>NC_136517.1:52834074-52991574 GCF_053919585.1 Euprymna scolopes
GCGACTCCCAAGGACAACAGGTTGAGAACGCGGATTTGTTTTCCTAACTCCCTGATTGTGAACTGGCCATCAACAGAATTTTCACTCTCATTAATCCCACCTCAACCTCACACCCACTCCCACTGTGACCAGTTCGCTGACTGCCAAGCCGACCAAAAATAGAACTAAGGAGGAAAAAAGCATAAGATCGTTGTGGCTGACAGATTTTCAAACTAACTGTTGACTAATTAGTGTTTGTTACAAAAAAGTGTATTTCAGAACTAGGGCGACTGTCTATATTAGAGAAAGCACTATCGGTTGAAGATAATGCGACACGTGTTGAACTGTGGACTGAATTGATTTGATTTCGACTACCTCTATACTTATCTTTGTTCCAGCTATATTATATTAGAACTATGTAGTTATATAGTTTACTGTTAATATAATTTTCATTAAAATCGACTAGAGTTTTTACTTATTGCGTCTGTGAGGTTGTTTAACATTGATATCAGACCGGACGGTCAACTTGAGTTATTTTTCAGGAGACATCTATGGGAAGAGGAGTGTCTACCTCAGCGCCAGGAGAGGGCTGTTGCCCGTGGATAAAAACAAAAAGAACACACACACACAACGTGGCATGTGGAAGCACCTATCTCCCTGGACTTGTGGACTTTTCTTGTTGAAACATAATTACCAGAATCCATCATCAAACTCTGTCTTTGTGTAGACGATCAAGGCCAAGCTATCATATTGTGTAAATTGTGCTTGGTGACAAGAATAGCTGCTGACCTTTCTAAGGCATTTCATGACTGGAACCACCTAAAACCGAACTTGTATATTGGCGAACACCTTTGGGATCTGTGTCGTGTTATACCAATATCTTTTTCAATTATTGTTATATAACCATATGTGACCACTTGAAATGCGTACTTGAGACGGCATTGTTACCCAAGTGCGTTTTATTCGGCCATTGTCATTCTAGTAAATTGACCAGACTTTGGTTTGACTTGATTACACCTGTAAAAACTTTTGCCAAAAATGATCTTTCAAATATCATGCATTTAACTTTTCTTTTTTGACAATTGGTCAAGTTTGTTGTTTCTTCCCATGCAGGTGCCTGGTTTCAAGTTCATAATTTTTATTCAAATGACCTTTGATTTTTTTTTTATTTTATCTTGTTTCTTGCATCTGCTGCCGGGTACAGGCCTTTGTACACACGGTCTAGGTAATTAACAGAGAGACAGTTTAGGGTTAGGGTTAGGGTTGCTGAGAGATGAATGCTAAAGTTTCACAACACATACAGATAAGATACCGAGGATTCAAACTTCCGATTAAAAGTAATGTAAAAAAAAAAAAAAAAAAAGAATTATGTTTTACTCACCTAAACTCTTGGAAATGGTGTCAACATTGTTCCACAACATACACGTACATACACCTGACTAAATTAACAAGCAGCAAAATCCCACTCCATCACAGTTGAGATCCCTAAATGCCGGAAAGCCTTCTACCCTAATAGTTTATCCCATTCGACTGCTAGACTTTGGAATTCCCCCCCCTGTTTCCTGCTTCCCTGATTGTACTAACATGCAGAAGTTTAAATGTAATGTAAGCAGACATCCTGTTGCTCAACTCCCTACAGTATCCTGTTAGACACGATCCCACCTAGTAACTCCTTACGTTTCAAGTGGCAATGTTTGTTTGGGGTGAAAAAAAAAAAAAAGAGTAAGATGTCAAGGATTCAAACTTACAATACTGATTAAAAGCAATGTGAAAAAAAATAATGTTTTACTCACCAAAACTCTTGAAAACGGTGCCAACATCGTTCCACATCGAGAAAAGGAAGATGCGATTCCTAAGCCAACACTCCTAAGAAAACAATAAATTGCATTAGTTCAAGTATTTTGTAGTAATGTCTGTTAATGAGAAAATTGGGTCATTTTGGATTGGGAGAAAAAATTAAAATAGCCTCAGTCTGGAAAGATTTCTTGGAAGACAGTAAAGATATTGACAAAACGACGCTCAAAAAAGTTTTGCAAATAAAACTATGTAATCAAGATGTGATTTTATTATCCAGAAAAAATTGCTTTGATCTAGTAGGATTTCTGCCCCACTGACTGAGAAGAGGACGGATTAGCGTTCAAAATTCTCAATTCCAATTTCGGTTTTTAAAGTAAGGAAAATATTTAAATTCGTGCAGATTTCTTATTTTAATATTATAGAGCCAATTCTTTATTTGTTATTAGCCAATATTATAATCCTTTAATGATGATTTCAAAAGTTATAAAATAAATATGACTTAGGTACCACCCGCTAGAATCGAAACCCAAACGTTTAGTACTCGAGCGTTGGTCGTTATTTATCTCTCTGTTACCATCTGAGCTACACACAGATGGATACAAAAAAGGTTAAACATGAAATGACTTTTAGCTATGAATGTTTAATCTTGTGCATGTGCAAATTTAACAGCAGGAGTAGTGTTTTATTAGACTTATTATGTGAAGGTCAACTGTTTTCTTTTCCATTTTGTCTTGTTAGCAGCAATTTTTGTTGGCTAAAAACAAAACCGAAAGTGTGCTATGGATTCAAATACCATATATATGAAATTTCAATTCTGCAAACAAAATATTCAGAACAGAGTTTGGTAGAGACTGTTTGTGCACACACACACACACTGACAAGGTCACTTTATATATATATATATATATATATATATATATATATATATATATATATATATATATATATATATATATATAAAAAGATTGTGTATATATGTATATTTTTTATATATATAAAGATTGTGTATATATATATATATTATATATGTATATATATACATATAAAGATTGTGTGTGTGTGTATATATATATATATATATATATATATATATATATATATATATATATATATATATATATATATATATATATAAGAAATAAAAATTACAATTAAATTTACCAAAATGATCCAAGATGGTAAAACTAAAGTATATTATAAATATTAAAGAATTAATATTTATAAAGTAATCTCAACCAGATGTAAAAGCTCGATAAAACCAAATAGGAGATAGAGCTTATAATAAGAGCAAATAGTTAATGAAACATGTTAAAAAACACTTTGAAAAAGAGTTAAAAACATATTTAATCTGAAAAGGAAACACTTAATAAGTGGGTAGTCTCGGCAGCTGTGTTAAACGCATATCTTATTTTTCTTTTATTAATTTTATTGGAATTTTTTCTCCTTTTCCTTGTACATATTTGCAAATTATTCCATGGATTTTGGACTTTTGGATTATTTTGGACCATCTTTCAATTACGTGATTTCCTTGGATTTTACTTATGCGAATGGAAATTTAATTAACTTTCTTGGATTTACATTTTTGGATTTTACCGTCATTGGATAATTTATCTTTCACCAGACTATCCATTCACGTGAAATCACCTTTTTCTTCACCCTATTCCCTATGCTTCACTTTTTGTTATCAGGTAAGATCTTTGACTTACTTGTTGTTTCATCAAATACTTTTGCATGCAAAATCCTATCCTGCATTTTGCTGATTCCTACCCTCTGATGAGAAGGAAAGTATTTCTTCGAAACTCCGCGGATTAAGGACTATCCACTTATTAAGTGTTTCCTTTTCAGATTAAATATGTTTTTAACTCTTTTTCAAAGTGTTTTTTAACATGTTTTATTAACTATTTGCTCTTTATATATATATATATATATATATATATATATATATATATATATATATATATATATATATATATAAGATTGTTGATTTCTTTATTTAAAAAAATTCTGTAGTATTTGAAAAATTTTGTTGCATTTAAAAAATTCTGTAGTATTTAATATATATATTTTATATATTATATATATAATATATATAATATAATAATATATTTAATAATAATAGAATTATATATAATAATATATATATAATATATTTTAATAATAATAATATATATCTATAATATATTTTAATATATATATATAATATATTTTAATATATATATATAATATATTTTAATATATATATATATATAATATATTTTAATATATATATATATATAATATATTTTAATATATATATACAGTATTTTATATAGAATATATAGAATATATATTTAATAATAATATAATAATAATATATAATAATATAATAATTATATAAATATAATATGTATATATATATATATATATATATATATATATATATATATATATATATATATATATATTAAATTGTAATTCAATGAATTTCAAAAAACTCTCATTGAAATGAAATGAAGTGGTTGAGTTTCATATCAAAGAATTTTTATTATTCTAAGCAAGACAAAGAATGTTTTAGAGAGTTTATCTCCTTAACCTATAGGGTTTCGATGTTCCTTTTTCTACAAATACTCCTGCTACAGGACTTCTGATAAATGTATTATTTTCACTTTGACTTTCCATGTCTCACTGACTTTAGCAAATAGGGTGCATACCTTTATAACTATTTGCTAATATTTTCACTCCTCTGATGAGATGGTAGACATCGAAACCCTATAGGTTAAGGAGATAAACTTTCTAAAACATTCTTTGTCTTGCTTAAAATAATAAAAATTCTTTGATAGGAAACTCAACCACTTCATTTCATTTCAATGAGAGTTTTTTGAAGTTCATTGAATTACAATTTAATTTATTTGCTCTATCTTGCATATCGAGCAATTCTTGTTTAGATGGGATAACTTATAGAATATTACTGCCAGTAATATTGTGTAAACCTACAATCTCACGTTTACATAACCACTGATTGTTAAATAAAAAACTATTCCGAAGAATATATATATATATATATATATATATATATATATATATATATATATATATATATATATATATATATATATATATATATATAATACATATGATTGTTGATTTATTTATTAAAAAAAAATTCTGTAGTATTTTAAAAATTCCGTAGTATTTTTTTTTTTGCTTCCTGGGCGATTTTTAAGAGAGAAGTTATCTGCCCTTTGTTTACATTCTAGTTGCCCTCCCTCCATTTGAGACGCATTATTTCTAATTATTAATATATTATTTTAAATATTTCAATATTGTAAATATTTTTACGTGCATAAAAGTAAGTTATCCATAGACATGCATGCTTCTAAGTATCACTTGTCAAGTTTAGCCATACTGATGCACGTAAAAATATTTAAAAATATTATTTAAAATAATATAAATATATATATATATATATATATATATATATATATATATATATATATATATATATATATATACATACACATATATATATATATATAAATATTTCCGCGTGCTAGAACATTTTTATCTTAAATTCTACACAATTATGCAGAATCTAGAAACTAGGCATAAATAAAATTTAGCGTGTAGAGGACTAGAGTATAAATACCCTAACTCGCTACAAAAGAAAATAATGAAACGAATGGAATGAAGGAAACAAAAACTCAATTACTGGATAAAATAAACATGTCGTTTATTTTCTGTCAAAAATAAAAATCGTTTAGGTGTAAGACGTGTTCATTCAGGCGTTGACGACTACATGCGTGGAAAAGAAAAGGATGAAGTCGAGGATGAGAAATGGCCGTCCTGCACGTAGAAAGGAAAATAGAAAGGGAGTGTTTGCCTCAGCAAAACCGTGCGTTCATGATAGCAGTCGTCCATGTGGAAAAGTCTTCAAACCAAGAGCTATGGACGCCGAACTTGCCTGGTTGACGAAACCAGGCAAGTTCGGCGTCCATAGCTCTTGGGAAGGGAAGAAAGAGGAAGTTGATTATTGTTGTCGACATTTATATCGGGGTGTGTGTTCTTACTGCTCATGTCTAGAATTCCTTTCAGGGGAAGCGACGTTTCGCATGTGTGCGTACTTGTGTGTGTGTGTGTGCGCACGTGAATGTGAGTGTATGAGGATGTGTATATGCGTGCGTGTGTGTACGTATGTGCGTCCGTACATGTGGGTGTGTGTATGTGAAGAAAACATGTTCGAACAAGCGTGATAGTGAAATGAAACGAATCATTTAATAAAAAAAAACACATGAAAAATTAATGAGTAATTAATTAACGCTCGCTTTTCAAAGAAATATACAAATTAGTTAACCTTCAAGTAGTCAACTTCATATTCGTGGCGGAGTATATTAAGAAGCTAGTTTTTAATAATTTTTAAAGTGTGGTATCTGTTCTGCAGATGCTGCACTTAAGGTAATTTGTCCCAGTCAATGGACGGGAACCCCTCTATACTGGGGCAATCGTTATTTTTGGTTCCAACCAGAGTGCCCCTTTTGGCTTTTTTTTTTCGGGTTCCTGGTTTAACCCCACATTAAAAACGACCTTGTGTCACATTTTGCTTTGGTGGGAAAGCAAATAAATACTACTAGAAAAAGTAGGCTTTTAATATCAATGTCAGGGCAAGAAAAAAACTCAACATTAAAGATATATATGAAAATCGCCCCAGAAAAGGTGTGAGGTCACTTAATGTAAGGTACTAATAGAAAAAAAGAAAAGAAAAAAGACAGATGATTATAGCAAAGACAGACGATACCTATTGACTTTAGTTTGGAAAAGACCAAGGTTGAAAGTAGGGGAAACAATAATCAAGAAGAAAGTTCTTGGAAAGAAGCAACTGAAACACAAAGGTATTAAAACAGTGAATTGATGGAGGCCATATTATAATATTATTAGTATTGATTGTATACCGCCAAAGACCACACCAGCAAAGACACAATCATCATTCCAAAATGGCCTCTATCAAGGCCAGGGAACACGCCACAGATATTCACCTCACATCTGTTGGATAAAGTTCCGGTGTGTAGATGTAGACGCCACCAAAACAAGCACCAATCCCGAACATTGCACATAAATGTAAAATCCGGAATACGGTTTTGTTAAGAGAGCTGGATCCTAAAAAAAAAAAAAAAAAAAAAAAAAAAAAAGTGTAAATAAATCAAACAATAAATAAATAAATAAATAAATATATAAATAAATGAATAAATATATAAATAAATGAATAAATATATAAATAAATGAATAAATATATAAGTAAATATATAAATAAATGAATAAATATATAAATTAATGAATAAATATATAAATATATAAATAAATAAATAAATGATAAAAAAATAAAAATAAACATTTCCTGTTGTTTGTATTATTATTCATCGGACTACTGTTCTCATCTTGAGTGTGATGTTCACAACGTTTCGGTTGATATAACCTCCGACCTTCTTCAGGTGTATCTTGTCGAACTCGGGAATGTTTCTGTCGAACGGGAATTAGGACGCAATAAATACATTTGCGAATTACTTAGGACCTCTATCCAGTCATGGCTGACGGAACAAGAACACGCTACCTCCATGAAGTAAATAAAGGGTTCTGCTCGAAATTTGTGTTGTTGTATTCTCCCACTGATGCTAAATCAATTTTGTACTCAAGAATGAATTTTTTTAACAGCACTCATTTGTTCTAGCGAAATTCGAAATATTGAATTTCAAGCAAAACCAATGGTATCTACTTAATCATCATGTCACGGTAATGAATATATCCAAAAATCACGAAAAGCGATAAGGTAGAAAATTAAATATTGATGTAAATAGTTTTCGAAGAAAATCAGCGAAAATGAAGTTCTGCAAAAAAATAAATCAGAAACTGGAGAGTTTGAATCGTAATAAAATGGGGGAGGGAGTGATTATTTTCTGAAAACTGAAAATCTTGGGCCAATTTAGCAAAACTCGATTTTTACTAGTTGCCTTCTTATTATGATTATTCAAGCCAAATAGTTATGTCAGCTAAAATATGTTTTAGAATAATCAAAATATTTAGATATTTATTTACATTTAACAGTTAACAGGAATGTAAACTTAAAAATGTTATAACATGTAAAAAAGATCAGGTGATTATTTTAGTAACGTATAATAATGACGTCATTTAGAGGGGGAGATGGTCTTTTTGAAATGGTGGATATTAGTTAGAATCAGTCGAAGTCGGGAGAAGGGCAAAGACGGTCTACAGATCGTGATGGCTCCGAGTAGAGATATGTTAAAAAAATGAAATATATATATATATATATATATATATATATATATATATATATCGTAGCCTCGTAGGAGATGTCCTTTTCTCTTCCCTGCAAGCTCTATCTTACAGAAGAGATGTTGCGAGTTTGTCTCTGATGTATCGTTATTTTCATGGGAAGTGTTCGACTGAGCTTCAGTCTATGGTCCCCCCTCGCCAAACTTTCACAAGAAACACTCGTTTAGCTGAAAACACTATCAATAATCCCCCCACTCTTTATCTGTGCCTAAACCTAAACGTAGATTCCATGAACAAAGCTTCTTTCTTAGAACTGCACGCCCGTGGGATTATCTTCCGTTTTCCTGCTTTCCAGCTGACTACAATATGGTTGTCTTCAAGTCTACCGTAAACAAGTTCTTGATGAGCCGTTCCATATAAGTTAACAAATTTACCGAATTGATTGTCCAATTTCTACTGTACACTCTTTAACCCTTATCCTCGAGTCGAGTGGCCTTTTGGTCTTGATAATGTGGTGATGCCTGTGTAAATATATATATATATATATATATATATATATATATATATATATATATATATATATATATATATATGTGTGTGTGTGTGTGTGTGTGTGTGTGTGTGTGTGTGTGTGTGTGTGTGTGTGTGTGATTCTTTTAATGGACTCTCCAGTCATGTAGGAGTTACAGAAGACTTTTTTTTTTTTTTTTTTGCTTAAAGTAAACATCCGCCGAAAATTAATTTTTTTTTTTTTTGTAAAACCAAGAGAGTTTTTTGTTTTTTTATTTTTCGGTATCTTAAAACTTTACTTTACTAATTATCTTTGAAATAGTCCCAGAGAACTAATATTTATCTTTCAAGAGATTTTATTTTTACAATTAATTTATTTAACTTTCAAATTTAGCTGAATTTCTGAATTTTGTGGAGCCGCCGTGAAAACATTTTTTTATTATAACTTATTTTTTTTTACATGTAATTTTTTTTCTTCTTCTTAGACATTAATCTTAAGCTCTTATCTTTCACACAAAATTAAAAAGTAATAGGAATATTATGAAAAATATAAGCTGGCTTTCAAAATTATGGCCCCTATCAGTTTTCACCATTAATTGCCTGTACCTATCTGTAATGTGAATGATCGAAAGTTATTTAGTCATTTTTTTTTTTTATATAAAAATCAAATCGGTGCAAGGGCGATAACTCTAATTCAGATTAGCATTTGTTTTCACAGTTCTAAATTTTTGGAAACGAGTATGAATGTTTGTATTATTTAGATTAATCGGACAATTGTGCTCATCTTGAATCAGTTTACATTGGGAGAGGGGCGCCACTCCCCCAATGTAAACTGAATGTTTGTGAAGTATTAAACAGTTCTTCTGCTTCGTTAATGTCTGCGCGTTACTTACGAAAAAACAAAAAACAAAAAACAACAAAAACAAAAACAGTTCATTAAACTGCAGAAGCATCTGTTAAAAACTATAAAAAGTTCTATAATTGAATACCCCCCTCAAAAACAAAAAAAGAACGAAAAACATAAAAGTATGTTTTTGCAAAACCCTCGCGTAAACGTACTGCCAGCGTATTAGCGTCCTAAATTATGAGATGAAAAAAACAGTTAAAAAAAAAAGAAAAAAGATGAACGAATCTTTTAGTAAAAGCGAGTTGTCTTCCCCAGAACAATGAAAAATTATAAAACAGCGCCATTGTCAGAACCATAATTTTCCTTAAACAAAACATTCGAGTAAATGTAACACACGAAAAAAAAATAAATAAATAAAAAGAATTACAAAATTATCTGTTATATATACTTTTGTAACAACATAAAATAAAGTAATTGAAAAAAACTACATTTCTTTGTTTCAAACAAAAAAATAGTCACACCTTTCTTTTCTTCCAATTAGCGTCCCAAATTATCATATGATAAAAAAAGTAAAAGTAAAGTTACATCCCTTAGACGAATCAGTTTTTGGTTATGATTGTCAATATTGAACGTTTTTATTTATGAAATTCAACTATGAACCGTAGTCTAGAGTCGCTGCCATCTTTCACAGTTATCATATATTTTTGTTTTACTTAATAACTAAGGACTCATTAATTCGTTAGAATAATTTAATTTTTTTATTAAAATTCCAGCCGCTTATTTACTTGAACTTTCAATTACGTGTAAGCATTTTATAATTTGCCATTGATCCAAGAGGGATAACTCTATGTCACTAAGACGTTCTTGGTCTTCGGCCAAGATCACAGTGTAGTATCTGTTCTTTAAAGAACAAATACTACACTTTGATCTGAGAGAGAACAAGAAATTGTAATGCAGCATTTAAATGCTGCATTACAATTTCTTTTTCTCTCTCAGTGGAGTAGAATTCCCTCACGATTTAGACAATTTGAAACTTTTGTTCCTTTTCTCCACATTAAAAAAACGACCCTGATGTCTAACTCTGTCCCGTGGGGAGGCATTGTAAAGAGAAACTATATCACTTGGGAATTCGTTCAGTTTCTTTTTTCATACGAGAATTTACGATACTGAAACCAACGCAACTTCGAAGACTTGTAGGAAAAACAAGTTGCGACTAGTTTTTTATTTTTGTACTTTTTATTTTTTTTTTAAATAAATGTTAATCTTAAAAAACAACAATAACAACAACAATAGCAACAGCAGCAACAACAGCAACAGCAACAACAACAGCAACAGCAACAACAACAACAACAACAAATAAAAACAACAAATAAAAACAACAAATAAAAACAACAACATAAAAAAAACCCTACTTTTTTTTTTTTTTTTTTACACAGTGATCACCACTTATCAAGGCCCGGAAGCCACTCAGGGATAAGGGTTATTGCAAGTACATTACGTTAGTGAGGAGATTTGCTGAAATGTTTACTTAAGGGGGCGGTTCATTAGGAATTTGTTAACGTTGGACTTGAAGACATCCAAGTTGTAGTCCGGAGGGAAGCAGGCAGACGGAACAGAGTTCCACAGGCGTGCAGTTCTAAGAAAGAAGCTTTGTTCATGGAATCTGCGTTTTGATTTAGGCACAGATATAGAGTGGGGGAAATTTTTCACAGTGGATTCAGCTAGACGGGTGTTTTTCCTGAAAGATTGGCGAGGGGGGACCAGAGATTGGAGTTCAGACGAGCATCTGCCATGGAAATAACGATAAAACAAGGACAGGCTCGCAACGTCTCTTCTGTGGGAGAGAGGTTGCAGGGTAGAGAAAAGGGCATCTCCCACTAAGCCACGAAGTCTATTTTGTACTCTGTCAAGGCAGGATAGGCTGTTTTTAGCAGCTCCTGCCCAGATATGGCAACAGTATTCCATCCTTGGACGTACTTGGCTTTTATATAGATAGAGAATTGCATCCGTAGTGAGATATCTTCTGGAGCGGTAGAAGGATCCCACCATCTTTCCAGCGACCTTGGCAACAGACTTGATGTACGTGTTCCATTTCAGATCAGGAGTAAAGGTCAAACCCAGAAGCTTGTCAAAACACGGGGCCTCACCCAGACGAGTGCCATCCATCACAATTGATGCCAGATGGGGATCACAGCGTTGATGATGTAAGGATAGCAGTTTGGTTTTGGATGCATTAAAGGTAACCAGCCACCTCTTCCCCCACTGAACCACGCGTTCGAGATCAGAAGAGAGAGAATCAGAGAGAACTTTGTCATTTACAGCCTTTGATGTGTTGCCGTAGATGGTCGTGTCATCAGCATAGATGTCAACGAATGATTTAAGTATGTGTTTAGGGAGGTCATTGACGTAGATCAGGAAGAGAGTTGGGCCCAGGATTGACCCCTGAGGGACTCCAGCATTTATATTGCAGGCCTCCGATTTTTGTCCATCTACCACTACTCTTATGAGCCTATCGGAGAAAAATGATTTAATGATTGAGAAAACATTTCCAGTTATACCGTAGCTGGAAATCTTGTGAAGTAGACCCTTATGCCATACCTTATCGAAGGCCTTTGATATGTCGAGAGCAATTGCCCTAGAAAGGAAGCCTTTGTCAAGAGATTCACTAATCCTGTGGGATATAACCGTCAGCACATCTGCGGTAGATCTTGCAGAGCGGAAACCATATTGTGTGTCACTAAGAAGGTTATTCCTGCTGAGGTGGTTGACTATTTCTCTATTTAATATGGATTCCAGCAACTTACTCATAACACACAGGAGACTTATTGGTCTATATTGAGAGGGAGATGACTTATCACCTGAATTCTTAAATACAGGGCAAACTGATGAGGTCTTCCAGGGAGTCGGAAAGCACTTCTCCTTAAGGCAGCACTTAAATAGTTTCGTAAGTATGGGAGCAAGTTCTGGTTGAAGCTTTTTTAACACTGTAATTGGGATGCCATCAGGGCCAGTTGCTTTACTGGAATCTAGGTTCTTTATTAGCTTGGCGACCTCATGCACGGATATTTGTATGTTACCTAGCTTGTTCTGTGTTATAGGAGGAAATATGGGGAGTTGATGGCCTTCGTCGCATAGGGTAGAATTAGCTGCAAAGTTCTTTGCAAATAGTTTGGCCTTTTCTGACGCTGATGAGATGCCCTCTCGTCCATTGATAATGGGTGGGATAGAACGCACACTTCTGTTCAGGATCCTATTTGTTATTTGCCAAAACTGGTGGGATCCAAGCCGCTGATCAGCTACCTTGGATTTAACAGACTGGGCATATATCTCTCTTGCATTTTTTATTACTCTTTTACAGTGGTTGCTGGCAGACCTAAAAGCAGCTTTAGTCTCAGTGCATCTATTACGTTGGTAGCTATGGAAAAAGTGATTTCTGTGCGCGATAGCAGCAGCACATTCTGGGGAGAACCATGGCTGGCTGTTAGGTTTTTGTTGGAATTTTTTAGATGGTATGAATTGGTCTATGCCTGCAATTAACCATTCGGTCAGATCTGATACTATAGAGGACACATCCTTTTTAAACATGGAGTGCAGAGGTAAATCAGATATGAATGTACGGAAGCTATCCCAGTCAGCCATAGAGTATCGGTATACAGTACGGTGGAGGGGTACGTCTGATGGCTTCTTACATTTTGTTTTTATCTTAACTGATACGACAGAGTGGTCGGAGGATCCTAAAGGAGAATGAACGGTACATGAACATAGCTCAGGGGAAGTTGAGAGAAAAAGGTCTAAGAGGCTTGCATATTGACCGGGTGTATCGGGCACACGGGTGGGTTCGCGAACAATCTGAGTGAGATCATAAGCAATGGCAAAATCATGACAAAACCTCCCCTCATCGTCTGTCTTATTTGAATGGGTCAGCCATTCCACGTTATGGACGTTGAAGTCACCACATATGTGGATGTTAGCCGAGGGATGTGAAGACAGTATGTGGTCTATTTTCTCAGATATGCTCTTAAAGATAGTAACTCCGCTGTTGTGGGGCCTATAGAGGGCAAATATAAATGCAGTGGTTAAGCAAGTGCACATATAGGGTAAATTAGGATCTTCTCTAGAGATATCCCTGCCACACGGGAAGCCATCCTTAATGTAGGCACATATTCCATGCCCATGGCGATCTTGGGGGTCAGATTTAGCTGTTAAATTTGAGTATCCGTTAATTATGCACTCATCTAGGGAAGTGGTGGGCCCTATTCCAGTTTCACTTAGAAAGAATATGTCCGGTTTCGTCTCCTGTAATTGGGTTTCAACCTCTGGAAGGTTGGAACGTAGACCCCTGATGTTGGAGAAGGAGACCTGGTAGTAGGGGTCTACGTTGGAAGATGGGGTTCTAGGTTTAATCGAGTTTTTATTCTGGAGATATTTCATGTTGAGGTTTGGGGATTTGTGGAATAGGTCGGCATACTTGGTTAGAGCAGTACAGAGAGGGAAAGTAAGAGAGAAAAAGACAGGAAATTTATTTTTTGTAGCACACGAAAAGGTAAAGCCGTAACAATTACCCACTAGTATGGCATCGAGAGGCCCCACCAGAGACTACTGCATGGTCCAGATCCACTCACCAAATGGCAATACAGCAGTCCCAGTACTTTGCGCCTGCTGATAGGACAGCCTCCTTAGTGGTTAATCCAAGGTTCGGGTCCCTGACTATCAGGCGGATAACGTCAGCCCAGACAAACGTTTACCTCCAGCACCCTTACTAGTGACATGGCCACAAGGACAGATAGAGACAGAAAATTTCCGACATCTCAGACTACTGGTCACCAAGTACTACCGACCTTTAAGCAGCTTTTTCTTCACCCTTTGTCAGAAAAATCACCCATTGAATGAGGACTGGATGACAAAATAGGAGAAGCGAGAGTTACTGGAGCTGCCGATAACACATCCACTGTATTATCTACTCTCCATTAAAAAAAAAAAAAAAAAAAAGGGGGGGGGAAGTGACTTACTTAATATCTAAGTAGTAAGTCCGGTGCTAAGTTAAAAATTCAGGACACTTTTGATGATAATCTCCCCTCCCATATAAATAGGTGTAAGTTTGTCGTTATCTATCGAGTTTAAATTATTAGAGTTTCATCTTATAATTAATTAAAATCCAATAATTAACTATTATCAGTTTGTAAAGTCGGCTTAATATTAATTTACATTCGAGTTTAGATAATTATTCAAGGTTTTACTTTAGGTGGTTCGTTTACATGAGTAACTGTTTCTTTGCACTGTATTATATTTTGAATATACTAGAACATAATGCTAACTATATTAGATGGTTTGATTTTCAGCAAGAAGGCATTTACAATATATGCAAGCTTGCAGTAAAAGTATATATTAAGTATACTACTTAAATAAAGTCCTAACATTATCTATTCTATTAGAATAATTCCCGGCATTTTTTCTTTTTTTTTTTTTGTTAATGTAAGAAAATTTATAAACGTTAACGTTAAAAAAGGAATAAAGGAAATGTGACGATATTTGCAGAGGAATTGGAAATGTTATTCAAGCTGCAGCGTCTAGGGGTGCAAAAGTTTAAGTAAAATTAAATCTCTTTGCCCCAAATAAAGTAATAAAAAAAAACAAAAAATGAAACAAAACGACACCTCCTTCTGATTTAAAATTTCATATATCAAATCTGTTGCCAGGGACGCTGGGAAAATGGTGGGATCATTCTACCGCTCTAGAAGATATCTCACTACTGATGGAATTCTCTATCTGTATAAAAGCCAAGTATGTTCAAGGATGGAGTACTGCTGCCACGTCTGGGCAGGAGCTGATAAAAACAGCCTATCCTGCCTTGACAGAGTACAAAATAGACTTTGTGGTTTAGTGGGGGATGCCCTTTTCTCTTCCCTGCAACCTCTCTCCCACAGAAGAGACGTTGCGAGCCTGTCTTTGTTTTATCGTTATTTCCATGGCAGGTGCTCGTCTGAGCTCCAATCCCTCGTCCCCCCTCGCCAATCTTTCACGAGAAACACCCGTCTGGCTGAAACTACTGTCAATAATTTTCCCCACTCTCTATCTGTGCCTAAATCCAAACGTAGGTTCCATGAGCAAAGCTTCTTTCTTAGAACTGCACGCCAGTGGAACTCTCTGCCGCTTGCCTGTTTCCTACCTGGCTACAACTTGGACGTCTTCAAGTCCAACATAAACAAACTCCTGACAAACCGCCCCCTTAAGTAAGACACTCTATCAAAACCCCCAATACTAATGATTACTACAATACTACCTCATTGTACAGTAGTTTGTGCAATAACCCTTATCCCTGAGTGGTCTTCGGGCCTTGATAAGTGGTGACCCCCATGTAAAAAAAAATAAAAATAAAAAATACACCGCATTTATGTTTTTAACAAAAACAACAAAGGTCCGATCGGTGAAAGTTCTTTCGCAGTCATTATGATTAAAATGTTAGATGTTAGTTTTTTAGTAAATGCACGAGCGGCCATCTTGCTTGCCAAACTGTAATGATTACGTTGGATACTAAATGTCTTCAAATATGAATAACTACTCGTTTGCGCAAGAAATAAATGCAAATTCGTTCTCAGCGTCCCCCAAAACCTTTTAAAGTCGACAATTCAAAGGTGAATGCCGAGGGGTTGGTAAACTAAAAAAAATACCGATTTATGGTAATAATTATACCATAGCGATGTATGTGATATCATATATGGTAAAAAAATTATATTTTATATTAAGTCTATAAAATTATAAAACTCAAATGACCTTGTAACGAGTATTGTAACCCAACATCCGGTTTACGACTTCCAGTTGTGTATGCGTACATAAACATAAACCCATAACAGCGTAAACAAATAAACATAAATCGCTACTTTTGCAGAATTTGACCTGCGTACTAAAATATTAACGCTATTATTTAGAAATTATTATTTAACATGGGAAGGGTGGGGACGTTTTGCAACTATTCTGTATTACAACTATACTGTCACAATTTTCTTACAAATAAATCACCTTTAACCCGTTGACAACATATTGTTTTACTGTGTACGTTTTCAGCATCACAATTGTTTTTTTTTTGCGTTTAAATTATCCAAATAAAAAATTGTTAATACTTTCTGCATTTTTTTAAATCGTTCATTTCCGTATGACGTTTAAGCTATTTTAACGAAATTTTCTTACAAATAAATCTACATTAACCTGTTGACAACTATAAGAGCATTTTACAACGTATTGTTTTACTGTGTACGTTTTCAGCGTCACAATTGTCTTTTTTTCTCGTTTAAATTAAAATATATATCAAAATTTGAATTTAACTTTAAGTATTATGCTATCTGTTCAGTGCACATTTACCTATAAGTATGGCAAACAAACCACTTATAGTTCAATGGCTGTAATTTTTTTTAATAAAAAATAAACAATTATAAACAGAACGATGAATTATATCAGTGTAAAACTACTAAATACAGTGAAAAAACCGCGGATAACTCAACAATAACAAATAAAAAAGGTTTGTACTCATGCAGAGAGTGATCCAGACGTAACTCAGTGCATGCCTGGCTTTCTCCGGAACATGACTTCAACAGCTGGAGTAAGCCGAGCGTCGCCAAGAAAATTAAGCTGTCTGACGAAACATAAAGCTGAACCAATGGCAATGTAGCGCGATGATTTTCAACGCGATGCGACGAATTTAAAATTCAAAGCAGCAGACGACAATTTGGAAGAGGAAGAAAATAAAATAAATTAGTAATAAAAAAGCACACCATTTCGTACTTTAACGTCAGAAAAAAAACATGAATTTTACAGCCTTAAGTGAACAGCTGGAAACACCAACCGGAATCCTCGACTTTTGTCAAGAAAAAAAATTACTGGCACGGGCGAGAACTTGTGCATCATGTGGAAAAGGAAAGGTAAGCGATGGCTATGCCTGGAGGTGTCAGGCTACCACATGCCGAACCTTTACATCAACCGGACTGATATCCTTTTTTTTGTTTTTTTTGCCAAGTCTAGGCCTACAATTGTCATTGTGGGCGTTTGAGCGAGCAACACAGAAAGGCCTCCAGCGCGAATGTGCAATACAATTTACGCACACACACCGTTAATAAAACAACGTTTTAAGGAAACAACAACAATATCTGTTTTAATATGAAAAAAAAAAGAAAAAATCTATCCCACCCAGTTTTGTTTCAATTTTTCTAGTTTTCATTTTTTTCCTTGAGAAAAAAATAAATAAATAAAAATAAAAAAATAAAAGTAACACCCCAAAAAACAAATATAATTTAAAAAAAAATTTTTCTTAAAAAAAAATCTTTACAAAAAAAAAGTGTTTATTTGACTTACCTATGTCAAGTTTCTTTCCAACTCCTCAAAACACATTTTAAAAGGTTTTCGGTGGTGCTGAAAACGAATATCACATTTAAATTTGTGGCAGAATATTAGTTTTCATGATATGAAGAATTTTTTTCAAAAAGTGGGGGATCACTTTCCTACTTATTTTTAGCGTAAAATGAGCACCCACCTTCTAAGAATTTCTTCATATCAAAAAAAATTTAACTGATATTCGTTTTCAGCATCTCCGAAAACCGGCGCTTTTTTTTTTTTTTTTTTTTTTTTTTTTTTTTACTAAGATTCGTTCATTTTTACATTACTTTGGAGGCCCCTAATGTAAACAGAATTTATGTGAAATATTAAACGATTCTGCTTTAATGGTTAATGTCGACACGTTACTTACGGAAAAAAACGTTTAATTCAACTACAGAAGCATCTGTTAAATACTATACAAGTTCTATAATTGGATACCCACCTAAAAAAAAAAAACGCTCATGTAAGCTTACTGATGGCATTATTAGCGTCCTAACTTATAAAAAATGAACGAATCTCTTATAAAAAAAACAAAAAAAAAAACAAAAACAAAAAAACAGCGCTTGTTTTCGGGGGTGCTAAAAACGAAAATCACATTTGAATTTGTTTTATGATATGAAGAAATTATTCGGTGGCCAGAAAGTGGGTGATCATTTTACATCAAATTTATATAGGAAAGTGATCCCCCACTTTTTGAAAAAGTAATTTCTTCATATCATGCCCCAAATTTAAATGTGATATTCGTTTTCAACACCACAGGAGATACATTGTGAGCCTTTGTTTTATCGTTACTTCCATGGCAAGTGCTCGTCTGAGCTCCAATACCTGGTCTCCCCTCACCGATCTTTCATGAAAAACACCCGTCTAGCTGAAACCACTGTCAAAAATTTTCCCCACTCTTTATCTATGCCAAAACCAAAACGTAGATTCCATGAACAAAGCTTCTTTCTTAGAAGTACACGCCCGTGGAACTCTGTTCCGTCTACCTGTTTCCCAACTGACTACAACTTGGATGTCTTCAAGTCCAACATAAACAAATTCCTGATGAATCGCCCCCTTAAGTAGACAATTTATCAAATCTCAACATTAACGTACTGTACACGCAATAACCCTTATCCCCGAGTGGTTTCCGGGCCTTGATAAGTGGTGACCACTCTGTAAAAAAAAACAACAACAACAACAACAACAACAACAAAAAAGAAACACCGAAAACCTATAAAAGTCGTCATTTTAAAGTTTTTTGAGGAGTTGGAAAGAAACTTGACATTGACCAAAAAATCTTAATCATTATTTATCTAAAAAATATATGGTGCTAATGCAGAGAGTGATCCGCGCTATTTTTTAAATCGTATGTCCACGTTTAATTAAAGTTTTATGATAGGTTTCTTTTTATTCAATTGTAAGGTTAAAGTATAGAATAGGTACAAAACACTCTCCCCTCCCCATGTTAAGAATGGCTTTTTAAATGATAACGTTATAATTTCAGCACGGATCACTCTCTGCCTAAATATATATTGTTAGAAATTTCAGAATGCAAGGGCGATAACCGCGTGGTTGTAAATCACGCGATTATTTCGACCAATGGTATTGCGTTGTCCAGTTGCTGCGGAGGATTCAGAAGTGGCGGGAATTTTGTGTTTCAAAAAACAGATTTCAACTTGGCATCGAGCAAAGCCGACGCGCGTAATCTCGCTCTATGCCATGAACTAAGGCATGGTTCTAAAACAAGATTTCAATATGGCGTCGAGCAAAGCAGACGCGCGTAATCTCGCTCTATGCCTAATGAACTAAGGCATGGTTCTACCCCATTTATTTCTCCGCTCATTTAAATGCGGATACTAGCCAGAGGCTAAAATGTTCTACGGATTAATTACATCATTATCTTTGCCTGCATAGGGTATGTTATTTTATGATCATCGATCGCAAAGTGCGTTGATCGTATCGACAGTCTGGAAGGATTTCGCGAACCCTCAACCAATTCTACGAGCGGCCGAGTCTACCAGCATCTTCACAAGAAGAAAACTACCTTCGCCTTTCAAGGCATGAACTACAACTACCTTCGCCTTTCTAGGCAAGAACTACCCGCCATTTGGCAGAAGCTAAAGAGGGCACTCTTTTGCAATATGGACTCCTCTTTTACCCTTTTGTAAATAAAATTATTCTTGGATTTAAGGTGAGCCTTTGTTGCTTTTCTGAGTCTCTTTCATTCTGCCATAGGCAAAAACGAGTAAGAGAATTTCTTACACCGTTTTTATTGCAAAAGAAATTCCTTCCCCCCCCCCTCAAATTTTCTTTTCTTATGAGTAATAACGTTTTATTGCATAAGATTTCGATCCCCCCCCACATTATTTTGGATTTTTTTCCTTTCATTATGTCGCCTTTAAAAAAAAAATATATATTTTATATTCATTTTTATATTAATTTGTAATGGTCCTTAAAAGACCATGTGCTTTAACGAAAAAATAATATATTGAATATTCATTCTTATATTAAATTGTAATGGTCCATAAAAGAACATATTCATTGAAAATAAATATTCCTTCAATAAATTGTAACTGAAGTTCATTGGAAAAAAAAAATTATTTCATGTAAATTGTAAACTGAAGTTTTAATTCGTAAAAAAAAAAAAATATACCTTTCAAATATTTTACGATAATTGTAATCGTTTAAACAATGTATGAAGAAACAATTATATATTGATTCTTGAATTTATAATTGATTCATTGTTGAAATGTGTTGTCGAATGTCAGTCTGAACTGTTCTTATGGGTTTGAATTCCTTGTTCATTGAGAGTTTCGAATTTTGTTGACGTAATCCCCTTCAGATAGTAGTGGTTCTCGTCGGAGAATCCTTTTCGCGCCGTTGATTTTATTTCCCCACGTGGGAACGGCCATTTTGTTTTCTCGGGTTGTGTTCTTCGAACATGGCGAATTCAAGTCTTGTTGGTCGAATAGAAGCTAAAAAGTTTCGTATAACGGCTTCTTTGGATTGGATGAACGAGAGAGGAGGTGGGCGTTGTATAAATAATTTTTCTTCCGACATCGAGTCTAACTTGAACTGACGGAAATGGATAATTCCTTTGGCACGGATTTTCTTACAGATAAATCCACCTCAGGAAGATTAATAGCTCATATTCTGTTCGCTAAATTTCCGAACAGTGTTTGCAGAGAAATAATGAATAAATCCTGTGAACGGTTTCCTTCCTAAAAGTCTATTTTAACGCATACGTTTGACATTATAGACATAATAATGGCGTCGCCTTTGAATGCGTCAAGGCGGGAAAAATTCCCACCAAACATGTCGGGTTCGTTGAATGCTGGAACCCTCGTGGCGAAGAATTCGGAGCCAAAACAAATCAAGTCCTTTCAGAGTAATAATAACTCTAAGTCTTTCGTCAAAAATGGCAAAAATAAATTTTGTAAATTGTGTCGGGTTGATGGTCACCTGACAAAAGTTTGTTCTAAATTTCCAAATTCGGAATCTAAAATTATTCGAGCGAAGGAATTAAGATTATGTCTCCGGTGCCTCGGTGAGCACTCAGAGTCCAGTTGCTGTGGAGGATTCAGAAGTGGCGGGAATTTTGTGTTTCAAAAAACAGATTTCAACTTGACGTCGTGCCAAGCAGACGCACGTAATCTCGCTCTCTGCCTAATGAACTAAGGCATGGTTCTACCCCATTTATTTCTCCGCTCATTTAAATGCGGATATTAGCCGGAGGCTAAAATGTTCTACGGATTAATTACTTCTTTATCACTGCCCGCAAGAGGGCATATTATTTTATGATCATCGATCGCAAAGTGCATTGATCGTATCGACAGTCTGGAAGGATTTCGCGAACCCTCAACCAATTCTACGAGCGGCCGAGTCTACCAGCATCTTCACAAGAAGAAAACTACCTTCGCCTTTCAAGGCATGAACTACAACTACCTTCGCCTTTCTAGGCAAGAACTACCCGCCATTTGGCAGAAGCTAAAGAGGGCACTCTTTTGCAATATGGACTCCTCTTTTACCCTTTTGTAAATAAAATTATTCTTGGATTTAAGGTGAGCCTTTGTTGCTTTTTCTGAGTTTCTTTCATTCTGCCATAGGCAAAAACGAGTAAGAGAATTTCTTACAATATATATATATATATATATATATATATATATATATATATATATATATATAGCAAAAACAAAGCAAAACAAAAAATATTATTATAAAATTTTTCTTTACAGTTAATAAATTTAAAATTTAAGGTAGTTTTTCTTTTCTTGTTATGCTTTCATCAGCAACGCTCGGTTTACTCTGGCTGTTGGCGTCATGTTCCGGAGAAAGCCGGGTGGACCCTCTCTGCATGAGTACCAAAAGGTTACGTAAAAATTAAGAATAAGCGAAAAGAAAAAAAAATTACCTCCGAATTAAAAATAAAAATAATAATTCAACTTAGAAGAATATTTCGAAATGAAAACAAATCTGTTATAGAAAATATTTAATAACGTGCTCAAAGAATTAAACTATCACAGTTATTCCCCTTGGTTTTCTGGTTTGAAAATTAAAAGGTTTCAAATTTACGATAATAATAAGTAAATTCAAGTTAAATAAAATATAAACTGAAATGAAAATAAACTAAATAATTACATTTTAAATTATATTTTTAAATAGTACAGTATTCACGAGGCTATTATGTTGAATAAGTAATATAATCGAACTAATTATTTAAAATGATTTAATTTAATGTGATATGCTAATAACCATAACTCAGTCGATGTATATGTGATGTGAAGAATGGTATATCTAGAAGTTACACATAAAAATAAATGTCTCCTTTGGCAGAAGTATCCTACAATGTGCATTAATATTTCTTAACCAGAAGAAGTGTACACACACTATAGACACTTTATATTTCTTTGATCATAGGGAGTTGTACACACAGATAAACACATACACGAACGTTATTACTTTATACATATATACGCACACACACACCCCCTACCCTATAGGAAAAGGAAAAAAACACAAGCAGAAAGAGAGAGTGACTACAGCCAGGTCAGCGGCCTCGACAAGCCCAATAAAAGAGTAATAAAAATTGAACATGCCAATGAATAATAGACACTTACACGCCTCAACCCCTTGGAAACACTTCAAATGAACTACGAAAAGGCCATTTTTACATCTCCAACACATTTGAAAATAATTTCTGACGAGAACGCTTCACAGAACGTCTGAAACGCGTGAAAACAATTTCAATGATTTAAAAACATTATTACAATGGTCCAAACAGAATTCTCAATGAAAAACCAAGACACGGAATAATAAAATAATGTTAAAAAATACACATTGTTGGTGACTACCCCCTTATTTAAATATATATATATAAACATGCTCTGTAAAAAGGGGCGATGTAATGCATGCAAGCGAACAAAACTCTTTATCACTTAGGTCAGTTAATTTTAATACAACGGCCTTGTTATCGCCAATGAAAACCAATAAAAACAATTCACTTAAAATTTAAACGCTAAAACCGTACATATTTTCAAACAAAACTTTGTAGCTGAGGGGTAAAACACCAGAATACAAATTCAAATGTCCTTTTCGTCATTTTCTAAACACACCCCGCTTGGTAAATGGCCTAGTAGAAAGGAAAAGCTAACTGACTATTTAACCTAGTTTCAGTTTTGTTTTTTTGTTTTCAAATACTAGTATGAATGAAAGAAAACATTTTTTTGTAACAGACGTAGTGAGTTAATTGGCTACTGACCATAAGTGAATATGTAAGATAGCGCGGGTGCGAGAATGTAAATGGATGTGAAGTGACGTCACAAGTGAGGAAAAAGGGCTACAAAAAAGAGAAAGAAAACGATCACTAGGAAAACAAGATAACGTTCGAGATCTCGAGAGAGACATGGTGACCGTTCTAGATTACGTGAGGGACATCAAAGCAGTACAGAGAGAATGAGAAAATAAATGTTGTTGCTACAAAGAACAAGCGAGTTGGAGTTATTTCCCATTCTTTGTCTTGGTCTCTTTTGCGGCTGAAATTGCACACAACGTGTGTTGGTCCGCGGACAACATTACAAATACACGATGAACATAATCGGTGCATATCTGTATTTTTTTCGGTTCCTATTTCAATTTGTTGGTTACTATTCCAATTTTCAAGAACAGAGACCGGTAATTGCTGTAATTGACTGGCTACTCAGATTCCAATATTGATTTTACCAGCACGACGCTAGCAATAAACAAAGTTGACAAAATGACTGAATTTACTTTATTATATAGAAGACTAGCTACTCTTATGCGGCGTTGCACAGGATTTTTTTTTTTTTTTTACTTAAATTAATAATCATAGTATACAGACTTGAATACAACTTGGATAACTTGATTCCTCGACTGTACTTATTCGAAACTATATCTTAACTTCTTTTCTTTTTTTTTGCAGAGGAGTCACCACATATCAAGGCCCAGAGGCCACTCGAGGATAAGGGTTAAAGACTGAACAGTAGTCAATGGGATAATATCACAGTAATCGTAAGAAGTGTAAATTTGGTAAATTGGATTACTTAAGAGGAACGGCTCATCAAGAACTTGTTTACGTTGGACTTGAAGACGACCATATTGTAGTCAGTTGGAAAGTAGGCAAACAAAAAACAGTTCGATAGGCATGTAGTTCTAAGAATGAAGCTTTGTTCATGGAATCTAAATTTAGGTTTAAGCACAGATAAAGAGTGGTGGAAATTATTGATAGTGTTTTCGGCTAGATGAGTGTTTCTCGTGAAAGTTTGGCGAGGGGGGGGGAGAGGCATAAATTGGAGCTCAGACGAGAACTTGTCATGAAAATAACGATAAAGCAGAGACAGACTCGTAACATCTCTTCTGTGAGAAACAGGTTTTAGGGAAGAGAAAAGGGCATCTCCTACGAGGCTACGAAATCTATTATGACCTCTGTCAAAGCAGGATATGGTCTTTGTAGCAGCTCCTGCTCAGATGTGGCAACAATACTCCATCCTTGGACGTACCTGGCTTTTATATTACATTACCTTACATGCTTACAATATAATAATGAATATAAATTGTGATTGTAAATGAACTTACCCCCGAATTTATCGATGAAACATGCTGCTATCAAGGATACAGACCCGAGAAGTTCACAAGAAATCATAGGAATTTTGTGTCCAAATCTGTGGAATAAATGAAAGCGAAAATTATTTTCATGTAAACGGTCAAACGCCAATGCAAATGATGCGCTAATTTAATGTTTGTAGTATATTATCACCTTCTATCCCCTTTTTTAATAAATAGGATTTCCCGATCACCGAAGAGGCAATGTAAAAAAAACAAAAAACAATTAAATAATAAAAAAAAAAATGATGTCGCTTTTGGGCCGTACGTGAAACTAAAATTTACCTTCTTGGTGTTCTTGCTAGGATGCAAGGGTAGTATTCTGTTTTATCTAAAGATGGTATAATGGTATTGTGGGGGGTTCGTTTGTGTCGGGCGTCCATATAATAGAAATATGTCACAGACTCCAATAAAGATATTGGAGATAAGACGTAATAGCTGGATATATTCTGACACTACATCTACCAGATTGCCTAAGTGCTAAGACCGATCACCATACATCAGTTCCCAGCAACACCAGTACCCTCGGAAACAATCACCTAGTTAAAGAATTTCTTGAATAGCATTTTTAGGAGTATGACTATATCAAGAACTTTTACAGTTTTAACAAAAGTTCTTGGCCTTTTGGTCAAGATTAAAGTGTAGTATCTGTTCTGCAGATGCTGCAAGCTATGACTAGCTATGACTAGCAAGGACCAGATGTGGGGGTAACCCCACATGCCTGACCATTAACCAGCTCCCATTTCCCACCTCTCGGGAGCTGGTCCCCTTTTTCCCTTCCCCCTCCCTTCACCCCTCACATTAAAAATCGGCCTTGTGCCTAATTTGCTCGGTGGGGGAGCAAATAAATACCATCTGTTCTTCAGATGCTGCACTTCATTTTCTTGTTCTCTTTCGGTGGAGGAGAAATCCTTCACGACTGAGACAATTTTTATTTTTGTACCTTTTCTCCACGTTAAAAAACGACCCTGGTGTCTAACTCTGTCCCGTGGGGCGGCATAGTAAATAGGTACAATAATATCTCGGGGTCTCCATTCATAGAAGCAATATACTACGTATGAAAGATGCCACTGTGGAATGTCCACAGATCCTGCTAATTAATATAAAATTTCGCCAGTCACCTTTCTTTGCCCGTTACCATATTGTTTTTGTTGTGTTCAGTAAGTTCTAACACCAATCACCATACATCAATCCCCAGCAATATCGGTACCTTCTGAAACAATCACTGAGTTATAAAATTTATTGAATAGCATTTTTTAGAAGTATGACTATATCAAGACCTTCTATTTGTGATCAAAAGGTAGTCGGTGAATAAAAGATCTTGCCAAACTGAATCATTTTTTAATTTTCATTTTTGTCCCAACATATTCTTTGCTTAGAATTGAATTTTGGTAGTATTTTATCCGCTACGACATGAGTCTTTGCAAGGATAAAACGAATAAAATACTAAGTAAAATTCAATTCTAAAAGACACATTTTTGAGGAACCAGATCATGTTACTACTGTAATATTGTCGCGGGAATATATTATGTATACGTGTATCTTCTAGTGTTCTAGTGATTAGATTGTATGAGAGTGTATATACGTTTGTATATACGTGTCATGTATATACGTTTGTATATACGTGTCACGTGTGTTCATCTAGGATCGTCTAGCCTTGTGATCGTCTAATCTAGGGTTTGTTGTAAGTGTTACAGTTCATGACACTTTACAACACTTCGGGTCAAGATCAAAGTGTAGTGTGGCAACTCCCAGTGTGCTTGAGGTATTGTGGTGAATGAGAACTTTAGCTAGGATCAAGCATAAACTAACTAAGGTACAGGGACGAGGATGACAATAGACACGCCTTCCCCAATTTTTGAGTGGCCTTGTGTCTAATTTTTTTTATTACTGTTTTGTTGTAAACGTTTCAGCATAAATAAAAATATATAACTCAAGTGTAGTATCTGTTCTTACTACATTTATTCTTTCGCGCGAGGCAATGTTGTTCTGGCGACACATTCTCGTGCCCGCAACACACTGACAAGCTCTGTTCTCTTTTTTGGATTAGCGTTCTGTCTACAACCCCCACTATGTCTATCTTTCTCTGCTCTCCTCCCCCGAGGGAAGATCTGAGCTGATAATTACGATCTTCCCGCAAGGGAGGATCGGAAACACCTTTTCTCTTCCCTCCAATTAACTCTCCACTCCCTCTCACTATTCTATATCCCCCTCTTGCCGCCTTTGGCGCCACTTCTTTTTGGTGTGAAAGTTGGCTCCCCACTTCGGACGCCATTTTCATGTCAGTCAAAACCGTGATTTTGGACTTTACCTCTACCCCCTCTTTGGCCGACCATGGAGACTGCATACGCCAGAAGAGAGATGCCAGCGACTCCCCAGCAAGACGGCTCTCCAAAGGACGAATCCCCAAATGGGGGAGCAACACCCCCCAAAAACCGGGAGGCGTACCGCTCGTACGACATGGTGGCATGGGCAGCAGCCCCAAAAGACTTTGCCTGAAGGAGCTTTCTCAAAAACCAAGGATTCCCACCAAACGGATTTGTCAAACCAAGGGGTAACAGCCCAAAAGACATTGGAGGAGTGTATATATTATGTATACGCGTGTCTTCTAGTAGTTAAATTGTATGAGAGTGTATATACGTTTGTATATACGTGTCACCGTCACCTATATAACGTCTGTATATGCGTGTATTCGCCTATGACCGTCTAGCGTTTTGATCTCTAATCTAGAGTGTGTTGTGTTTGTATATACATTTAAATATATGACTAAGTTCAAATTCATTGTGTGTGTATGTACATTTAAATATAGTTAATGACGAGACAATAATATACAAAAATACTTTTACAACACAAAAGACGAATAACATTTATTTGGAGTTTTATGGTGAAACATACCTGGTCCGTCTTTGATCTTGATTTGACAGATCCTCGAAAAAACTGTAAATGAAGATTCGTACAATTCGAAGTCTTGGTGATATTTACAGCAGCTTTATTTACCGAATGTTCCTCCCATTGGAAAGCTGCAACGCTGGTCATAGACTTTTACTACTTGGAGCTATTACTGTCCATGGATCGTCTTTCTCCCTCTGGCTACTGATTCGGTCTGTTCTCTCCGACTCTCAACTTTTTACTCACTGATACATGTCTTTTCCAAGCTCTCTCCCAAGATGCACGCCATCTTAAGTGTCTCTACGTCAGACTACGTCAGACTACGTCAGACTGTAGAGGTCAGACCTATCTTAAAATTATTGTTTGCATTCTAACATTCTTTTACAGTAAAACTTTTTAACACCAAATAGTTTTATCTGAAAATATTTATTTCGCTATGATAACATTCTTTCTGACATTCTATTTTTTTCAAATATTATAACAATCATAATCATCGACCAACACACCCTTCGGCATTGCCCTGCATACATCAAACACTGGATGATGAGTCTCTAAACCCTCCGGAGTCGTGAGGATGCTGCATTATTTCATGCAGCGTGTCTTGGGCAAGAATAGCCTGGTGGCAAGCACATACATCACCTGATATTACCAAATGGTTACCCATTTTAGTATTGGTCAGGCTTAACGTCGCTTAACTTCGGTGATCTAACGGGAACCGGTGTGTCAACGTGATTGTGCCGTATATCCAATGTTGCCATGGATAAATTAAAAGGTTGTTCGAAATTCTGTAGAGATTCTCGAGTTCGACAAAAAGATCGCAAGTTTGGCAAGATGCACCCAAAAAGGGTCAGAGGTCAAATCGATTGAAGTATTTTGAGAATAACAATAAAGATGAGAACAGTAGTTCGAATAATCCAAATAATTAACAACCCTCACTCCAAAAAATCACAAATATAACATTTCGATTTCAAAGTTCGAAGAATCATGAAGCAATTCGTTCTTGTTTAAACTACCGAAAGATGACTTGTTTACGAAGAAATCGAAATGCATTCTAATGGATTTTAGATAGGACATTTAAAAGATAAGTTTCAATACTCTAAGCTATTGCATTTTTATATTGCAGCGAACAATCGATTATCTCTAATATAAATCTCACCTGTCTGTTTAAATATATGTATGTATGTATGTATGTATGTATGTATGTATGTATGTATGTATAAAACTTTCGACAGATGTGACGGATTTTCACGAGATCGGTATCGTTTTGAAGCGCGACCCTTCGGACAACAAATACCCAAACATTGCGCCAAAAACATTAATTCCATCACCCTCAACTGGGTACTTTTCTAGGAGGAAGAGTCGCTGTTTTTCGCTGATATTTTCGAAAGTCATCCCCTCTTTTCAATTGACTAGCCTTAATTTAAACCTTCGCCACTCCTAGTTTGGCGACAGACGCAACAGCAAAAACGTCGCGTTTTTTTCAGACTTTTTGCCTCCTTCGCGGTACGTCTGCCTACGACCACTTTTTTTTTTTTTTTTTGCTCAATGCACACCTCTAAACACTCGGGCAACGCCGGGCACCCAGGCTAGTTAGTAAATAAAATGATAACAATGTGTTAGTAAAGCAGTGACGAGAAACACACATACACAAAAGATTAAAAAACAAAACAAAAAAAAACTTGCCTTTTTATTCCTATACAATAGATTGCGGCTGCGGTTGATTCCATCATGGCCAGCAAGAAAAAATTGAGGTACATATTTCCGGACAGATCTTCAGAAATCATGTAAATACTGTTATAGGACGAGTTAATTACAAGCCTGTTATTCAAAATAAAAGCAACATAATAGACTGGAAAATATATATATTCGAGAGTTTGAATATTTCGTCATAGTCATCAACGCACATGTTGATAAATTGAATTTATTATATATGCGCGTTGGTTATCAATTCATGATGACAATTATTGAGAAATGGTTTGTGCGTGTTAAGATATAAATATGAAGAAAACGATTCTGTACAAATTAAATGGTTTATTAACAATTTTACAACTGAAACAGTCACTACGAAAAATACACAACAAGAAAATATGACATCACCAGTAAAATCTGATAGTCAAAAGAAAAATAGTCTTAACCGTGCTTCGGTTGCAGACAGATGCAGCGATACAGAGATTGGCCCTTAAAAACTATGAAACGCATTAGATGTGATCACCTAGACCATAAAAGTACGTATTCATGAAAAAAAGTGCGGAAAAGGGGAGAAACAGACCAAATATCAAGGTCTAATGTATGATATGAAAAGAAACTTGAATCTTAGAGAGATATCAATCATAGCAGTTATTATAGGTGCCACAGGGCTTATGAAGAAGAACCTGAAGTCCTACCAAACTAATATTCCTGGTGAACCAAGTGCAAAAGAGATCCAGACAATTGCACTTAAGGGAACAATGAGGATTCTAAAAAAAAAAGCTCTCAGCTGGTTTCAATAAAAGGCAGGGCAATGTTGGCAGCTGGTTTGGCTGCCCCATACCCAGCGTTAAAATATTCAAAGGAAGAAAATTAAAAAAAACAAACAAAAATAAAAATAAATAAATGAATAAATAAAATGAGGAAGAGTTTTATCAGAATCTCCAAATCCAACGAAATTGAAATTGAGAATGGTAGAAAGTTGACTTAATTTAAAATGTAAAAAAAAACCCTTAAAAATACAATTCGACACAGGTTCTGATTTATCAATTATTAATTTCCCCACATTGAAGAAAACCGGCAAGGCAACTTTATTGAAAACTAGCCTGGGTGTCCGGCGTTGCCCGGGTGTTTGGAGGTGTGTGTTGAGCAAAAAAAAAGAAAAAGTAGTAGTAGGCAGGCAGGCTCGAATCCGTGACGCGAAGGCAGAAAAGAAAGTGAAAGAAAATCTGACGTCTTAGCCGATGTCTCCATGACGCGACCGGAAGTCAAGAGCCGATGTCTCCATCACGTAATCGAAATCAATCCAACGGTGACGATGACCTGCTAAAATGTCGACGAAAAAAATACCCTCCTTGTACAAAACGGCCGAGTTTAGAGTGAAGGAATTAATTTTTGGGGACAATCTTTCGATATTTGCCGTCCGAGATGTCGAGTTTCAAAATGATACCGATCTTGTTAGGATCCATTAGGAAACATACATACATACATAATACATACATACATTTAAACAGACAAGTGAAATTTATATTATAGATTAACAAAGCCCCATAAAATAAACGGAGAGCAAAACAAATTCAAAGGCAAGCTTATAACGACAGTCATATTTCATGGGAAAACCTTAAAGCTAAAAGTCTTTGTTTTGAAAAATTCGGTTAATCTTTTCGGTTCAGACTGGATGGAAAAGTTTCAGCTGTGAGATTTGCAGAACATTTTTACAATCTAAATTATATACCCTTTCATAATGCGTGGAGTAAGAAGCAAAAGTAACTACATTTTCCGAATAGAAGTTGAAAGTCTCAATGGTATTGTTTAGAAACTGTATTCTGAGAGAACCCACTTTAGTTTGTACCATTCATGATAATTTGAATAATTTCCCCTGTTGCTTTTGAAGTCTAATTGAACACCTGAAATCTTTTATTTTGTGCAAAATATTCTTTCTATAATTCCAATTTTTCTGTTTCAATTTTATTTCAATATTTTATTTGTTCTATTTTTCTGCTTCAATCTTTTTCTGCAACTCAATTTTTTCTATTTATATTTTTTGATAGTGTGCTTCTTCTGCCTGAAAATGCACCTGTTTAAACTATCAATTTGATGCTTGTAGATTCGAACTCTGGTTCGGGGTGGGTGCTAGTCTAGCTGCACTGCAGTGTTGTGATACAGCGAATAGTCTATTTGCATGTCTATTTAGCCCCCCTCCTCGACTTGGGTAGACTACTGTCGTAAACGATTTTACTCGCTGCTTGCTTGGTGTAATGCAATGCTCTTTGTTTGTAAATAAACAAATCGAGCATTATGAATAGCGTCGGTCAAATGTTTATATAAATAAATATTTGAGGAGGTCGTTTGCGGGTATCGATCCCATAGGTTACGCCCGACCATCAACTTGATAGCTGTAAGTTCGAACTCTGGTCCGAGATGAGCGCTAGTCTAGTCGCACTGAAGAGCTGTGATACAACAAACCAGCCTATCTGTGGATGATTATATGTTATAAGTTTACCAAGGTAATCAAAATGGTAAACTTAAAATATAGTATAAATATTAAAGAGTTAATATTTACAAGTAAAGTAATCTCAATAAAACCGAAAAGGAAATAGAGTTTATAATATGAACAAATAAAATTAAATATGTTTTTAACTCTTTTTCAAGATGTTTTTTTTTAACATGTTTTATTAATCATTTGTTCATATATATATATATATATATATATATATATATATATATATGGTTCGTAGTTGTTATATTTTTTATTAAAAAGGCTTGGCTAAATCAACCTCCTTGTACAAACAAAAAACAAGTCCATACACAATTTATTTAATTTGTTTCTCGTTAACGAAAGAAAAAGTACATGTCTGTTTATTTTATTTATTAGTCTTTTTTAATCTTGTTGGTTTTTTGCTTTAAGTTTAGTATAATTAAATATTTGTTATCTTGCTAAGCAAACCACTAAAATTCTTCTTTTTTTTTTTCAAAATTTAGCATTGCGATTGTAGAGAAAAACTAGTTTTTGTTGCCAGTGTGTGTGTGTGCGTGTGTGTGCGTGTGTGTGTGTGTGCGCGCGTGTGTGTGTACGCATGTGTGTGCGTGTGTGTGCGCGCGCACGCGCGTTTGTGTGGAACTTGCGTCTGCTTTATTTTCGTGTTCTTGATCAATTCAAATTAATTGCTGTCATACGACATACGTTCGAAAAAAATGTTGGACTGAATTAATTTGCGTACCTTGTCTTGAACATTATAGGTTGAAATTTTCTAATCTCCGCTTTCAGTGTGTGCGACACGGGTGTAATTCACGAACCCTTGCCGCCAATGTTGTGGAAATGTAAATCTCGTATACTTTGTTGCCAATGTTTTAGCAATGTATGTCTAGAATCCTTTGTCGCTAGTGTTTTAGCATTGCAGGCCGGCAAAAAATCAAGACAAACACAGTTGTATAATTAGCGAAAAGTGCATTAGCAAAAATATGTGACAGAAATACTGTTAGATAGTGAAGGGAGTATTGAAAGAAGGGCGTGCACAAAGGAGGGGGGACCTAAGAACGGAAGTCGGAATTCACGTGATTTGCGCCAAGAGGAGATTTTTCTTCCTCTTTGCCCTACGAAAACCGAACAGAACAAACATGAAACGTGTTGTTGTCCTGCTCAGCCCCGGCCATGAAAATAATGATAAAGCAAATACAAACTCGCTACATCTCTTCTGTGAGATGTTTATGCACAGAGACGGTAAAGATATGGAACAGTAAATATCATGATTCTGTACGCTGTAACTGCCACGAAACACTATCCAATAACGTGTTAGATGTCTCTGTGCAAGTCTACTATTTCTGAAATACGTATATTAATAACAACTCTTCTATTAGATTGAGTTTCTTTCTGTATTCTTGATACAAATATAATTAATAGAAGGATTTAAGACCGAGCTCTACCTAGCATGAAATTTAAAATATTCAATAAATTATTTTAATCCTCTGAAGAAATACTTAATTGGTTTAGAGAATTACCGCAACGTAGAAACCAAAGATTTATTATGGTTAACATCGACCCTTACTGCCCTTCCATCTCTCACTCGCTGTTGAATATAGCTCTTGATCTTGACTAAAAGAGAAAAATAAAAAAATGTAAATATACATTATTAAATAAGCCAGAAAGACATTAATTCGATACCACCACGAATTATGGATTAAAAAGAATATGGAACAATTTTAAGATAACTATGGGTCGCTGAATTCTGCACAAGTACTTGACCTGGTTGTCTTCAAATATTGAGGAAGGTCTGGGGAATTACTAATAGTTTCAAATCAATAAATATTCATCATTTCATAATTAGTACTATCAATGGAAATTTTTAGTTTTAAACAAACAAAAAAAAATAAATAAAATAATAAAAATAATCGGTTTTGGCACGGAAAATAGGCAGAAAATTTTTCGATTCCGATATCCCCAAAAGTTCCGATTTTTTCAATTCCCGATTCCGATTAATCGTGTCGACGCTAATATTTAGTATAATTTAGCGGGGGGGGGAGGATAAAATGCAGCGTCTGTTCTTTTTCTGGGTTCGTCAGCTTTAGGGATTAATTAGATAATCTAATTATTAAAATGTAATAGAGTAGTAACTGTTAACATGGACTTCATGTTGAGTTTGGAAACTCGCAAAGAAAATAACACCTAGGCACAAACTTTTTTCTCGCTGAAGGAAAAATGTCTTTATTTCGTTCATTTCATGCACCCAACACAGCTGGCATGACGACAATTTGCACAAAGTTCGACGCTCAAGAAGGATAGTAGGAGAGAGAAGCCTCGCGTAGCACGTCGAACGTAACTTGCCAATTGCTACGCGTTTTTTTCTTTTTGCTTCTTCTCGCCTTTCCTTTCGATGTATGTGCCTGTATTTGCAATCGCCGTGTGACGTCACGCCTACGTCACGGCTTAAAATGTTAACTCCGCACGTCATTTTCATGGCGAACCTGAGTACGTTATAAAAATAAGGGTGATATTTTGTACAATTTTTTCGAGCTAAATTTAGCACAACTCACAGTAATTGTATGTCTATCTAATATGTTTGGTCTAATTAATAACTAGTAAACAACAAATTGTGAATAGTTTAACAATAAATTGGCAGACTTAAATAGGACTGATATGATACAAATAATTGTTTGAATATTTTAATCATTAATACCAGCGGCGTCCTCTAAATCCTCTTTAGCGTGGTGATGTGTTGCTCATTTAATAGAATATACTATGAAACCTAGAATATAATTTCTAAAATCTAAACAACCTGTAATCTCGTTGGAAAAAAGGATCGACAGCATGCTCACGACATTTTACAATTGTCTTGTTCTATTTGATGTACAACACAATCACGTTGACACACTGGTTCTCGCCAGATCACTGAAGTTAAGCAAGATTGAGCCTTGCCAGTGACTATTTAGGAAGTATACGTGCTGTATGTAACTTCTGGGAAGGCTGGCCGTGGGACTAGCAAACTCATCCTGAGAAAAAGAACTCTTCGCCACAAAAGCATCTACAAAGTTGTAGATGGTTAATGCCCCTCCAAGGGCTCAACGCTATGGAAATGGATTGTTCTGTTTGCTGCCAAACATTTCATCGTCCTTTCATCTATGGTATTTTTATAACGACGTTTTAAGGCAGCTAATTAATTGATATACAAATCAATGAATATCAAACCACACACACACACACACCCATGATCCTTAAGCATCATCTCACATAAACCCGGGCCCAGAACAGCACTCACATCCACAGGACGTCTAAGCACAACTAGTTCTTTATACAAGGCTAAACAAAGCTAGCACTCGCTAAACGGCTATGCACATCTAGTATTTTCTACACGGTTAGATAAACTTAGCACTCACTACATGGTTAGATATATCTAGCACTCACAACATGGCTAGATATATCTAGCACTCACTACATGGTAAGATATATCTGGAACTCACTACAGTGCTAGATATATCAAGCAATCACTACATGGCTAAATATATCTAACACTCACTACATGGTTAGATATATCTAGCACTCACTACATGGCTAGATATATCTAACACTCACTACATGGTTAGATATATCTAGCACTCACTACATGGCTAGATATATCTAGCACTCACTACATGGCTAGATATATCTAGCACTCACTACATGGTAAGATATATCTGGAACTCACTACAGTGCTAGATATATCAAGCAATCACTACATGGCTAAATATATCTAACACTCACTACATGGTTAGATATATCTAGCACTCACTACATGGCTAGATATATCTAACACTCACTACATGGTTAGATATATCTAGCACTCACAACATGGCTAGATATATCTAGCACTCACTACATGGTAAGATATATCTGGAACTCACTACAGTGCTAGATATATCAAGCAATCACTACATGGCTAAATATATCTAACACTCACTACATGGTTAGATATCTCTAGCACTCACTACATGGCTAGATATATCTAACACTCACTACATGGTTAGATATATCTAGCACTCACTACATGGCTAGATATATCTAGCACTCACTACATGGCTAGATATATCTAGCCCTCACTACATGGTTAGATATATCTAGCACTCACTACATGGTTAGATATATCTAGCACTCACTACACGGTTAGATATATCTAGCACTCACTACACGGTTAGATATATCTAGCACTCACTACATGGCTAGATATATCTAACACTCACTACATGGCTAGATATATCTAGCACTCACTACATGGCTAGATATATCTAGCACTCACTACATGGTTAGATATATCTAGCACTCACTACATGGTTAAATATATCTAGCACTCACTACACGGCTAGATATATCTAGCACTCACTACATGGTTAGATATATCTAGCACTCACTACACGGTTAGATATATCTAGCACTCACTACATGGCTAGATATATCTAGCACTCACTACACGGCTAGATATATCTAGAACTCACTACATGGTTAGATATATCTAGCACTCACTACATGGCTAGATATATCTAGCACTCACTACATGGCTAGATATATCTAGCACTCACTACATGGTTAGACACACCTAGCACTCAGTACCTGGTTAGATATATCTAGCACTCACTACATGGTTGTATATTTCTAGCACTCCCTACATGGCTAGACATATCTAGCACTCAATAAACGGCTAGATACAGCTAGCTTACCCTACTCCGCTATACACAGCTGGTTCACACTACACAACAACACTAATTCTATAAAAGTCTGGCTCAAATTGTGATAGGATCTTCTTCATAACTTAAGAACGCACCTCTCAAAAGTCCAACCTGAATCGTATTTTAATATCTCCATTTCACGACGACGACGACGACGACGACGCTTTTCATAGTCCAACCCGAATCGTATTTTAATATCTCCATTTCACTACGAATTTTCACATCCGTCGCATCAACTTTACATTTCTGGCGAAATCAATCTAATCTAAACAACTCGAAAACCCCAGACACCCTCTTTATGGCTATTCGGAGGTGGCTAGACGACTTGTGTCCCGGTGAAGCTTTGCCACAGTGGAGGAACTACCGGACACTCCTACATCCTCTTACCGGCTGCAGATGTGGAGAGAGGTAGACCCTCAGTCTACAAATATAGCACTGCAAGAGCCCAGTGAAACCTTACCACCTGGCACACACCTGTCCCGTTCGGAGTGGGTCACTCTGAATAGGGCAAGGGCAAAAGTTGCAAAAACTGGCGACAACCTCCTCATGTGGGGTTACTCTACAACTGCTGAATGCCCCTGTGGTGCCCAAGTTCAGACCATCGAGCACATTTTAACATCTTGCCCACTGGGGCCCAACTGCACGGACGAATACCTCAGTGTTGGTAATGAAACCGCGCGCCGTTGGTTGAAGAGATGGAGCGACAAGATATGAAATGAAATTACAGATAATTCATAGCATGCTCATGACATTTTAAATTGGTTTTTCTCTATTTGCTGCTAATTACTCGTCAGTCATCTTGCATACGATGTTTTTATAGCGTTTTTTTTATGGCAGCTAATTCATTGACATGCAAACCAATGAATGTCAAACAGCACAATCTTTGTTTTATTTAGTTCATCATGCAACATGTTTTTCTACTAAATTTTGATTGACGACATACTGTCCATTTTATTCTTAACATATTTTCAGATTTGGCTGTTCTAGATATAGGTTAATCGGCATTCATTCTGAACATTTTTATGTAAACAGTTCCTTTCTTTAGAACGAGATTTCGGGGCACTTTTCATGTGTACACAGAAAAAAAAACAATAACAATGTCTTTAATAAACGCAAAACAAAATTAGCAGCATAGATTCAGTGTTGAATTCTATCTTTCTATCTCTCTACATTTTCTGTTTTTTTTTTTATAATAAAGTCTGTATCAAAACATGATAATTTGCTTTTTTCCTCGGATATTTCTCATATGCACCTGCCTAGCCTATCTACTGAGTTTCTTTTTCTTTCTTTTTCTGTCCTCATATTTTCAACTATCCTTCGTTATAACTGTAGGTTAATGAATTTATTAGTTTTAGTTAATAACTTTTGTTAGTTAATTATGAATTAAATTAAAAAATACTTTGCTTGTTTCAAACAACATTCGTATTGGAAGTCATATCGACGGTTGACAAAATAATAAATCAATTAATTAATTAACATGTAATAGAGAGAGAGACGGACAGAGGGAGAGAGACAGAGAAAGAATACATAGAGAGACAGAGAGAGAGAAGACAGAGAGAGAGAGAGAGAGAGAGAGAAGAGAGAGCGAGAAGACAGAGAGAGGTCTGCTTTTATCTATATGATCAGATATGGGGAGGGCGAGTGACACACAGTCACTCGTTTTATATACGCATCACCCAGAAATATACGTTATCACAAACCCAGACAAGTGGAGGTAACTTCTCACATGATTCAAGGAACAAAACTCTTGTAATCTTCATAGTATTAAAAACCCAACTATCATTGGAAATTTGCCAATGATAATAGCGATAACAATTTTACGTAACAGGTTGTCCGTGATTGACCTACACAAAATTTATGTTCTCTGCAGAATTTGATTCAAGAAATGATATTCAGATAGCGTTAGCAATTTTACTTAATAAACCGTCCAACTCACACAATACCTATGCTTATTATTTAATGATTAACGCCTTTTTTCATGGACGTGAACAAACGAATCAACGACTGAAGTCAAGTAGAAGCCTCCCAAGTCATATCAAACACCTGATCTGAGGAAGAGACTAGCCTACGAGAGAATGACACTTATCCTACTGGGAAATATCTCGGTAAAAGGTGAAATAATACGCGCATCATAGTACATATTATGTAATCCAGGAATGAAACGATGGGTACAAATGATTCGAAATTCAGATTTGGAGTATGATTTGAAAATAAATTTAAATCTTATAAAAAATTTGTTTATTTATTAAACAGACGAAATGCCCGAAGATTAAAACCGAACGAAACTACAAGTATATAAACAACGTTGAATATCCCAGTAAGATCTCAAATTATATGCACGTTATAGTATATATGTCGTACATGAAATTGCATTATTAAGTAAACTAACGAAATTCCAAATATAGCTCTTTACTAAAATAAAAATTCATTTCTCACAAAATTAAAATATGAGAAAATGGCAGTCTGCCCTCTTTGGATTGAATAGGAGTGAAAAAGAAAATAAATAAATCACCACCAACAACAAAACTGAGTGTTTCATTTATTATCAATTAAATTTTATTCAAAAATATAATTGCTTATTGTTGTGTCTGCACAAATAATTTACAAGAACACGGAAAGTAAAGGTATAACAATAATATATTAGGCAGAAAAGTTATATACATATTTACATGTCTTCAGATATACTTCAGTTGGAGATATTCTGGCAGGTGGCGTGTTGCATGTCTTACTGGAGGCAACATAGGCGTCTTGCCTATTTGGCGGTCGTTGCAGAACTCCGCCCGGTATTGGTGATTGATACCTTTATATATCTCACTCACCCACCTATGTTAATTAGTGGGCGTCTCCACAACACCACCCTCCCAAGATTTGAAGTCGTGTAGATTTCAATATCTTTTTCTCTTGGGGTTTATTATAATTGGGTCTGTAAACTTTCGTTTCTTTCCCGATCTTCTCGGTTCGGGCATGGTTTGTGGTGGTTCGATATCAAACACTTCGTATAGTATATCAATTGGATCTTCCTTTTCATCAGGTTTGTCATGTTCATTGTCTTTTATATGACGTTTTCTCAATTGATTTTGATGTCTTTTGTGTATTATCCCTTTTGGACGTTTTCTCATGTAGACAAAGTCGCCGATACGTTTATCTACCGTACCAAACTCCCAATATAAAATATCATTTTTCATACATTTAAAATATACACGATCACCAGGTTTAAACCTTTTACGTGATGTGTGGGTAGTTTGATGGACGATTGCTTGCTTTGGTATTACTTTATCAAATGGTGATTTTATTTTTCTAGCAAACATTAATTCTGCTGGCGATAGTTTCGACGGTGTATTTGGGTTCTTAGTTATCCTGTATATTTGCAGGAATTGTTGTAATGCTTTATCCGTCGGGGTCCCTATTGATTTTCAAAGTGCACGCTTTATCGTGTCTACGAACCTTTCCGCTAATCCATTTGATCTAGGGTGGAACGGTGGTGTAGTTATGTTTTACCTGAAAAGTGTCACAATAGGCCTTGAAATCACCTGATCTAAATTGTGTTCCGTTATCTGTGACTATAATGTCTGGCACACCAAAACGTGCAAATATTTCATGCAGAAAACTTATTGTGTTATTTGTCGTCGGGTTCTTGAAACGCTTTACTTCAGGCCGTGACTGGTAATTCTTTTATAATATTCGCCACCATGTTTTTTTCCCTCATGATTGGAACGTATAGCTGCAATTAATGACTCTTCAAGGGTTTCCTCCATTTTCGGTATAAGCCTTGACAGGTCATCCGCATGACCTATTTTTCCGAACCAAGATGTTTTATTTGAAAGTCATAATTTAGCAAGATCGTACCCCAATGGAGTAGGCGATTTGCCGTATATACTGGCAAGCCCTTTTTTGAGCCGAAGATTGTCACTAGGGGCTTGTGATCTGTTTCCCGTATAAAGTGGCCCCCGTACAGGTAAAAGTGGAATTTCGTCACTGCGAAAATAATGCTTAACCCCTCTTTTTCTATTTGAGAGTAAGCCTTTTCTGCCGGAAGTAGTGTCTTTGAGGCGTGAGCTATAGGTTTCTTCGATCCATCTGGCAAGATATGCTGTATACATGCTCCTATACCACACGAGCAGCTCGCGTCGCTCGCAACACTTATTTCTAATTTTGGGTCGTAATAGGTTAAAAATAGATCGGACGTCAGCGTCTTTTTAATTTTCTCAAATGCGTCTTGACATTATTTTGTCCATATCCATGGTGTTTCTTTCTTTAATAACTCTTTAAGCGGAGCTCTTAGGTCGTGCATTCCTTTGATAAATACTTGGTAGTAGTTTGCGAGACTTAAGAAGTTCTGTAGAGTCGTCATGTTATGTGGTGCCGGCATGTTTTTAATTGCTGTCGCTCTTTCCAGGTCTGGGCGTCGACAGTCTTTATTTATTATTAGCCCTAAATATTTGATTTCGTCTAAACAAAATTCGCATTTGTTTTCTTTCACCTTGAATCCGTATTCATTTATTCTTGTGAATACTTCTTTTAGATGCTCTTGGGGTTCACTTATGGACGCGCTCCTGATGATTATGTCATCCAGGTATGCACAAGCACAATCTATTCCGTTCAGCATTGTATCCATTGTTTGTTGGAAAATCGCCGGTGCAACTTTGATCCCGAAGGGTAGACGGTTGTATTTGAACAACCCTTTGTGCGTGTTAATGCATATCTTTGAGCATTCTTCTTCCATCGGAATTTGTAAATAGGCGTCGGACAGATCTATTTTTGAAAAAATTGCCACCATTTAGTCTGGCAAATATCTCCTCAGGGGTAGTGGTGGTCTTTTAATTCATCGTTTAGGCCCGTAGAAAAGTCTGCACAGACTCGAATTTGTTCCGACTTTTTTTTTACGTACATCGTAGGGGCTGCCCAGACACTAGTTTGGATTTTCGATAAGATGCCTGTTTTTTTTTAGTCTATCTAGCTCGTTATTTCTTTTGTCTAAACCGGCGAACGGTACGTTCCGTTTTTTTTTTCTTAAACACCGGTATTGCATCCTTTTTTAGCTCGAACGAAGCCTTAAATTTATTGCATCTTCCCAGTCCAGTAGTAAATATTTCTGGGAATTTCTTTTTTAGATCGTTTTTAATATTTTCTGATGTTGGGGTGCAACTGGTTATTTTTCAACAAAAAGCGTTCATTGGTTTATACCAAAGATTGAATTTTTCAATCCAGTCAATTCCCAGTAAGTTCTTGCTTTCTTTAATTACGAAGATTTTCAATTTCTTCGTCGTGCCATTTAAATTAATGGGCAGGATGACCTCTCCTTCAAATTTTATTTCGTCTCCTGTCACTGTTCGTGCACCTTTACTTGATTTTTGAAGAGTCGGTTTACCCAGCTTTCTCCAAATGTTGACGTTTATTAACGACAAATTCGGCCTAGAGTTAATCTGAAATTTCACTTGTTTGTCGAAAATATTTACTGATACATATTTTCGTAAATTATTTTTCCCTTTGTCGTTTGTTCTCTTTTGGTGTACAACTTTATCGCAATTGTAGCACCTGATATTTTTGTAACGACAATCCTTTTCCAAATGTTTTTCATCACATTTTCTGCAATTATTACCTGATACTGTATTTTTTTTTATAATTCCTGTGATTATTATCGTAATTTCGTTTTCTGTAGTTATTATAATTTGACTATTTATAATTTGAGTATTTTTTTAAATTTTGACTAGTCTCAAAATTTCTTTGTCCTGAGTTTCTGAAAGGTTTTTTAATCTTCCTAATGTACGCCACTCTTGCTTCTTCTATATCCCTGGATCTTTTTTTAGTGATACTGTCCTTTGGCAATCTTCTGCTAATTTCTGCAATGTCAGGCCTTGTTCTGTCTCTAATTTTGAGAGAACGCGTCTTCGGATCTCTGATTTTTTTGTGGATACTAGACCCTGTGCAAAGATAAGCATTTGAAATCGTCCACCGTGAGTTCTGATAATTTGAAGTTGTCGCAGTTTTTGTTTACTACTGGCGCGTATGTCAGGTAGTCCTGCTCATCAGTTTTCTTAAGATTCACACATGACCATCTCTTGTGGAAAAGAAACATGTTCGGTCCGAATAACCCCTTAAGAAGCTTTACGGTCTCAGCGAAATCTAACTGATTCGTTCTCCTTGGCAATATGAAATCAACAAATGTACAATGTTCACTGGTACCAAGCTTTCGAAGTAATAAACTTACTTTCTTTCCATTTGGCCAGTTTTCGCAGTCTGTCTCGAAAATATCTTCATACCTCTTGAAGTATGCATTAAAAGTTTTATCCTCTTCCGGTAGGTATGTGAACACATCTATGCTGTTAACAATTGTTGTATTGGAGAAGGTTGTATTACTTTCTTGTATGGAATTAGCTGTTGATCTTTCTAACAGTTCTTTCTGTTCAAGTTGCATCTGCGCGAACCTTTCTTCCTGCCTTTCTAGTCATTTTATGAGTCGTTCATTTTGTCTTTCGTCTCTTTCTGCGTGTAGCGCTTGCTGTTCTTTTTGTAGGATCTGCTGATTCTGCATGAACTGTGCCATTATTTTAGCAAATTCCTCCATCTTGTTTTTGTTTTTTTTTCCAAAGATTAGAAAAATTAGTCTATTTTACTTATTCACTTTTTACAATAACTACGAACACCCGTTTTTAATTTCGCTTTTTTTTGTGTGTCAATCGAATTCTATCGATATATTATTTTTTCATTGAACCTTTCTTTTTCCCTTTTTCCCTTTTTCTATTGAGGGATAAAAAAATGTATTTTTTTTTCTTAATCCGTTAAGTTTTGATTACATACAAGAATTCTTATAAAAAAATCCTTTCTTGGTACAGCGGAAAAAATCACTTTTCTCCTTCAAGGCAATTTGCATAAATTAGTTCACGGTGTACTAGCGAAAATACCTTTTTTTCTGTGACGTTCGTAGTCACTTTGAAATGGTTATTGGAATTTTGCTTTCAAGTATCTAGTGTTCGAATATCTCGTTCGACAATTTTGTAGTTACTCACGTTTGTTTTTCTTTTTTTTTCGAGTGATAACTTTCCGCATATTATTTTTCGAATACTATTGCTGTGTCTAACAGTGAATTCCCGAGTAAATCTTTTTCCAAAACCTTGATGTTATTGTTGTGTTCGACAGTAGATTTTATTTTCTTCGAGTACGTTTTTTTTTTCAATCTTTCTCGAGTAAGTATTTTTCGTACACCACTGTTAAGTTTAATACTGGATTTTCCCGCGTAAGTCTTTTTTCGAATTCTCGAGGCCACTGTTGTGTTTAATAATGGATTTTATCCTGCGTAAGTCTTTTTTTGAATTCCCGTCGCCACTGTTGTGTCTGCACAAATAATTAACAAGAACACGGAAAGTTAAGGTATAACAATAATATATTAGGTAGAAAAGTTATATGCATATTTACATGTCTTCAGATATACTTCAGTTGGAGACATTCCGGCAGGTGGCGTGTTGCATGTCTTACTGGAGGCAACATAGGCGTCTTGCCTATTTGGCGGTCGTTGCAAAAATCTCCCGGTATTGGTGATTGATACCTTTATATATCTCACTCACCCACTTATGTTAATTAGTGGGCGTCTCCACAACACTTATTGAGAAGCTTTTCCAACCATGTAGAACATTTAACAGCATCTCAGGAAGAGACCAGACTACATATGTTGGTCAGATAACTCGAAAAGAGCCCACCCCCTCACAATGACATAGAATTCTAACCCCTCTAAGGTTATCCCTCTAGATTCAGAAGCAACCTGGCTCCAATGGAAAACATTCAACCGCTCGAGACCAAAAATGGGTCAATCAAAAGTTGCTACAAAACTGACGTAATCAAAAGATTTTTAGAACTGATATAATTCTTAAAGTTACTACTCACCACAGGTCCCAACATTACACTGGGTTTTATAATAGACAATTTTCAGATGTAGTTACTATTTTGGTTAAACTCTTATTAAATATTTTTATTTATTTAAGAACTAAACAACAGTAATGATTTTCTTTTAAAACCTAAAACCTTTTCTTGAAACCTAGTGTAATGTCGGGACCTGTGGGCTTTCACGACGCTTCAATGTTATTTCGATAGTTAATCCCTCCTTCTGAGAGTGGGAGGAGGTGAGGATTGTTTTATGTATGTACATGCATACCCTGAAAAAAAAACACTAAAGCGATTTTTAAAAATCCTCACCTATTTATTTATTTATACTTCTGTTTTTTTTTTTAATATCTTAATAACATTCGTAAAAGCTGTTATCTATATATCTACAAAAGGTGAGAATGTGTGTGAGGACACTTCTAAACTTATATAATCAACGAAGTGTTGATCTACAGACTTGAAATTTGGTATAGAGAGTAGTCAGACATGTGGAAAACTTTTTAATTGGCTTTCATCCGGAAAAAAAGGCTGCTAACGGATCAAAATCGAAAAATTGGTACTTAAGAGTCATCGGATTTTTATCTGTTTGTCAACTGCTTCATGACTGCGGATGCACAAACGTTTATATAACATCTTCCTTATGTTAAAAATAAGTAGATTTGAAAACGTTTTTAAAAATCGTGTCAAGCTGGCCTAATGGTTTTCATACTTGACCCACTGTCTTTAGGTTTTGGTTTCGATCACAGCTAAAGTATATTTTTTTACTTACAAGAAGTGAACTGTTTAGAAGAAAAAAAAAACATAATACTCGCATGCACATGTCTCAGTTTCTTTTCGTTTTTTAACTTAATTTTTTTTTCAAAAGAATTTAACATTTAATACCTACGGTATTTCTATTTATAATAAATAAGAAATCTATATTAATTAAAAGATAATATTTATGCATATTTTACGACCGAGCAACGCCGATCAGACTACCATTAAAGAATAGGAAGAGGACAGCGACGGAGAGACGAGGAAATGGAAGCCTCGACATTTTATTTTATTCATATTCACCCACCCCGTAGATAAGATAACGAAATACTAATGTCTTATGTATGACATGAAAAGAAATTGGAATTTAAGGAAGATCACCATTCCAGTTATTATGGAAGTAACCGGACCCATGAAAAAGAATTTCAAAAACTACCTATCACATATACCCGATGAACCAAGTACAAGAGGGATACAAACAATTGCACTTTAAGAGGCAATTAGAATCTTAAAAAATATCTCTCGGTTGGAATTTATGAGATAGCAGGTGAATGTTATGCATCATGTAGGACGTGCCATCCTCAGCTAGAACAAAGTGATCAGAACGCCGAAAAAAAAATTGTCACTAAGACATAACGAGCTACTGTGAATCAGGGACCATGTCTACAGGCACACTTTAAGTAGGAAGTTGAGCAGTAAGATGTCTGTTCACATCATATTAGTTCAGTCGATTCAGCAGGATACATGGAAGGAAGTTTAAAAAAATGCTAGCATTTTGAGGGGAAAACTCCCTGGCCTCAGAGGACCAATACAATGAAGGCGTATGATTTTGTTACTTCAAAACTAGAACCTCAACGTCTAAAGCCTGAAACTCTACCACTCAACCAACCAACAATAAATATATCGTGTTTTTTTTTTGTAGATGTAATTTATTTGTGTATTTTAACTGCGATACTTTTGGACGAAGATGACTATTATTTGGATTATTCCAGCTACTGTTCCAATCTTGACGCTTTTGGCACAATGGATAAAGTATTAGTGTTAGATTATGCCGGGGTGACACCGGGTTACCTTTCCAATAGGCGATTTAGAAAAATCGGCTATTATTATTAAAAATTAAATGTTAGATAAATTATTTGTTGGTATGCAGAATTAGTGTGTGTCCAAAGGCAAATATATTTATAGGGTTTTGGAATTCGGAACAGGTCCAGGAGAACAATAAACAAAAGAACTAGGAATGTAACCTTGAGAAATGAATGTTAAAATATTCAAATAAATAGGCTTCCAAAGAACAGATTGGAATAGAGGAAACTTGATTAAAAAGTCACATGTTAAAATATGTGAGTTAAATGGCACAATAGAAAACAAATAGTTAGATATATACGGAATTAGGAGAGAGTCAGTTACAGTTGGACAGAGTGTGATACTGGTCGAGCTGAACGGACGTGGAAGTCCACTAGCGATAGGATCTATAGTCCTGTACGCCGGGGGGGGGGGCAGAATTTAAGATGCGTACAATCTTCGAACGGGAAAGTATTTGGAATGAAAGTTGTCTGAAAGTACAACCCGAGGCTAGTTGGTTATTCCTTGGGATGGATCTTCATTTCAGCTTTTGGTATATTAGTCATTTAAGACCCACAGATGAACGAATGGTATGATTTATTTATTGGCAAGATGCATAACCGCCTACAACTGTTTCTCGTCGCCTTTGTGTTATCTGTGTCATAAATGACCTGTAATCCATGCCACACACATACCCATAAGGAATTATGAACACTGGTGGAAACAAAGAAACTCATTATATACCCACGTATATTATATACACGCTTTACAGATATATACACACACCGCTATCTAACATACCGTTAGCCTGGCGCTACGTAACATACATTTAATCCGGTACAGTGACCAACAGTTCCCCCCCCCCAAAAGGGAACGCAACATATAATTAACTTAGTACCGTGCTCGCCTTGACAGGAAGTACAACACAACATCAGGTTAAATTCGGTTTTAAGAGTTACTCTATTAAAGTCTAAGGTTCAATTCTCAGTGCGACCGATACTAAGATTACAATTACGAATTACTTAAGACTTCTACCTGGTCATGGCTGACAGAATAAGAGTATGGACTAAAGAAAGAGTTCCGTTCGAAATTCCTTACAGATTCCCGAGTTCGACAAACAACACGTGTGTTGTCATCTTCATAACTTCACTTGATTTTGCTTCCACTTTATTTATTCTAACATGAATAAGTATAAAGCTACTAGAACAAGCAACGTATATATATATATATATATATATATATATATATATATATATATATATATATATATATATATATATTGTAGCGGAATTGGCAATATCCTAAATGGGGGGAATAAAGAGCTTATCGGATACGTCTGTTGTTGTGTAGCAAGCCGAGAGAAAAGAGTGGAAGAGAGTTCCAAGATGGCGTCCATGGGTTTTTATTGGAGTTGATCCCATGCAATTCTCGCAGAATCGCGTATGCTCTCGCGCGATTATACAAATATATAATTACCGGCCACTATAAAGGCAGGACGCTGGGAAGCAGCCAGGCAGTGTCCTGCAGATTGTGTGTAGGTGGTTTTGGCGGTTGGATTGTTCTTTGTGACGAACCACGAATCTGCGAGAAGCGAGTTTTCTGCCTTTTTTTCTGTCTCCTTCTTCTTTCTCTACGGTCATTTCAACCAAGAAACCCCTCTCTTCTAGAGGTGGGCGGTGCAGGGCGAAACTGACTATTTCCTATCTTTGTTCCTGATTTTTGCCGCCTACTACATTTTGCTACACACACACACACACACACACACACACACACACACACACACACACACACACACACATATATATATATTAGTTGGGGGTGCGTCCGGCTTTGCCTGGTCGTAAAATACGTTTAAATATGATATTTTAATTTGTTCAGATTTCGCATATATTATTATAGAGTCGTGATTTTAAATGTAAAAAAAAGTATTAGGGAGCCATCAGCTAAAATCGAAACCGAAAGCAAAACTGTAGCATTCAAAGCTGGTAACGTTACCACTGTATCTACGTGCCACGCATATGAACTGATTAAAAATTTAAAATAAACTAAAATGAATGTTAAAAATGTATAACGAGTTTTTTTCAATTTTGATCCATTTTTGAGCCTTAAAAATTATTTGAACCAGCTAAATACCCATAAAAGAACGGTCTATAAAAGGTCCAATCATTTGAGGCCCCTAATACCGGCTTTCGGAAGAGATAGAGTTTGAAAATATGGAGACAGACAGACAGCCTTTCATATATTAGATATACTATTATATAAAAATCACTTTGCGTGCGTGCGTGTGTGTGTTTCTTCCTTATAGATTCCAAAACGGCTGACCCTATGTTTTGCAAATTTCACACAAAGGTAATTTATATGTCTGCCAGTGTTCTCAGATATGTTTTGTGCAGAAATTCGTCCGATAAGTATCGAAAATCGAAAAAATCCGATCCTAAAAATACAGGGAATATTTTAGGTTACACCGGCAAGGAGGATAATAAAATCTCAACAAATAATTTCTTATTATAAATAAAAACAAAACAAAAAAATGTTTATTAACATCTGGCAACATAGCTCAGTGGTAGAGCATTCGACTACAGATCGAATGGCTCGGTGGTACCTCACCATTTTATTTTAATTTTTTTTTTCCTTATTAATTATTTAATTATTATTTGGTCAAGTAGATTTGACCTTTTTCACCAGTTAATCTCGATTGCTTGGAGATGGCTAAGATTTTATAAACGTCTTGGCCCGCTGATGTACGCAGACATTTCGATACGAAAACAGCACTGACTTGATTTTACTTGTTTCCCCGCTGAGGTTGATGAAATACGAATAGAAACTTTTAAATGCGGGGAGCCCCAGAACTCCATCAAAAGGCTCTTTTTCATTGTAACACAACGAATCCCGTGAACAAAGTGGACGAACCGGACGAGCGCATGCTACCCCTGCTTATTTAATAAAGAATTGCATCGGAAATCCCGCGCAGATTCCCAGGTTCGACTCGAAGAAGGTCGAAAGCTACATCGGTTGAAACGTTGTTAAAATACCACTCCAAATTAAAACAGTAGTTTGAAAAATCAAAACAGTTCAATTTTTCAATCCTCATCTCGAAAAGAATTCGACCTAACTGGTAATCGGGAATAATTGTCCCTCACTAATTTGATGCCTTCAAGTAGGGAGCAATAAGTATATTTTTAAAAATACGTGTAGATTATATAATTATAATAATATTTCACGTGAAAACAATGGTATCTACGTATTCCTCTTATTTTTAAGATGATTATATAAAAAATTAGGAAAATCGATAGGTAGAAAATTATTCATTAAAGAAAATAAAAAAATAGAATTTGATGAAAACAAAGGAGAATTCAAAAGGGAGGTAATTTTTCGTTTTGGTTTAAAACAAGATGGCGGAATATTTTCACCTACTAACACGATTAAAGTTGTTTTGTTTAATAATTCAGTAATATTTGGATAATTTCGACTGAATAATTTGGAAGCTACCATCGTAACTTATTAGAATTGAAATATATATATAATAATAAAATAAAAGAATCAGTTGAAACCATTTTTTTTAAATCTGAAAACTCCATTTAGATCCGAATTTTATTTTCTTATCAGTATCAATGTAGTTTGAAAAATCAAAACAGTTCAGTTTTTCAATCTTCACCTCGAAAAGAATTCGACCTATTGTCCCTCACTAATTTGATGCCTTCAGGTAGGGAGCAATAAGTATATTTTTAAAAATACATGTAGATTATTTAGTTATAATAATATATATATTGTAAATGTAAGAGTTCGTTCTACTATTTTAGCAACATCAGCGCGTTTTTAGCGCGGAATATGAATTTTCTTTTCTTATCTGGATCCATTTCCAATAATAAATTGTACAAATAGCACATACGTGTTTTCACCTTCGTTCTTTCGCTTGATTTAAAGACCGTGTTTTGCTTCCACTTTTTTTTTTATTCTAATATGAATTAGTGTAAGGCTTCCATAAAAGTAACGTATCCAACAAAGGTATGACATTAATTTTCGACAACCATAACAAAAAATACAAGTAAAAACTAATAAAATGAAATTAATTCATCGCAATTTTTACTCTGTATTAAAAAAAAAAGAGATTAGGGTTTAAATCGCAGATAAACATTTTTTTACACTCCATAAAATCGCGCGAAATTTGATTTGAACATCGCAGATTGCAAAAAAAAAAAAAATTAAAAAATGACAAAATATCACAATGGCGACAAATTTTTCGAAAAAGAGCCAAATTAAACATTAAAAATATAGGGGGAAAAGTCGATGCAAATATGCATTATATCTTGTATTTTACTTGCACATTATTTATTCTAGCATGAATAAGTTTAAAACTTCTAGAAGAAAAAAGCAACATATTTTAACATAAATAAAGTCTTGTTTAAACATCTCTCGTATCGAACAAAGAGAAAATATACAAAATTGTTTACTTACCAATTAAAAATATTCACTAAAGTCATATATCGTGTGAAAGGATGCTTGAAAATAGTTATAAGTTTAAATATTTTTGCAGTTTCTATTTTCTCGTTTGCAATCTTGCAAGATGATTCCGACGTGTCTACTTTAGTTTCAGGTAAATTGTTGACAGTCGGTGTCGTCTTTTCATCTGGTAGATACACCGTGATTGTGTAAATAGAGCTTTCGTCTGCGTGAATGTCGACGGTTTTAGCCAATTCTTTTTCGGCAACGGCCCAAACGGTAGAAAAGTCTGTCTTGTTCTGTCGGCAGGCTCTTTCAATGACCTTTTTAGCTTTCATGACCTTCCCATTGGCGAATAGCCACCGAATCGATTCTTCTAAAAAGCTGAAAAAAAAAAAAAAATGAAAACTGTAAATAGAATAAAATAAATGTGGAAAAAAATTATATATTTGTAACCTGGTCCCTGGTTTCGTAGAGGCCATTTTGGATATGGATGATGTGATGTTCGTTCAACGCTTGCGAAGATGACCGTGATCATGTAATTGTTCTGTGGGTTCGAAGATGATTTGTTAGACCAATTCGAGCTCTGAAGTATTTCCCGTATGTTGGACATTTGGAATAATTCTGTATCAGATATGTTGATTGCTCTGTCTTTTCTAATGTCCCGTTTTCTCTTGCGTTCTTCATTGCGTGTGAATTCAGCAATTATAGCCCCTTTGTGGGTTGCGGCATGCTATGGACATCTGTCTTGTGTTAGCTTTTCACATGAATTAGAATACAAACTAGATACGGCCAAAAAATGGGGGGGGGGGTGGAAAAAACCACCAAGTAGTTGTTTTTTTTTTGTAAACGAATTAAAATCTATTAAAATCCATTATTCTTGAGCGACTATTTTTTCCAGAAAGATAAAAGCCTGAATTTTATATGAAAAGCAGAATAATGTAAAACTTATTTTACTATTTTTAATAGAATTTAAAATTTTCCAACACCACATCATTCACCGCCATTTTTGTCTCAATGAATAAAACATTTAATTTTCTTTTAAAAATGGTTTTTGAAACAATTTTTTTTTGTCTGAATAAGATTTATGATGATTTGCTATAAGAATATGTAAAAATATTATAATATAAATACATGAATTTCAAATAATTCCAACTTTTTATATCACTCTAGAGATTTCACATAGCGAAACTAAAACAAAAACAAACAAACAAACAAACAAACAAACAAACAAAAATCAAACAAAATTTGAGAATAGTTTAAAATAAACTACGGAGGCCTTGATAGAACTAAATACACTCCATTGAGCCATATTTTTAACATTTGACGACGATTAAGTGAAGGGGTTAATTCTTTCTTTCATAAGTGACCATTTTGGGAATGCTAAGCGTCGTCTGTGTTGAAAACAACACATGCATCTAGTATGATGCTTGATCCACAGAAGGTGAATTAACAAGACATTGCCGAAATAAATTATCGTTATTTAGCAAAAGGTGCAGTTATTTATCGATTTTTTCCTTTTTGGTATGGATTCTTGAAAGCATTTCCTATTTAATAGTGTTTTAGCAATATTGGGATCACGAAAAGAAAATTATTAATTTATTCTTCAAAGATTTAAAATCAGTGCTTTTTGCAAAAAAGTGGAAATATCTTTAGCTAATCTGAAAGATAATAAGAATTATTAACATATTCAACGAATTTCACACTTCAAAACACAAAAAATGAAAAAAGTAAACACATTCAAAATTCGGATTTTTAATCTTCAAATCTGGTACGTGCGTAGTTATTGTTCTTTGTTTGTGTGTTTGTTTGTTTTTATCGACAATCCTCACTCTGCTTACATATTTGTACTCACAAATAAAGGAGGGTTTGTAGGTAAATATATATATATATATAACTATCGATTATAAAAAAGTACATCATTATAAAGTTCAATGTAGAAATGTTCCCACTTTTAGTTACCCAAGAGCTCAATTGTTTTATTTTTTTATTTTTGCGATTATATAAAAAAGAGAATTTATACGAGCCCATAGTTAAATTTAGAGGAATCTCGTATGAGAGATGCTAAATGAATACTTACAAGATATCGATGATGAAAAAGATTGGCATCATCGCGACATAAAAGCAATATATTCTCCAACTATAATTTCTGATGAGATAAGCAACCAAAGCGGGAACGGACATGGCGCTACTCCACAAAATGGAAAAGACACCAGCCATAAATGAGCGCTTGTCGGTAGAGAAGAGTTCACAAATCGCCGTCACACCACTGATCAAATAACCCTGAAACACAAACACAAAGTAGATTATTTATATATTAGTTGTTAGATTAAGCAAATATTGCTGCATAGCTTTTGTAGCAAAGAAAATCAAAAACAAAAAAAAGCAATTGCAGAATAAAAAAACAAAAACAAATGCCCTTTAATCAATAAATGATTAAAACTTTAACTGAACTTTACTTTCTACTTTCTCTTCGTTATCGCTGCATTTGTCTTGATTATTATCGGCGCTTCAAGGTCACAACAATATATTACTGAAATAAAGTGATATTTTGTGAGTATTAAAACATACATATGTAGACATAAATTGGATGAAAACGATTCTGTAGATTAACAATAATAATTACTTATTATATGAATACGACTGAAAAAAATTACTTTGAAATGAGGAATTAATTTATATAATGGTTGTAAGCTTAAGCAAGGTTGACCAAACAAAAATCACTTAGTTGTGTGCGAAATCTAACATGTTGCATAACTTTTGTGACAAGGAAAAACGCCAACAAAACAACACTTGCAGAATAAGAGATAAAAGCAGTTGCTCATTAGTAAACAACTTCAATGAGCTTCAACCTCTACTTCCTCTTCGTAAAGCGTTCACAGAAACAAGTTGTTTTTCTATAACCGTTGAAAAGAACATTTTTTTAAGCCTTTAACCCCAAACAGTGCATACTTGAAACGTAAAGGGCTACTATTTGGGATCGTGTCTAACTGTAACATAGCGAAGCCGTGCGTATGCAAATGCGTGCAAAATGATGTCACCTGTAAAGGAAAATAAAAACTTTAAAAAAGGAGATCACGTTAGAGACGTGAATAACGTTCGAGAAAACGATCACGCGGGTGACGTCACGGTCGTAACTACAAGCTAATCCCATAAACAGAATATGTACATTTTTGACATTAAAATAACCCGACGATGGTGGACATACCATAAAACTCAACATTCAACCAACCTTCCTGACGTATCATTTCGTCTTACCTCTTCAAATAGTCCAGTTAATATTCTCCCAAAAACGAACATCCAATATTCTGATGAGAAGGCGCATATAAGTGCAGCCAACATAACAAAGAATCCGCACGTGATGTGCATCGGGCGTCGTCCAAATTTTTCCGTAAGAATCGGAAAGATGAAAGCGCCTGCACTTTGGCCAATAATAAAACAGGTCTGCGACAGTTCGGCCAGACCATTTTTGCTGCATACCAAATCCCACTGAAAATTAAAAGAAATGAAAATAAAAATAGATAAATAAATAAATAAAATTAAAATAAAATAAAATAGAGGACATGTGTGCTCCTTTTGCAAGTGATCAGGACTCCTTATATATATATATATATATATATATATATATATATATATATATATATATATATATATATATGATGAAAATAATGGAAATAGTATTCCGAGAAAATAGAGAAATAAAAATGTTTCACGTGCACAGTGTGATACAGTTCTATTTCAGAAAAACGTAGACACAGATTAACCTCTCACACCATTCAAACACCTCCTGTAATAATTAACACAGAATCTCAATCAATAAATTACATAAAAAACACTAATTTCATTTCTGTTACAAACCTATATTTGAATTTCAACAGATATATCTTTTTTTCCAGTAAGAATGTTAAATGCGTTCATATTTTTAAAGTTACATTAACGACCATATGACGTCACTGAAATTTCTCTCTTGTAACAGCGCCAACCCTCCCCCCTCCTTTTTGAATTTCCAACGTCTTTTTTCCGTTTTACTGAAATAGAACTGCATCACACTGTGCATGTGAAACATTTTCAAATATTTTGTACTGGTATTTTTTGTTTCTTAATCTCATTCACCCAGAGGAAGTCTTGAAATAAAGACGAAACGTTGATGAACACATAATACGGTTTGTTCCTCTCTCTCTCTCTCTCTCTCTCTCTCTCTATATATATATATATATATATATATATATATATATATATAATAGGACAACAAAAATATGAGATGAAGTCACAAAACTATATATTGGTAGATATAGAATGGATCATCTATTGAATAATGGAATACAAGCAAAATTTGGGAGGTAGAAGGGACTCTTTATGCCAAGGCATTTCGAAGCCTAATGCTTCTCATCAGAAGAGTATATAAGGTGCTAGGTAGCATGGGGAAGATGCGGCGTCTAGCGTAGGGTTCATTGGGGACGAAAAAGATTAAGAGGAATTAGAGAATGTTCGGGGAAGCTTTACTGAATTCTAAATAAATAAGAAGAAGCTTGTTATATATAGTATGATATATAAGATTGTATATGGTCTTTAACATAGTGTTGAGATTAAGGGGTATATGTATTAGGGTTAAATTGGGGGTGTATTCTTGCTGCGTGGTAATTTATTTATTTTATTTACTTTTTTTACGCAGTGGTAACCACTTATCAAGGGCCGGAAGCCACTCAGGGATAAGGGTATTGCAAGTACATTACGTTAGTGTGGAGATTTGATGAAGTGTTTACTTAAGGGGGCGGTTCATTAGGAATTTGTTAATGTTGGACTTGAACACATCCAAGTTTTAGTCAGGTGGGAGGCAGGCAGACGGAACAGAGTTCCACAGGCGTGCAGTTCTAAGAAAGAAGCTTTGTTCATGGAATCTACGTTTTGACCTAGGCACAGAAAAAGAGTGGGGGAAACTTTTCACAGTGGATTCGGCTAGACGGGTGTTTTTCGTGAAAGATTGGCGAGGGGGGGACCAGAGATTGGAGTTCAGACGAGCACCTGCCATGGAAATAACGATAAAAGGATAGGCTCGCAACGTCTCTTCTGTGGGAGAAAGGTTGCAAGGTAGAGAAAAGGGCATCCCCCACTAAGCCACGAAGTCTATTTTGTACTCTGTCAAGGCAGGATAGGCTGTTTTTAGCAGCTCCTGCCCAGATATGGCAGCAGTATTCCATCCTTGGACGTACTTGGCTTTTATATAGATAGAGAATTGCATCAGTAGTGAGATATCTTCTGGAGCGGTAGAAGGATCCAACCATCTTTCCAGCGACCCTGGCAACAGACTTGATGTACGTGTTCCATTTCAGATCAGGAGTAAAGGTCAAACCCAGAAGCTTGTCAAAACACGGGGCCTCACCCAGACGAGAGCCATCCATCCCAATTGATACCAGATGGGGATCAGAGCGTTGATGATGTAAGGATAGGAGTTTGGTTTTAGATGCATTAAAGGTAACCAGCCACATCTTCCCCACTGAACCACGCGCTCGAGATCAGAGGAGAGAGAATCAGAGAGAAATTTGTCACGTACAGCCTTTGATGTGTTGCCGTAGATGGTCGTGTCATCAGCATAGATGTCAACGAATGATTTAAGTATGTGTTTAGGGAGGTCATTGATGTGGATCAGAAAGAGAGTTGGGCCTAGGATTGACCCCTGAGGGACTCCAGCATTAATACTGCAGGTCTCCGATTTTTGTCCATCGACCACTACTCTTATGAGCCTATCTGAGAAAAATGATTTAATGATTGAGAAAACATTTCCAGTTATACCGTAGCTGGAAATCTTGTGAAGTAGACCCTTATACCATACCTTGTGGAAGGCTTTTGATATGTCAAGAGCAATTGCCCTAGAAAGGAAACCTTTGTCAAGAGATTCACTAATCCTGTGAGATATAACCGTCAGCACATCTGCGGTAGATCCTGCAGAGCGGAAACCATATTGTGTGTCACTAAGAAGGTTGTTTCTGCTGAGGTGGTTGACTACTTCTCTATTTAATATAGATTCCAGCAACTTACTCATAACACACAGGAGACTTATTGGTCTGTACTGAGAGGGAGATGACTTATCACCTGAATTCTTAAATACAGGGCAAACTGATGAGGTCTTCCAGGGAGTCGGGAAGCACTTCTCCTTAAGGCAGCGCTTAAACAATTTCGTAAGTATGGGAGCAAGTTCTGGTTGAAGCTTTTTAAACATTATAATTGGGATGCCGTCAGGGCCAGTTGCTTTACTGGAATCAAGGTTATTGATTAGCTTGGCGACCTCATGCACGGATATTTGTATGTTACCTAGCTTGTTCTGTGTTATAGGAGGAAATATGAGGAGTTGATGGCCTTCGTCGCATAGGGTAGAATTAGCTGCAAAGTTCTTTGCAAATAGTTTGGCCTTGTTTTGACATTTATATATATATGAATTCTAAGATAAATTATGTATAATTAATTACAACAAAATTTATTGTTTGATAATGGAGTACAGATAATTATTAAAGTCCTTTCCTTAACCCATATATTTTCAATAAACAGAAGAAATTTTGTTACCAAAATAGATGTGAGTAATTATGAATGTATGAATGTTGCTTATTAGCACAAAGATCGAAAATTTAAATTGAGGTAATAGTGTAAATAAAGGATATCCAAAGTCGAAGTAACGAACACACTGGAACCGTTATATATATATATATATACTCTCGCAATCCTGTGTAGACACTGAAGCCCATGTGTTCTGGATTGTAATCTTCATAGTTGCAAAGGTAGTAGGTTTTTCATTGCGGAGCTTCCTCTTTATCTGGTCCCACAAGGCTTCAATAACGTTCAAATCTGACGAGTTCGCCGGCCATTCAAGAACAGCGATCGATCGTTCTCGGAGCTAGGAGGACATGGTGTTGGAAGAGTACGCCGGTGGCAAGTCATGTTGAAAAATGATGTCTAGTTATCCAACACTGGCAGTAAATTAGCTTCCACGATATCTTGCGTTAAGAAGTCTGTGAAGTTCCCGCAATCTTGCATGGTTTGGGGCTGTATGATTGCTAAAGGTGTGGGTAATTTATGTTTCATCAAAGCAACTGTAAACACAAAAGTCTACCAAGATATTCTGGAAGCTAATTTACTGCCAGTGTTGGATAACAAGTTTGACAGGGAGGCTACAGACATCATTTTTCAACATGACTTGGCACCGGCGCACTCTGCCAACACCACGTCTTCCTGGCTCCGAGAACGATCGATCTCTGTTCTTGAATGGCCGGCGAACTCGTCAGATTTGAACGTTATTGAAGCCTTGTGGGACCAGATAAAGAGGAAGCTCCGCAATGAAAAACCTACTACCTTTGCAACTATGAAGATTACAATCCAGAACACATGGGCTTCAGTGTCTACACAGGATTGCGAGAAGCTTGTTGATTCCATGCCTCGGCGAATTGATGCTGTTATCAAAGGCAAAAGGTGCTGCTACTAAATATTGATTTATTTTATTTGTATTTATGTTAATAAAAAACTATTTTGTTTATTTACCTGCCTTGTCCTATTATTTTGAGACACGAAATATTCAAAAACTGACATTGCAATTGATATGAAAAATACATTCCGTCGGAAAACAACTATTTCAGTTGGTTTAGCATGATAGGGATATTTTGGCACCAATTACATCTCACAGATCGTCGCCAATAAGAATTTAGCGCTAAAAAACATGATGTTCTATTTTTTTGACCAGCACAAATATATAAAATAAATGATGATCTGAATTCTTATCATTGACACCTCTCCATTTTCACACATTTATAGGATACATAAATAAAAATCTTTTACGGTCAATGTCTAATAAAACAAAATCTTTATTTGTACCTTTTTTTTACTTTGTCCCTATAACTATCTTTAAAGTACTTTTTTATTCTCTAAATTAGATTAAAAATTTTCCCACTTTTTCGGATCTTTCACTTATTTTGTTGTTCCGCTATTCCCTTGTTCCGTTATTCGGCCATACACCATTTTATTATTCCGTTATTCCTTAATCCCTGAACATTTTTTTTCCTTCATTACAATATTTCCTTTCTTTTAATCTCTTACTCCAATATTACTTTATTATTTCATTCCATTGCTCCCTTATTCTGTTATTCCTTTATTTCGTTATTTCCTTGTTCTCTTATGCCATTATTTTGTAAACCTCTTATTTCATTATTCTTTTAGTGTTCTGACTTTCTTAAAATTCCCTTTTTCTTTTTTCCCCAATTTTGTATATAGTTATATATGATCACGAGGTACAAAACAAACTGCATCATTTAAAGCCCTGACCCTTTTCTGAAATTCGTCCCCAAATACACCCGATGAAACCTCACATCTTCACACACACACACACACACACACACACACACACACACACACACACACACACACACACACACACACATGTGTATAATGATTCAAGCATGGTTTATTTTCCTAACGATTGTACTCTCTTAGTTTTTCTTAATTGGAATTTAAATTTACTCAAAATAATTAAAAAACAACAATTTCTTGCAGCTATGTAAACTCCACTGAATAAGTTTTAATTCAAATTAAACCAAAATTTTGTATTAATGGTTGTTTATTTTAAATCAGTTATTGGTTATTTCAATAACAATTGGTTTTACCAATTATGGGGATCAAAATGACCACCAAATGGGTAGCTTAAACTACCCTTTTTTTTTTTTTTTTACAAAAATCTAAAGTTTCAATCGTTAATTTTCCCCACAATTCCACCAACGGTTGTGATTAACGATGCTTTCCATGATTCAAATATTATTAATCGTAGGAAACAATTGGTCTGCCTATTTAGCGCGTTAACACTGGTCCCCACTACCACCCCACTCAATTGTTAAAATTTGAAATATTTCGATATCATACAAGTGAAATTCAATTCATTAACTTTTCCTACAATATCAACCAAAAGTTGTGATGAATATCCCTTCAAGTGGTAAAATAATTCAATTTTTCGCAAATAACTAAAAATCCATTATCTAAAATGCTTTCAAATTTCTGATTAATGTTATATATATATATATATATATATATATATATATATATATATATATATATATATATATATATATATATATATTTATATATATATATATATATATAATATGACGAATTTATTATTTACATTATATATATATATATCGTATTTTGATTGCAGAAATCCCCTTCTGAACCAAAGTACCGTAGGTTTTCAACAAGATATGTCACATACAAATTCAATACATCTACCCTGACAGCCACTATCTTATGTAGATTACTACCACCATTTCTGCGGCATTCAGTCGTGATAATAAAATGCTACATTACATCTGATGAGCAACACCATCATAATGGCCACATCTATAGAGGAAGGAGTTAATATTTTTCTCCCTAATTATTTAGTCCTAACACCGCTACTAATTAAGACCGGGACCAGCTCTACATTTTCCAAAGCTAATGTGATCACACCGATTTTAACTCGTTATCAGCTACATAGACATAACATAATCTTACAAATTTCTTATCCAAAAATAATAAATCCTCCCCTGGCAAAGTCCTCCCACTGCGATTGGCTGCGACCTGCTTATTTCCTTATTCCAGAATGGTGATATTCCGCATAAACGAACGTTTACTCAACATTAAAACATGGCGTCGTTACGCGACATCTTTTTCCCCCGCTGATGCTTCTGATTCAAAACTCACATCTGCCGTTGTTAAATATTTTGGAAAAACAAATATTACATGTATACGCACATTACTAAATTGCCACTTCTCTTGATAACTATGGATATATATATATATATATATATATATATTGAGTATATATACGCATTTTATTACTACTATCCCCCCCCTCCGTTAGTTTGCTTGCACGATCATGCCGATCCAATTTTGTTAGAGTTCGTGGCTGCGTGTGTTCGGCTGAGCGTTCGTGTGTATAGTACCTATTTATTTTTCATTATTGTATTTGTACTTATATAATAGTATATATATATATATATATATATATATATATATATATATATATATATATATATATATATATATATTTTATTCAATTTTCACCCCAAACAAGGCACAGTGCCACTTTGAAGCAGGGGGCTACTATTAGGGAATTAATTAGCGGGGTCATTATGAGGGGAGAAGAGTAGAAAGATGTTTGTTAACATTACACTTAAACTTCTGCATATCATTGCAGTTGGGAAAGCAGAATCCCGGAAGGGAGTTCCAAAGACCCGCAGTTCTGGGGAAGAAACTATTGGAGTAAAAGGCTTTCTTGCACCTAGGGATCTCTACTGTAAAGGGATGAGACTTAGTAGCTTGTCGGGTTTGTCGGGGGTAGTTACGTCGGGGAGGTACAAGTGTTATATATATATAAGCACACACATACAGAGTATATTTACATTTTTTATTATTTGGTTTATATTTTTTACTGATTACTTTCTTTTGAATTTAGCAGCTATTCGATTCATGTATATTCCGTATTTGCATGCACGTGTACGCTTGCGAATGCGTGTGTATTTACAGTATAGCTTGGAATCGGTATTTACTGCATTTATACTCATGCTAGGGTACCAAAACCATATATGCTAGGTTTTCATTGTACATGACAGCCGATGAATACGGAACTTCTTCGTTTTTTTTTTAATGTATACACACAATGAAAACTACTTACGTTTTATTCAGAAACATTACTATCGTTTTAACAATTCTTGTGTTATCACGAAACAAAACCAGATATCTTGTAACGTTATCAAACATTACATTATTAGATAATAATAATTTATTACATTATTATCTTCGTGTTGAAACTAAATTATTTTTTAAATTTATTTATTGCGGACTATTATCCTCATCTTTTAGTTGTTGTTTCGCGACGTTTCAGCCAACTATTTCTCTGGCCTTCATCAGGTGGTAACCGCGACGAGATTGGAATTCCGACCCCCCTAACTGCATTCTTAGCAATTACTGCCATCCATAGTTGTTGTCGTCTCACCACGGTTTTTGGCTAAGTAATCCTCTGGCCGGCTTTGGGTAGGATTGAAACCGCTATCTTCAGAGAGTCGTGAAACAACTAAGAAAAGATGAGGATAATAGTCCACAATAAATAAAATTAATGGTACTAGTGCAGCGAGTGATCCGGACGTAAATAATAACGTTATTATTTTAAAAGCCATTCTTAACGTAGGGAGGGGAGGGTGTTTTGTACCTATTCTATACTTCAACTTTACAATTGAATAAAAAAAACATATAAAACTTTAATTAAACTTGGAAGTACGATTTAAAAAATAGCGCGGATCACTTCTGCACTAGCACCAAATTAATAAATAATACTCCATTATTAAATAATACTAGAATTCCAATCAAATAATATAAATATTTTTTTTTATTAAAATATTTGTTTTATTATTTGATAATACAAAAAGTTTTTTTTTTGGTAGGGGGTTGTTATAACACAAGAAGAGTTAAAACTAAATTATTTTTGCCTATTAAAATACTTTCTTATTTGATAATCCAAATGGCGTTTCCTGTTTTTTTTTTTGGGGGGGGGGTTTATTAACACAAGAAGTGTTAAAACTAAAGTAACTTTCTTTTTCTTTTTTATTTTTTTTTATAAATATATAGTTTCGTTTACGTGTCTGGACTCTGTCCCTACGTGCTGTTCGGTTGCGTTACTTAATCAACCGTATCCACTTCCGGTAGCTATTATATATGTATATATGTATGTATGTGTATATTTACTTTTATCAATATCGCTATATGATTGGCATAATCATTTGTGTCACTATCCCTGTTGCTACTATTATGAATATTATTATTATCGACATCTTTATTAGGGTTTTTTTTACCAAAATTTTTTATACTTATTACTAAATTTGTTACTATAATTACTAAATTATTATTATTATTATTATTATTATTATTATTATTATTATTATCATTATTATTATTATTATTATTAACATGATCATTGACTATACTATCATTAGAATTATTTTGCATTTATTATTATTATTATTATTATTATTATTATTATTAATTTTGTCATCTTTATCATCATCATAGCTTATTGACGGCCTTAATAAACTATGATTCTGCAACACTTAAAAATTATAATCATCAATCCTACACTTTTTTTAATAATGACATCGAATTTCTTTATAGAAAGATCTGTTTCATTCTGTCTAGACAATTTCCGGTCACAGCAATACGAGCTTTCACGGTTCCCCCCACCCCCCAGCTTGAAATCACTTTGTATTTTTAAGCCGATGATGAAGGTTCTCATTTTGGATTTCTCTCTTCTTACTATTAGGTCCCATTTAACTAGGGACAGTCTTCTCTTGGGACTAATGCACTGCCCGAAAACAAAAGCAATTTTCATTATTTCAGCTGTTTTGTAAACTTTCCAATCGGATTTTTGAAAACTTTCCAATCGGATTAAATGCATCGCCACGCTGGACTTATTTTGGAATACATTCTATCTAAAGAACTATTTTGCATTTTGGATCAATTCTAGAGGAGTTTCATTCAAGCTGAGATATTATGCGCGGTTTGATTTATATTAGTTTTTTACATATCCAATATTTTTCATTTTTTTTTATTTGGCAATTTATAACTACAACAAATTGCGGTTTCACTTAATGTCTTAACTAGCAAATTCTAGCATCGCTACAAATATAATTTGCTGATTTCTTTCTGTCCTCTGATGAAGAATAATAAGAATAGCATTCTTTGAAACTCCGCGGAATAAGGACTTTGTAAATTGTTTTTTGGAGTATTCAGTCGAACAATAAGTTTTGATTGTAAAGTTCAACTTACAGTTTTAATTTTCTTTCTCTTATATATATATGTATATATATATATATATATATATATATATATATATATATATATATATATATAATGAATGAATGATTTTGCGCGACGAAACAGGTGCTATCAAGAATTGTGCATGTCAATGTATTTGAAGAAATAAATAGACAATGCCAATTATTTGTATGTGCCCTGTAGTTACGCCGAGAGTCATAAATTAAAGGATTGGTATGAATAAAATGTGAAATATAATTGAATAAACATATTTCCCTTTATATGTATACTAGCAGGGAGACCCGACGTTGCTTGGAAGTAAATGATGACTAACGAATGTTACAAACTCCAATCGTCTTTCTTTCATCGGATTTTTTCGATTATCGATACTTGTCGAAGATATTCTGATACAAAAACTATCTAAGAACACTTCCAGGCACATAAATTACCTTCGTGTGAGATTTCATAAAAATCGACCCAGTCGTTTTCGAGTCCACACGGAACGAACACACGAAAACACGCAGACAAACACTTCCTTATATATATATATATATATATATATAAAATTAACTAATTTTTCCCGTGTGAGTTTGACCTTAATAGGATTAAAAATCAAGACATTACATTTGCATGAACATGGTGTGAGGTGTGCTATAGGCCTATTATCCTGACACTTCCTCGATACCCATATATTCCTATATTTTTTCCGGTGAGAGTTCACTGCCAAAATCGGTTAGAATCAATGGAAGTTGTAAAATCTTTTCTCTCTAATACACTCATCCTACTCATGCTCCCACTTAACACCGCTGAAAATCCATCCACAAGGAACAGTACGAATAAACACCGGTTTGGAATCGTAAAGGGTTATTTAAGCCATTTTTTTCTTTTTTCTCTCTCTTTCTTTCGCTCCCATAAAAAATATATATTACGGTCCGATTAACATTATCTTTTTTCCTTTTTGCTTAGAACGCACACTGCGGGACTACTCTGATTTTACTTCCGGTTTTGACAACTCTACCCGAGGAATCTGACTATGAGCTTTATTTATTACTGCTTCCCACTAAAAGTTATTATTAAATAAACAAACACTTCCTGAGTTACAATTTATTATTACAACGCAACGATATCGTGAAATTACTTGCGGTTCACTTTAAAAACAAAAACAAACAATAAAAAATTAATGAACGCGCTCAACGTCCGATTAAGATTAGATTGTTATGTTTTACATTTTTTTTTTACCGTAAGACGCACACTGCGAGACTACTCGGTTTTTACTTCTGGTTTTTACGACTCCAACCGAGGAATCTAACTATGAGCTTCACTTATTAGTGCTTTCAACTACACATTTTTTTTTATAAAATAAACACGCCATCTTTTACAAATTACTATTACAACGCTACGATATTGTGAAATTATTGCATTACACTTGAAATTCAAAAAAATAAACATAAACTGCGTGACTACTCGGTTTTTACTTCCGGTTTGGATTACTATAACTTAGTAATCTAACTATGACGAATTTATTATTTACATTTATTATTTACATTTATTAGTTAAATATTTATATCGGGAAATTACTTGCATTTCAATTGAAAAACAAAAACAAAATAAGGAACCCGATAAAGGTCCGATTAAGATCCGAAAAATATGATTGCTTTTTCTTTACTAAAGAAATCTGCACATATTTAAATTTAACATTTATGAATGTTTTTTCTTCATTAACGAAATTATATTTGCTATATATTTAGTTTAAACATACAAATTATGTTGCTTACGTTACGTTCGGAAAAGTCAGTTCAAACTAAAACACTCTTACACTGTTTTATATTGTTTTTAAATTATTTACCCAAAGTTAACACATTCGCCAGAGTCCGCGACGATTTGTCTTCTCCAAATCCATCCATAAACACTGTGTTCTTCGAGATGATTAAACATTTTTACATTAAATAAAAACACTAACAAATCAGACCATTACGTACTGCAAGACTACCACTTCTTTTTACATTTTCGCCTTGCTTTTTTTGTGGGGGGGGGAGAGTCCATTGCTGTACTAAAATTATAAGAACCATACATTTTCTCTTTTTATTAGACTTTTCCGTTACACCAAATTGAGCCACAGCAACGCGTGGCAGGGTACAGCTAGTATATATATATATATATATATATATATATATATATATATATATATATTGGTTACAGAAAGTTTTTAGATCGGACAGGTCATTGGTACCGTCGGTTTCAAACCCGATAATTAGGAAAAAAATTTTAATTTTTAAATTAATTTGGTTTCAATATTGAAGACACTTAACATAAAAAAATTTAATTGAAATTAGATTTTAAATTTAATATAGTCTAATTTTAAAGTTAATAAAAGCATCATCATCCGATAAATAAAAGGGGAGGTTCGGAAAACGAGAGTTAAACGTGAACTCGTGATGTATATATATTTCCACTTCCGGTTATAAAATAGATGAGTATTGCCTGAGGAGAGCTTCATATGAGTATCTAAAACGGTCCTAATTATCGGGTTTGAAACCGACGGCACCAATGGCTTATCCCATCTAAAAACTTTCTGTAAACAAAATATAAATACGTTCTTATTTTAGGATTTTCCTTATAATTGAGCACTCTGCTGGATTTCTTAAAAAAAAAAAGACTCATTATATATATATATATATATAAATACCCGTTCACATACACCTCTCACGATAAACTAGAACTAAATAGAATCGAGCAATTGCATCGACAACGGACAACGCCAGACCCAAAGTGGGTTTCGATGTACTGCATCTCATCAGTGACGTGTTCCGACATAGGCGCGAACCCAGGTCGTCGCACTCATAAAGTGTGCAATACTGACGCCCTAACCATATGGGCCACGGCGCAATCTATTGGCTATGCCTCGATTTTTAATTCTTATATTTTTATCCAGTTCTACATTCTACGATGTGACAAGCAACGCGTCATATATAACTAAGATAGTTCTGGGTTCTAGCTTTATCGTGAGAGGTGTATGTGAACGGGTATTTATATATCTATCTATAATCTCCTCTTAATTTCTAATATATCTATCTTCTATCTATCTATATCTATATCTATCTATCTATCTATCTATCTATATCTATATCTATCTATCTATCTATCTATCTATATCTATCTATCTATATCTTTCTTCTATATCTTCTATATCTATCTTCTATCTATATATCTATAAAAACAGAGATGTGTGTGCCACAGACGATTTCTGATTGGTTAATCCAATAATCACATCTCCTACAAAACTATGGTTCGTAGGCTCTTAACTTTACCATAAAATATTATGGCTTTATTTATTGTCCATCTTGGAAGGGTTTAATTTTTTCCTAACTTGCGATTTACAAATTACAAAAATACGAAACTAACTTACAATCTAACAATCGAACCTCCGACATCACGGCCGCCATTATGAAACTAAACTAAAAAAAAAAAAAACGCGCGTCCACTCGTGGTCTTTACATTTCGGGTTTGGGTACTTGTGCAGTTTTCCATTGACATTAAAAAATGGAAATATTTAAAAAAATATATATATTGTACGTACTCGTCATGGGATAAAGTTTTCCTACAGAAAAAATCACGTAATTTCATCAAAAGAAAAAAGAAAAAAAATCAACGCTACAAGCGAAATTAAACAGAAAGTTCAAATAGGGGGATTTCCCTTTTTTTTTTATAGTGAGGCCAAATTTCGCGAATTTGGCCTTTTTTTAAAGCAGTTTGGCCTTCAAAATTTCTGTTTGGCCATTTTCTTCACCGATGAAATAAAAAAAGCAAATAAAAACAACGCAATGAAACTTTTAAAAATACGGCAAACTTTTGTTGTTCTTGTTTGTTTTTTTTTTGGTAATTTTCCTTAATTTTTTATTTTTTCAAGATAATACTATTAAATGGACACTATTATGCCAAATTAGCCCCCCCCCCAAAAAAAATGCACAAAAATTCGAGATTTAAGGTTTTGACGAGATAATTTAGCGAATTGTCCGGACTATTGCGAGATAACCATCCATTAGTTTTTCCTGAAATTTTGCCACAAATTGTATTTCATTACATAGATGTGCATAGTAACAACATTTTTTTGCCGAAAATTCCCGTTGCGTCTCCAGATTTAATCGGTGAAGAAAAAGGCCAAACAGAAATTTTGAAGGCCAAACTGCTTTAAAAATAAGGCCAAATTCGCAAAATTTGGCCTCGCTATCAAAAAAAAAAGGGAACTCCCCCTACTTGAACTTTCTGTTTGGTTAAGAATCAAGATGGCTGAATTATTAATTACTCGCTTATAAGACTATCATTACACAAAAAAAAAATATAGATCTATTTTTGGGTAAAGTTCCCCCGGGTTTTCCTTTCACTTGAGTAAATAATGGTCTTTTGTTATATATATGGCGTACTATTATCCTTATATATATGATGTTTATGTTTATATATATGTATAAGTGATAGTGTCTGTGTGTGTCTGTGCGTCTGTGTGCATTTCCCTACGCTAAAACTGTCAATTTTAAGCCTACAGATTCGAAATTTGATATACAGGGTACTGAGATTTGGGAAAATCGATGTGATAGGTTTTCGACAGAAATTTGGCGATTAAGTGGTCAATATTCAACAATTAGACCTTTGAGAACTCTACCAAACTCCTCCTACAATTTAAGGTCTGAACACGTGATATTTTATATATAGATTCCTTGGACATGGATCTAACTTATTAACTTTACTTGATCCCTAAACAATAAATGTTAAGAGGTCATAATAGGGGTCAAAGTTTAAAAAAATTGACCGTTTTTTTTTCTCAGCATACACTTCAAAACACCTGGGCAACGCCGGGCACCGATTGCTAGTATATCTATAAAAACAGAGATGTGTGTGCCACAGACGAGTTCTGATTGGTTAATCCAATAATCACATCTCCTAAAAAACTATGGTTCCTACGCTCTTACCTTTACCATAAAATATTATGGCTTTATTTATGGTCCATCTTGGAAGGGTTTAATTTTTTCATCACTTGTTATTTACAAATTAAAAAAATACGAAACTTACACAATCTGACGATCCAACCTACGACATCATTGCCGCCATTCTAGCTGCAGACACGTACACACAACACGAAAACAATGTTTTGAAAATCTAGCAAAAATTAATTTTCCTGAAATGTTTCAATATTTAAAAATAAATTATGCCGGCTGATAAAATTTTAAAACTTTTTTTTAAAAGCTAGAAAGATAAAATTTAAAAATACTTATTTTTATATAAAAGGCGCGTTCACTCGTGGTCTTTTGATTTCAGGTTTGTATTACTGTACACATAGATTCGAAAAAGTTGTCAAAAAACAAATATATAACAAATAAATGTTATCAAAGCAAGATAAGTTACTTTTCTACCAAACTGGATATATTTTTCGTGTTTTTATTCAATGTAACATATTTATTCAGCTCGAAAAACGGGTTTGTATTACTGTACACATAGATTCGAAGAAGTTGATAAGATACGAACAATATGCATAATATGAACACAGCACGAAAACACGCGCACACACGCACACACACTCACGTCCACTACCGTCCTTGGCTACGTCACATTGTTATGGCAACACGATAAATACACAGTAAATTGGATTTTCTTCGTTTCTACGCAAATATTACGCAAATATAAATCATATAGAATATCTGTATGAATATAATTACACGTAGTAGTTAAATAAAGATGATCATCGTATAAGAGAACCGAAAAAAAAACACTAATAGGGAATTAATTACAAACGATAAAAATATCCACATTAGCTAGATCTTTTGTAGATGAATGCAATTCCACGACTCATAAATAACAAAGTTGTATTTTCTTTTTAAATAAATAGAAAAAAGGGGTGTTGATAAGACTATCAATACACACAAAAAAATATAGATTTATTTTTGGGTAAAGTTCCCCCGGGTTTTCCTTTCACTTCAGTAAATAATGGTCTTTTGTTATATATATGGCGTACTATTATCCTTATATATATGATGTTTATGTTTATATATATATATATATATATATATATATATATATATATATATATATATATATATATATATAAGTGATAGTGTCTGTGTGTGTCTGTGCGTCTGTGTGCATTTCCCTACGCTAAAACTCTGTCAATTTTAAGCCTACAGATTCGAAATTTGATATACAGGGTACTGAGATTTGGGAAAATCGATGTGATAGGTTTACGACAGAAATTTGGCGATAAACTGGTCAATATTCATCGATTTGACCTTTGAGAACTCTACCAAACTCCTCCTACAATTTTGGGTCTAAACACGTGATATTTTAGATATAGATTCCTTGGACATGGATCTAACTTATTAACTTTACTTGATCCCTAAACAATAAATGTTAAGAGGTCATAATAGGGGTCAAAGTTTAAAAAAATTGACCGTTTTTTTTTCTCAGCATACACTTCAAAACACCTGGGCAACGCCGGGCACCGATTGCTAGTATATATATATATATATATATATATATATATATATATATATATATATATATATATATATATATATATATATATATATATAAACAAACCGCGCATATAAGCTCGCCTGAAATCTGGCTTAAATTTCCAGTGGCCTGTTGACATCGAAACATCATAATTCGAACCTGCATAGTCCTCTCCCGCTATCAATGTGTAGATAACAAAGGGTTCTGTTACCTGAGAAATGATAGACCTCTCCTTGGAAGGTGTGTATTCGTAACCGTTAATACAGTTAAGCGAGTCGATCAACGATGCGTTCTCAGCCTCGTTATAAACTTTGATGTTACAGGTTTCGTATGTCACATGGCCGATGCTAGTGTACGTCGTAAAATTCTCCAGCTGGACATCGGTCAAGTTTTTACATTTGAAATCTACATGCGGACCTAGAAGAGAGAAACAAATAATAAGAAAAAATATACAAAAGAAAACTCACTATTCTAAAATAAACACAAGAATAAAAGCAAGTAATATAAACAAGCAACCCTCATCTCAAAAATTCAGAACTGTAATAAAGAGAAATGTGATTTTAAAATTAGAAACTATCAAGATAATAAAAAAAAAAGCCCAGAAAACAGGCTTGCCTTTTTTCTGTTGTTCTTGGCCTTCGGGCCGGGATCAAAGTGTAGTATCTGTTCCGGCAGATACTGCAAGCAAAGACCATATGTGGGGGCGACCCCACATATAAGACCTTGGTTAATGTAGGGGCAACCCTTCATACCAATTGTCACTATCCAGCTCCCATTTCCCACTCATCGGGAGCTGGTCCCCTTTTCCCTCCCCCCTCCCTCTCTCTCCACATTAAAAAACGGCCTTGTGCCTAATTTGCTCAGTGGGGAAGCAAATAAATACTTCTTGGCCTTCGTAGTATCTGTTCCGGCAGATACTGCAAGCAAAGAACATTATAAGACCTTGGTCAATGTAGGGGCAACCCTTCATACCAATTGTCAGTATCCAGCTCCCCTACTCCCCGGGGAGTTGGTCCCCATTTCCCCATTCACTCCTCACATTAAAAATCGGCCTTGTGCCTAATTTGCTCGGTGGGGGAGCAAATAAATACCTTGCCTTTTTTCTGTTTTCTTGGCCTTCGGATCAAAGTGTAGTATATGTTCTGCAGATGCTGGACTTAAGATAATTTGTACCAGTCAATGAAGGGGAAACCCACTATACTGGGACAATTATTATTTTTGGGCACAACCAGAGTGCCCCCTTTTTACCCTACATTTAGGGGAGCTGGTTTTTACCCCACATTAAAAACGGCCTTGTGCCTAATTTGCTTTGGTGGGAAAGCAAATAAATACAACAAAAAAAGCCCACTATACTTGATAGCGCAATTAAAGAAAAAAGAAAAATTGACTATGAAAATTATAAATATTATTGATCCAACAAAAATTCAAACATGGAATTATAAGTGCATTTTCATCATCAATTTTTTCTGTTCTTATTTCTCTCTCTCTCTCTCTCTCTCTCTCTCTCTCTCGCTATATATATATATATATATATATATATATATATATATATATATATATATATAATTATTTTTATACATACAGACCCTAGTGTTTCTATACTTTCGCAATCATCAATGCAGAAAGTGACATTTCCTACTGGTTGGGAGATTCGAACCCAGCTACGAAGTCACCTGTTTCAGATTTAAAATAGAGTAGCTGAAATTGAAAAAATACAACGATGCTGATACGACCCACTGGTTTGTTAATTTGCAAGATGTCACCTCACCGGTGTTTGTAATTGCAATAAAAGTACACATTGCTGAAGTACTATTAAGTACTTCATTATTATTATTACTGTTAAGCAATATTAATCCTGCTTAGACCAATTATATAGAGAGAAGCAAATGAATTGAAAAGTACAAAAGACCAAATAAATAAATATATAAAATTAAATATATAAATAAATAAATAAAATAAATAAATAATATAAATAAAATAAAATAAATAAATAAATAAATGAAATAAAATAAATAAATAATATAAATAAAATAAAATAAATAAATATATAAATAAAATAAAATAAATAAATAAATAAAATAAATAAATAATATAAATAAAATAAAATAAATAAATATATAAATAAAATAAAATAAATAAATAAATAAAATAAATAAATAATATAAGTAAAATAAAATAAATAAATATATAAATAAAATAAAATTGAATAAATAAATAAATAAAATAAAATAAATAATATAAATAAAATAACATCCTTGGTTGAATAATATTTCGCCCTTTTTATTCGCAGAACTTCATCAAAGCTTTATAAAGTTCTTAGAATAAAAGGGACAAAATACTTTTTAAATCCCAATGATGGAATTTTTTTTAATTCCCTGCCCGTTAGCAAATACGCTAACCACTTTACCAAATGGACCAGTAGGAAAGCTGAACCAGCTTACCCCAAAGCCGAAGTTTCTAAGGAACATCAAGCTCACACGCAGCCCCCAAAGTCGCCTCCTACATCCCGGTCAGGGGAGATGACGCGTTAGTTTTTTGCAGTTATTGCAGGGAAATGTCGACGTCCTCCTACATGCAGCCTAGTCCCAAATGTTATCTGGTACTGACATGACTCAGCGTTGCTTAATTCGTTGATCTAATGAGAACCGGTGTGCTAACGTGAGTATGCCGCATATGGATTATGTCGTATGTGGACTGGTAAGAGAAGAGGTTTGATTATTTTATTATTATTTTAGAATAATAATATTAAACTATTACACATTGAAAAGAATCGGTTCATTGAACGCGAGCAATCGACACAATCTTCTGTCATTATATGAGTCAATCAACGTTTGTTTCCACACGAATTTCCCCATATAATTTCATCACACAAAACACATGCTAAAGTACACATTAGTACTAGAATTGAGCAGCGTTTAAAAAAATGTTTGAATTGTTCTAATTCGGTGTAATTTGGAATAAAAAGAGCAAGTTAACCATCTCCCATTTAAGCTATCAATGTTTTTCTGTCGCCGCTCTCAGTCTGTGTTAAATCAACCACTCGCTAATATTTATTAATGTCTCTGTGAACATTTAGAGAAAGAGTGATTAATTTTTTTGCGCTGTTGACGACGACAACGACACGACAACATTCAATATGATGACACCAGATTTAGCTGATATCATACAAAATAGTTGTGAATGGCGAAGGAGGATGGAAAAAAAGAAGAGAGTACTAAGCAGGGCTCCACTGGAAGAGTGCAAAAAGTTGTCGTTAAAATTCCGGGGAAGACCCATGCATGTTGCAAGCGATAAATCAATGGTAAACAGTTGTTACAATAATGTAAAATAACTTGCAATGGTTATTGTAAATTACTAGAAATCTAGATATGCTTGTCGTCAAACTCCATGGAACACCATAGTTTATTATTAGTGAACAATCACTGATGATAACTCGTATAAAACTTCCTGTTGAATAATAATAATAATAATAATAATAATAATAATAATAATAATAATAATAATAATAATAATTCTGAGAAAGTGCCAAGCCGGATACAAGTTCTCCAATACAGAGAAAAAAATGAACCACCTGATGTACATGGACGATTTGAAACTTTTTGCAAGGAGCTAGAGATACTAATTAACACTACCAGGATCTTCAGCCAAGATATCCAAATGGAATTTTGAATGGAAAAGTGCGCACAACTAGTTATAAGAAAGGGAAAACTGGAAACGACAGAAGGCATGGAACTACCCAACGAAACAGAAATGAGGGCACTAGGGGAACAAGACGACTATAGATACTTGGGAATTGTGGAAATGGACACCATCAGAGCAACAGAAATGAAAGAGAAAATTAGAAAGGAATACCTCAGGAGAACAAGAAAACTCCTGGAAACGAAATTATATAGCAGAAACCTAATAAAAGGTATAAATACATGGGCAGTATCACTAGTAAGATACTCTGGACTGTTTATAGGGTGGACAAAAGAAGAACTGAGACAACTCAACCAGAAAACCAGGAAACTCGTGACCATGCATAATGCACTACACCCAAAGGACGATATTGACAGACTCTACGTGAAAAAGAAAGATGGCGGGCGAGAACTGATCTGTATAGAAGACTGTGTGAAGGGCACACAAAAAAAAGAACTAGAAAAATACATAATGCAAAACACACAAAAAATACATAATACAAAACACTGAAATGATAATTATGGCAGCGAGAGACACTGAAAAAAACCCCAACAAAACAGAAAACAGAGACAAATGACAAAACGAGAAAAGAGAAATGGGAAGAGAAACAACTCCACGGAAGATTCATAAGAACGACAAAAGATGAGAATAACGAAAACACCTGGACATGGATGCGAAAAGGACATATAAACCGAGAAACTGAATCTCTAATAACTGCAGCACAAGATAACTCGATAAGAACCAACCATATCAAAGCAAGGATCGATAAAACACAAGAAAACAGCAAATGCAGACTATGTGGACAAAGAGACGAAACGATAAACCATATTGTAAGTGAATGCAGCAAACTGGCCTAAAAGGAATACAAAAACAGGCATGACCAAGTGAGGAGGGCGGTGCACTGGGAATTGTGTAAACGACTGCATTTTGAGCGTACAGACAAAAGGCACAAGCATAAACCTGCAACAGCACTCGAAAACGAGAACCACAAAATTCTATGAGACATGGGCATACAGACGGACAAACCCATCCAAGCAAGAAGACCAGATGTCGTAATAATTAACAAGAAAGAAAAATCCTGTCAAATCGTAGACTTTGCTGTCCCAGCTGACCACAGGTTGAGTATGAAAGAAAAGAAGAAACGAAGCAAATACACAGAGCTAGCCAGAGAGTTAAAAGGGATTTGGATGATGAAGAAAATCAAAATAGTACCAATAATAGTAGGAGCACTAGGAACAATTCCGAAAAACTTTGAAAAAAGAATGGCAGAAATTGGAATCAGAGGAATAACTGCAAAAGTACAACGACTAACGATAATGCAAACAACTGAAATATTAAGGAAAACCCTAGAATGCGGAGAATAATACAAGAAGACAATATAACGAATAAGCGTTACAGGGAATGAAGAACACCGAAGCTGCATATCTACAAGTTCTACATCACCATCATGCATCCCCCATTGTTTCATTACCGTTCCCCCCCCAAAAAAAAAGTGATACCAGAGGGCAGAGAAGGGTCAATAGGGACTGAGAGACCGAGGAGCGAGCGCTAACCAGACTTGGCTGGACAAGCGCAAAAAGAACTGGGACCTTGGGGAGGCTTAGTGCCACTCAAATTCCAGTATAAACCAATGGCCACTACCTGCTAGAAATCAATGGTAAGCGGCTGTTGCGATGATGCAAATTCATTTGCAAATGCTATCGAAGGAGGTGGAGACAGCTGGACTTCTGGGGAGACTTGTTGTCACTCAGCTTCCAGAGAACACCACAGGTTTCCAATTAGATCGTTTGTTGACTTGTGTGAAAGCTCCATGTGAGCCAATAATAATAATAATAATAATAATAATAATAATAATAATAATAATAATAATAATAATATTATTATTATTATTATTATTATTATTATTAAGTGTTAAGACATTATGTTGAACAAAGATGGCGGTGAAGAATCAGTGCAGTTCCGATCTTGAGTGTTAAGTAATTCTTAGTAACAAAGATGGCGGCGAAGAATCAAATGCAGGTTCATGATAGAGACGACGGCAAACTGATTGAATCCAAAATTCGACAATTTTTATGGTAACTTTGGAAGCTTCTGATTGGTTGGTTATTATAACTTGTGGTTATAAAAATGATCGTTGAAATCATTCGTGGCATACTCCATTAGGAATCAAAAACAGTTTAACAGCTATTATTCTGGTTTTGTTTACTAACGTCTTCCTGAAAAGAGATAGGATTCATTCTCAGAGGACTTTCCCTCAACCCCGGTTCCAAACCAGGAACTTCAAAAATCAAGGGTTTCCCTAAGGATGTTGGTGGTACCTACAATAGTAAAGGTCTGAAGGCCGCCTAAAACATCGGGGATTCGTATTTTATTTTCAAATGTCCCCCTAGACGAGTTGATACTACACCTAGCGTATCAACTATGATCGGGATTATTTGTGCTTTAACTCCGTGTATACTCCTTATCTCCAAGGCCAATGGAGCATAATTGCCCCACTTTTCGTTTTCCTTCTCTTTCATGTTCTTGTCCCATAATACTGAGAAGACTAAAGTTTGCCACTTTTTTGAGACCTTGTCAATGACGACCAAATCCGGACGATTATGTTCCAATTGCTTAATCGTTATGACACTTTTGTCCCACCATACCTCTACATTGCCATCCTAAAATCCAAATACCAATGGTCATTGCCAGCACAGAGGTCAACGGTAGGCAGCTGTTGCAATAACACAAATAAATTTGCAAAGGTTTTCGAAAGAGGTGGAGAATACTGGAAATCTGGGGAGACTTCTTGTCACCCAGACTCTAGGGAATACCACCAGTTGTTGCCAGTGAGTAATCTGATGATGGCCTGTGTGAGATAATAATAATAATAATAATAATAATAATAATAATAATAATAACAACAATGTTAATGACAATAATAATGATAATGATACTACTACTACTAATAGTAATAATACAAATGATAATAATAATGATGGTTATGATACTACTGTTACTACTACTACTTCTAATAATAATAATAATAATAATAATAATAATATAAAAGTAAAGAGACAACATTTTTACTGTTACAAGAAGAATGTTTTAACAGATATATCACAGTTTTTGAATATTTGGATAGAAACGAAGTAGAATAAATAGCGTAGTTGTAATGGCCGTGACCAACCGGGCACTTGTATGTTTAATAGATTTTCCCCATTATAGTTTTATTTGAGTGAAAACGTGACTGATACCCCCCCCCTCTTCCACCTACATAATTGATCTGTGACTTGATAGCTTGACAAAAGTGCAGGGTGGAACGATAAAATTGTCGCCCTAAAGCAAACAACACAACAGCTTTATTTTAAATATCTTATTTTAAAAAATCAATTCGGGTAACTTGATTATGTAGTAGAGCTGACATCTACTCAATGCAGCCGCCTTCAGCCTCAATCACCGCCTCAATACGGGTCCGGAACTAGGAGCATGCCTTCTCCACAAGCACCGGCGAGAATTCGACGAATTCTTAGCGGATGGCTGCTATCAGGCTGGCTTTGGTGTTGTAGGAGGTCATGTTGGTGATGTTCTCGACGCATGACCAAACGAAGTAGTCCAGCGGGTTCAGGCCGAGGTAGGAGAGGGGGGGTCAATAAGAGAAGGGTACAAAGTCGTAGCACTCCTTTCGCTCTTGGGATTTTTACACAACTAGTAGATGGTCTGCAACAAAAAACATAACGGGTTTTCATCAAACAGAAATGAAATTTTTTTTTTTTTTTTACATGGGTTCACCACTTATCAAGGCCCGAAGGCCACTCAGGGATAAGGGTTATTGCGTGTACAGTAATCAATGAGATAGTATTGTAGTAATCATTAGTATTGGGTGTTTAGTTAGAGTGTCTTACTTAAGGGGGCGGTTTGTCAGGAGTTTGTTTATGTTGGACTTGAAGATGTCCAAGTTGTAGTCAGGTGGGAAACAGGCAAGCGGCACAGAGTTCCACAGGCGTGCAGTTCTAAGAAAGAAGCTTTGCTCATGGAATCTACGTTTGGATTTAGGCACAGATAAAGAGTGGGGAAAATTATTGACAGTAGTTTCAGCCAGACGGGTGTTTCTCATGAAAGATTGGCGAGGAGGGACGAGGGATTGGAGCTCAGACGAGCACCTGCCATGGAAATAACGATAAAACAAAGACAGGCTCACAACGTCTCTTCTGTGGGAGAGAGGTTGCAGGGAAGAGAAAAGGGCATCCCCCACTAAACCACGAAGTCTATTTTGTACTTTGTCAAGGCAGGATAGGCTGTTTTTAGCAGCTCCTGTCCAGATGTGGCAGCAGTAGTCCATCCTTGAACGTACTTGGCTTTTATACAGATAGAGAATTGCATCAGTAGTGAGATATCTTCTGGAGCAGTAGAAGGATCCCACCATTTTCCCAGCATCCCTGGCAACAGATTTGATGTACATCTTCCATTTCAGATCAGGAGTAAAGGTCGAACCCAGAAGCTTGTCAAAACATGGAGCCTCCCCAAGACGAGAGTCATCCATTTCAATTGATGCCAGATGGGGATCAGAGCGTTGATGATGTAAAGATAGAAGCTTGGTTTTGGATGCATTAAAAGTGACCAGCCACCTCTTCCCCCATTGTACCACGCGCTCAAGATCAGAGGAGAGAGAATTAGAGAGAACTTTGTCATTTACACCCTTTGATGTGTTGCCATAGATGGTCATGTCATCAGCATAGATGTCAACGAATGATTTAAGTATGTGTTTAGGGAGGTCATTGATGTAGATCAGGAAGAGAGTTGGGCCCAGGATTGACCCCTGGGGGACTCCAGCATTAATACTGTGGGCCTCTGATTTTTGTCCATCAACAACTACTCTTATGAGCCTATCTGAGAGAAATGATTTAATGATTGAGAAAACATTTCCAGTAATACCGTAGCTGGAAATCTTGTGAAGTAGACCCTTATGCCATACCTTATCGAAGGCCTTCGATATGTTAAGAGCAATTGCCCTAGAAAGGAAGCCTTTGTCAAGAGATTCACTAATTCTATGTGATATAACCGTTAGCACATCTGCTATAGATCTTGCAGAGCAGAAACCATATTGCATGTCACTAAGAAGGTTGTTCCTGTTGAGGTGGTTGACTACTTCTTTATTTAATATGGATTCCAACAACTTACTCATGACACACAGGAGACTTATTGGTCTGTACTGAGAGGGAGATGACTTTTCACCTGAATTCTTAAATACAGGGAATGCTGATGAGGTTTTCCAGGGTGTTGGAAAGCATTTCTCCTTAAGGCAACGCTTAAACAGTTTTGTAAGTATGGGGGCAAGTTCTGGTTGGAGCTTTTTCAGCACTATAACTGGAATGCCGTCAGGGCCAGTTGCTTTACTGGAATCAAGGTTCTTGATTAGCTTGGCGACCTCACGCACAGATATTTGTATATTGTATAGCGTGTTGTCTGTTATAGGAGGAAATATGGGGAGTTGATGGCCTTCGTCGCATAGGGTAGAATTAGCTGCAAAGTTCTTGGCAAATAGTCTGGCCTTGTCTGATCCTGACGAGATGACCTCAGGTCCATTGATGATAGTTGGGATAGAACGCACACTTCTGTTCAAGATCCTTTTTTGCTATTTGCCAGAACTGGTGGGAACCAAGCCACTGCTCAGCTACTTTGGATTTAACAGACTGAGCATATAGCTCTCTTGCATGTTTTATTACTCTTTTACAGTGGTTGCTGGCAGTCCTGAAAGCAGCTTTAGTCTCAGTACATCTATTACGTTGGTAGCTATGGAAAAAGTGATTTCTGTGCGCGATGGCAGCAGCACATTCAGGGGATAACCATGGCTGGCTGTTGGGTTTTTGTTGGAATTTTTTGGATGGTATGAATCGATCTATGCTTACAATTAACCATTCGGTCAGGTTTGATACTATAGAGGACACATCCTTTTTAAACATGGAATGCAGAGGTAGGTCAGATATGAATGTACGGAAGCTGTCCCAGTCAGCCATAGAGTATCGATATACAGTACGGTGGAGAGGTACGTCTGAAGACTTATAACATTTCATTTTTATCAACTGCTACGACGGAGTGGTCAGAGGATCCCAGAGGAGATAGAACAGAACATGAACACAGCTCTGGGGGTGTTGTGAGGAAAAGGTCCAGAAGGCTTGCATATTGACTGGGTGTATCGAGCACACGGGTGGGTTCGTGAACAATCTGAGTGAGGTCATAGGCAATGGCAAAATCATGACAAAACCTCCCCCTCGTCATCGGTTTTATTTGAGTGGGTCAGCCATTCCACATTATGGACATTGAAGTCATTGCAAATGTGAATGTTAGCCGAAGGATGAGCAGACAGAATATGGTCAATTTTCTCAGATATGCTCTTAAAGATAGTAACCCCACTGCTGTGGGGGCGATAGAGGGCAAATATAAATGCAGTGGTGTAAGCTAGTGCAACCCGGAAGCACATATAAGGTAAATTAGGATCTTCTCTGGAGATATCCCTACCACATGGAAAGCCATCTTTGATGTGGGCACATATTCCATGTCCATGGCGATCTTGGGGGTCAGATTTAGATGTTAAGTTGGAGTATCCTTCAATTATGAATTCGTCTAGAGAAGTGGTTGGCCCTATGCCAGTTTCACTTAGAAAGACTATGTCCGGTTTCGTCTCCTGTAATTGTGTTTCAACCTCTGGAAGGTTGGAACGTAGACCTCTATTGTTGGAGAAGGAGACCTGGTAGTAGGGGTCTACGTTGGAGGATGGGGTTCTAGGTTTATTTGTGTTTCTTTTTTGGAGATTTGTCCTGATTGTTGAGGTTTTGGGGTTTGTGGAGCAGGTCGGTAGACTTGGTTGGAGCAGGACAGAGAGGGAAAGTAAAAGAGAAAAAAGACAAGAAATTTTTTTTTGTGGCACATGATAAAGGTAAAGCCGTAACAATTACCCACGAGTATGGCATCGAGAGGCCCTACCAGAAAGTACTGTATGGTTCAGAATCCATTCACCAAATGGCATTACAGCAGCCCCGGTACTTTGTACCTGCTGATAGGACAGCCTCCTTAGTGGTTAATCCAAGGTTCGGGCCCCTGACTATCAGGCGGGTAACGTCAGTCCAGATGAAACGTTTACCTCCAGCACCCTTACTAGTGACATGACCACAAGGATAGACATAGAAACAGAAATTTTCCGACATCTCAGGGTACTCTTTACAAAGTACTACCGACCTGGAAAGCAGCTTTTTCTTCACCCTTTGTTAGAAAAATCATTCATTGGAAATGAGGACTAAAGGACAAAAAAGGAGAAGCGAGAGTTACTGGAGCTGCCGATAACACATCCACATGCAGTATCTACTCTCCATTGAAAAAAAAAAAATCAAAAATAAAATAAATAAACTAAACTAAACTAAAGGTGAGAAGGACTTATTAATATCTACTTAGTATAAGTCCATTGCCCCATTCATGGACTAGGATAGTACTTGAAGATAGTCTCCCCTCCCATGTTAGTGCACGGATACTTTTTGCCTTTATCTAGGTCGAGCTGGGATGTTAAACCGTTCCAGCTCCACCCCATAATAAATATGCTATAATGGAACTTTTATCAAATTGAAAAAGTCTGGTTATTTTTAACTCGTTTAAAAAGCTGGTTAAGAAGTAATACATTTAGGGTTATGTATTAACTTTAGCTAGAAGTAATGCATGGAATCATGTCGTTTTTATAGGGTGACCATTTCATTGTCCCAACCATCATTTAAATTGGTCTGTCACTTTTTTTTTACATGGGGATCGCCACTTATCAAGGCCCGTAAGCCACTCAGGGATAAGGGTTATTTTGTGTACAATAATCAATGGGATAATATCGTAGTAATAGTTGGTATTGGGGATTTGATAAAGTGTCTTACTTAAGGGGGCGATTAATCAGGAATTTGTTTATGTTGGACTTGAAGACGTCCAAGTTGTAGTCAGGTGGGAAACAGGCAAACGGAAGAGAATTCCACAGGCGTGCACTTCTCAGAAAAAAGCTTTGTTCATGGAATCTACGTTTTGATTTAGACACAGATAAAGAGTGGGGGAAATTACTGACAGTGGTTTTAGCTAGACGGGTGTTTATCATGAAGGATTGGCGAGGGGGGACCAGAGATTGGAGCTCGGACGAGCATTGCCATGGAAATAACGATAAAAAAAGACAGGCTCGCAACGTCTCTACTGTGGGAGAGAGGTTGCTGGGAAAAATCAATAAAATATTTGAGTCAATGTCAGTGACCCACTGAGGTTTGATGGTGCTTCGATGATGTCGGGAACCAACTCCTCGGTTGTAGGGCTTAAAGATCGTGGCCGCCGTAAAGAGAACGCCGGTGAACTACATCTCGTGCATCTGCTGATCTCATAGAATATGGTCGATCGATACCTCCGTTCAGTCTCAAGAGACAGTAGATACCCCCTGTAAGGGTAGCTGCGCGTGTAATTGTGAGCAAGAGTTGCGAAATCTCTTACCACACCTCTCTTGAATCGGCACTGCTTGAGTCCAGTGGCAAGCAGTGCGAGACGATTGGAAATAATGCCGAGATAAGCAGAGGGCACATACAGCATCTGGAATTCCTAAATGTTTACCCATTTTAGTACTGATCAGGTTCAACGTTGCTTAACTTCCGCGATCTAACGGGAATCGGTGTGTCAACGTGATTATGCCCTATAGAATATAGTACTAGGAGATAAACGACAATTTGGAAGAGTTGTCATGCTCTGTTTAATACTTAAAGATGCCTTGTGTAGCATTGTCCTAAACTGCCTAGAATATTACAAAAATAATCCAAAAGTGTATGTATTTTCTTTTCCAAAAGATGAATACCTTTGGACATATGCAATTAAAAAGGCGATTTTTTTTCGCCGCGTAAATATAGTAAAGTAAGATATTTTTATATTTTTCACAAGTGTACTTAATTCTTCTTATATTTTTTTTTTAGAAGTGCGTTTAATTAAAACTTAATTCAAGTAATTTCAACGCCGTAATTCATAACATTGTGAAAATAAATTAAGCAAGCAATTTGTATACAGTTGCAAATGCGGTAATGAATACTAGAGGCGCTATGAACAACATCGAAAACTTTGAAGAAAAAAAGAATGGGAGAGATTGGAATCAGAGGGCTGGCTGAAGAAGATACAACGGATAACAATAATGAAAACAGCTGAGATATTAAGGAAACCCCTTGAATGCAGAGACTACATTGCATTTTTAACCTATTATTCATATCAATATTCATAATAATCTATTATCTCAACAGATACACGAAACGTGATTTTCCCAACTATAGGTGGCAATAAATATATGTGACGTCGACAAAAAGAAAGGAACACAATACAAATGAAAGTTGTTAAAAAGAAACTTGTATTGATAGGAAAGAGAAGGAAGAAAAAATGTTTTCTTGCAAAAACAGTCGCGTTTTGCGGAACTTATCTAATGATTCGTCCTTTTAACGATGTTCGTTTCCTGTGAAGTTTCGCCGGGTTTAGGTAAAAAAAAAAAGGAAACCTTGAATTCTTTGGTGTTGCAATTTCTGTCGAAATTCCTCACACATGTCTGGTATGAATGACCGAGAAAGCTGACACACGTGTGCTCCTTGAGACCCCAACAAGCAAAAGAGGTAGAGAATTCGAAATAACCGCTCTCGAGGGGTTGGGAGGAATCTAGAAGGGAAACCTGCGATTGGGTGTTTTTCGTCCAATTACAGGGCACTCTGTTAGTGACTGCTTAATAATTCTAATATTCTCCCCCAAAACAAAATTTCAATATGAAATCATGGCAGCATAATTTTTTACAGATTGTTTTTTCTAGAGGTAGAAAACAGTCAAAGCTGAAAGTTCATTGGAAAGTTTTTTGCTTTTTTTGACAAAAATAGTTTTTTTTTCTTGGCAAAAATAGCCTAACGTGAAAGTTCACAGAACATGTTTTTTAAAGGCAAAAATAGCCAAAAATAAAAGTATTCAGAAAATTGAATTTTTAATGGCGCATATAGCCAAAGATAAAACTTTTTTAAAAGCAAAATAGCTTTTTTTAAGGCAAAAATAGCCAAAGATGAAATTCATAGAAAATTGATTATTTTTAATGGTGAATATTGACTCCTTAATACTTCTAATAACAGGCGCAAGGCGGACATATAGAAAGCAACTCCTTGATCCGTGGTCGTAGTAAAGAGACCACCGGTGCACTAAGTTTCGTGTATCAGTTGAGATCATAGAATATTATAAACATGAATAATAGGTTAAAAATGCAACAGTTTCCAAATGAACTTTTAAATAAGATTTTTATAATTTAACAGCAAATATCATGTTGAATTATTTTTCTTTTAACTGATAAAGGTCTAAAAATAGCAAACTTTAAGTCACTCTTACCATATATGCCTATCGGAAAAAGTTGAAAATTTCAATTCATTTTTTATTATTTATATTAATTTATTTTTTTCATTTTTTAAAACTGTGTAGAAAAATAATTTTTACATGAGATTTTTTCTCATGACGTCATATCCAACAATGAATAGGTCCTAGTTATATTACGACAGCCACACTAAAGACTCAATTATAAGTCCTAGTATTAAGAAATATTATGAGAATATGATCATGATTGAATGTCTCCACTGCCCCATTTGGATTCCCGGAACCACCGCCGTCGTTCACCTTCTGCTAAACCAACTGGTAACGACATTATCATCTTTTAATTGATTTATTTTATAGTTTGTTCATGTAGTTGCTTCATGTTGAGTATTGTCCTTTCACGATCTTTTTTCTTCTAATAATGATCACGGCTTAAATATTTTACCAAACTATTGAATCACATATGAATTAAAACTGATTTTTGATAGGATAGCTTCATAATGTATTTGATCCACGTTCGTCACTATCCTTTCACGATCATTTTCCTTCTAATAATGATCGCGTCTCAAATATTTTACAAACCTATTGAAACACACATGAATTAAAACTGATCTTTGATAGGATAGCTTGATATTGTATTTGATCCACGTTCATTATTGTGCTTCTACAATCATTTTCCTTCTAATAATGGTCGTGGTTCAGGTATTTTACCAAGCTATTGTTTATTTGTTTGTTCTTGTGCAGCATTCACCCTAGGCGAGTTGAACCATCTTTCCCCGAAGAAGGAAGAGTCAAGGGGATATTAAATTCACAGGTGGTCCCCAGTCACCTATATACCAAGCTATTGAATCACACATCAATTAAAACTCATCTATGAGTGGGTAGTTTGATAATGTATTTGAGCCACGATCCTCATTGAGAACCTATGTGGACTTATCTTCAAAATAAAAAACAATTAATTTTCTTAAGAAAAGATAGACTTACCAGCAAATACAATGACATAGACGATGCTATCAATTGCAATCACCATCGATGAAATGAGCAAGAATTGAGAAATTTGGAAAAATCCAAAACTTTTCAGACTGTGCAGCATTTCGTCGACGTTAACATTGGCTTGGGGTTGTTTTCGGTTAACCATTCTGTTGTAAATAAAGTAAAATGGCCGCTTTGAATGTAGACGAACGATGATAGACGTATGAGACGGGATCAAAATGAGAGGCACACTGAAGTGGAAAGAACTCACATTAATAGGAGGAACAAACTAATGACATAAGTATAGTAGTAGTAGTAGTAGTAGTAGTAGTAGTAGTAGAAGTAGGAGGAGGAGGAGGAGGAGGAGTTCGGGATATAACAAAGAAGACGAAGATAAAGGCAAGAAGAACAAGAATAAAGAAGAATAAGTAGTTAGAGGAAAAGGAAGACAACAAGAGGAAGGAGGTTGAAGAAAAAGAAGAAAACGGAGAGGAGAAGGAGGAGTGGGGGAGTATGAAATAGAGGGGAATGAGGGGGTCAAAGAAGTGTGATAGGTATTAAAAAAAGAAGGAAACGAAGAATGGAGGGAGAAGGATGAGAGGAAATAGTAGTAGCATTAGTAACATTAGTAGTAGTAGTAGTAGTAGTAGTAGTAGAAGAAAAAGAAGAAGAAGAAGAAGAAGAAGAAGTAGAAGAAGAATTAGGTTCAAAAGAAAAACTGTAAGATATCAAACGTGTGAAGATGAAAGTAGTAGTAGGAGGGAATAAGAGAGAGAAAGAAAGGGAGAGGGAGAGTGAGAAAGAGAGAGGGAGAGTAAAAATCCCGATAGAAATGAAAGCGGTAACAATTGAAGATGGTTATGCATAAATAACGGGACGAGGATGGGCAGAGGCGAACAGATAACGACTGATAAGAACGTCACATAAAAAAATATATATTGAAAATTAAGGAAATATTAGACAATACGTCATCAAAAGAAAAAAAAAACTCAGTTGGTTTATAAACATAAAACAGATCATGACATTCACCGACTATCAAAATAATGTAGTTTGTAAAGCTACCCTCAGGTTTTCAGAAAAAAAAATTAAATAAAAATTTTTCATTTTTAAAAATAAAACGGAAACCTACTTTTATTCGCCAGTATACTCTTTTAGGCTCGTTTTGTTCCACGAAGGAAAAGTTTAATTTATTTTAAGACCTTTATTCACAGATTTTTTCTAATGTAATGTTCTAATGATTTGTTCTAAGATCAAGACGAACTATAAAATTAAAATCGCCACTAATATGTATTGCAAACATGGCTGCCAATTAAATACTATTCAATCTACCACCAGGAATAAAATTTCTAATTCATTTATGGCAAGATGTTGATTTACTCTATTTTGAAATTCTATATAGATACTCGTGTTCGATATAAAGATTCACACATTCGAGAAAATACTCCGTAAGAAGGCAGGAGGTTATATTATCGTAAACACCGTGAGATTAGCACCCAATAATACAGGTTATTAATCCTTATCTAAACATTCCAAAATCGACATGAGAATATATTAACATTCCTTGTTATGCTTCCCAAGTAGAAACGCCTGACCTTACCTGAGCAGCAAATTATTGGCATAAATTTTGAGAGATAATACATAATACATAATACATAAGTGTGACGCTGTCGCTTAGGCGGAACCTCAGAGCCTCACCGGCATAACTAGTTCCGGGAGACCTCACCCTTATAACTGTATGGGCTGACTTTATCTTTACAGAAGGATTATCCATTGTTATGGAGTATTAATAGGATAGGTAAAAGTATCTAACTAAAAAACGTTTTAAAAAATGAACTAATAGAAAATGTGAAAATCACACATCTTATCGGGTCAAACAAACCTGTGAAAATTTTGAGGACGATGCCAAGTGAAGGTCAGTTCAACTTGTATATTCATTGAGAAAGAAAAAAAAATATAGATAAATGACAGCACCGTTCAGAGGCAGATGCAGGATATTCAAACCAGGTTCCATATTTGTTTGCTTCAAATGTTTCTAGTTGTGATTCGAAACTCGACCATTTGGTTAGCAATCGGGATCTCCTCCTGTATGCTATTATGCTCAATACAAAATTAAGAGACATATATTGTTATGGTGTGAAGCTTATCTGCCCTATTTATTGTGTAGATGGACTCTTCCAAAGATTATGAATAGAGTTACAACAAAGTATCGTGGCAGTCATGACAGCAGTTATTAGTGGCAATCATAGCCACAATATCAGACGCAGACTCGTATTATTTGGATTCTTCGAACTACTGTTCGCATCTTCAGTGTCATTTTCACAATGTTTCGGTCGATATAACCACCGACCTTCTTCAGGTGTGTCTTGTAAAACTCGGAAATGTTTCTCACGAACTCGGGAATTTCGATGGTATATCGAACGGAGCCTTTTATTTACTTCACGGGGATAGCTTGCTCTAGTTTCATCAGCCATAAATGAATAGAAATTCCACCCAAATCCCCTAGTTCAACAGAAACATTCCCGGTTTCGACAAAATGCACCTGAAGATGATCGGGGGATTATATCGACAGAGACGTTGTGAAATGACAATTAAGATGAGAACAGTAGTCCGAAGAATCCAAATAATGCAAATAGCCAATCCTCATCTCAAAAATTCAGAAACATACGCAGAATTTCTGTAACATGCTATTTCTGTACCTCTGTTAATTTCTGTAACATGCTATTTCTGTACCTCTGTTAATTTCTGTACCTCTGTTAATTTCTGTAACATGCTATTTCTGTACCTCTGTTAATTTCTGTAACATACTATTTCTGTACCTCTGTTAATTTCTGTAACATACTATTTCTGTACCTCTGTTAATTTCTGTAACATACTATTTCTGTACCTCTGTTAATTTCTGTAACATGCTATTTCTGTACCTCTGTTAATTTCTGTAACATACTATTTCTGTACCTCTTTTAATTTCTGTAACATACTATTTCTGTACCTCTGTTAATTTCTGTAACATACTATTTCTGTACCTCTGTTAATTTCTGTAACATGCTATTTCTGTACTTCTGTTAATTTCGATAACATACTATTTCTGTACCTCTGTTAATTTCTGTAACTTGCTATTTCTGTACCTCTGTTAATTTCTGTAACATACTATTTCTGTACCTCTGTTAATTTCTGTAACATACTATTTCTGTACCTCTGTTAATTTCTGTAACATACTATTTCTGTACCTCTGTTAATTTCTGTAACATGCTATTTCTGTACCTCTGTTAATTTCTGTAACATGCTATTTCTGTACCTCTGTTAATTTCTGTAACATGCTATTTCTGTACCTCTGTTAATTTCTGTAACATACTATTTCTGTACCTCTGTTAATTTCTGTAACATACTATTTCTGTACCTCTGTTAATTTCTGTAACATACTATTTCTGTACCTCTGTTAATTTCTGTAACATACTATTTCTGTACCTCTGTTAATTTCTGTAACATACTATTTATGTACCTCTGTTAATTTCTGTAACATACTATTTCTGTACCTCTGTTAATTTCTGTAACATGCTATTTCTGTACCTCTGTTACTTTCTGTAACATACTATTTCTGTACCTCTGTTAATTTCTGTAACATACTATTTCTGTACCTCTGTTAATTTCTGTAACATACTATTTCTGTACCTCTGTTAATTTCTGTAACTTGCTATTTCTGTACCTCTGTTTATTTCTGTAACATACTATTTCTGTACCTCTGTTAATTTCTGTAACATGCTATTTCTGTACCTCTGTTAATTTCTGTAACATGCTATTTCTGTACCTCTGTTAATTTCTGTAACATACTATTTCTGTACTTCTGTTAATTTCTGTAACATACTATTTCTGTACCTCTGTTAATACGCTCTTGTAAATATACCGCCGTGTTGTCTTCAAGGTCACACCCCAAAATAAACTAACTTCTGTCAACAGATATTTCTATTTACCTTCGCATACCTTGGCCGGGGAAGATCGGTGACAGATTTGCCAAACAAATTTCTATGTCTTTACAACAGTGTTATTTTGCATCGAATACACGAGTTGTTGTTTTGTGTTACTACCAGGACGGTGTCTTTTTTCGCATCATAATAATTTTATTTTTTGTTTGCTTAATGTAATTGCAGTTTGCGCAATGTTGTAAAGTAGATTGTAAAAATTTTAAATCCAGGTTAAACAACACGTGCCCACAAAATTCGTTAGGCCAATTATTTAGCGTCTGATGTTCTTAACAATGCATACAATATATTTTATCGCCGAATATCTAATAAATAGCCGTTCATGCACCTCCAATTTTACAGTTGAAGTTTTCTATATTCTAAGTCATACCCCCCTTCCACTCGAAGATATTAACAAACCACATTCAAGGCGAGATACGCCTATCAAATCTAACATCCAACGGATCTTAGTTTACAGGAAATTTGATTGACTGTTGAAAACCATTTGTTTAGAATCTAAACTTTAGATTAACGTTTTACTTTTGACGAATGCTTACAAAATATATAAGAGAAAAATAAACATGGCTTCTGCCAAAAATTCTGTTCCATAAACACGCCATTAACTACTACCAGTTCATATGGACATTGTTGCATTAAGTTACTGTCCCCTAGTATCAAGTGCTGGGTGAAGAGGATGGTTACGTCAAGACCATGTGGCAGCAGGGCGCAACTTCATGTCACACTTCCGAGAAAACCTGAAAACTTCCACAATTTTAAAAGTTCCAACACCTAGCTTCTTGCAACTCTACGGATTATTATGTGTGAGTGCAGTTAAGAAGGACACCCATTGTGTCGTTCCCAACATCAGATTGCAGCTTATTGTTAGGATCAAACTGATCTTTGAATGAAACTGTAAAGGCGCTCTAAGAGATGCACTTTGAAATTTGAGACTACATCAATTATTGAACAAGGTATGGCGTGTTTCCTTTTCTTTCCGAAAGTGTCACATTCATCCCAAACTCTGTGTGCTACTACTACTACTACTACTACTACTACTACTACTTCTACTACTACTACTACTACTCATAATGATCTATAATATAAATCTCATCTGTCTGTTTAAATGTATGTTTGTATGTCTGCCTAAAACTTTCGACAGAGGCGACGGATTTTCACTAAATCGATATCATTTTGAAGCTCGACTTTTTAGACGACAAATATCGAAAATTGGCTAAAAAACATTAATTCCTTCACACTCAACTGGTCACTTTTCTACAGGGAGGGGATGGCTTTTTTTTTTCATCGATATTTTCGAAGTCATCCCCGCTTTTCGATTGTCGATGCTTAATTTAAACCTACGTCACTTCCGGTTTGGCGATGGGTGCAATAGCAAAGACGTAACATTTTTTTTTTCACGTTCTTTTCCTCCTCCGCGGTACGGGTTCGAGCCTGCCTGCCTGCCTACTACCACTTTTTTCTTTTTGCTCAACACACACTCTAACATCTGGGTAACGCCGGGCACCCAGGCTAGTAAAGACTAAAGGGTGACTTTTAAAAACTCGACTTGTCTTGTGGGAAAGTCATAACTTTAGGTCACATCTTCAGGAAAACTCAAATGCCTGTCTGAAATGTTCCACAAATTCAGTCTCAGCATCTTCCCAACTTATCTAATTGCAACACCATGTACTATTATGAGTGAAGAAACACACCAACTATAACGCTTGCCATAGTAAGAATAAGATGATTGCAAGAATTAACCTGATGTTAAGGCACCTCTCGAAGGAGGTCGTGAATGTCGTATGAACCAGGTATGAACCATGGTGGAAGCTCAAGGAGGTTCTTCACGTGATCCATGTTCAGCAAAAGCTTTTTTAAGAGATGCACTTTGAATTTTAAGAATGCATCAGTTATTGGTCAAGTTATGACGTGTTTTTCTTTTTCTTAAAATGTCAAATTTATACCAAACTTGGGCTATTATATGTTCTGAAAGACCAACTGTACCACCTGCAACACCAATGATGAACTGATTAGGCAGGCGTCTATCGAAGAACAGGAAAGGCATAACTTCTATCCCTCACCCCTTTCTCTCTTTCGCCTGTCCCTGTTCACTGAACGCTCCAGTATTGGCGATCTTCGATTGAAGATAACTGCTGGCCAACGTTCGACAGTCTAACGACTTTGAAACTCTTCTATTTTCCTCACTCGGATATTTTTCATCTTTGTCACTGAAATAAATCCTTTTGGTGACGTTTTAAAAGATATTTTACGTTTTCGTTTAGTAATATATATATATATATATATATATATATATATATATATATATATATATATATACACGAGAAAACAGTTAATAAAACATGTTAAAAAACACTTTGAAAAAGAGTTAAAAACATATTTAATCTGGAAAGGAAACACTAGATAAGTGGATAGTCCTTAATCCGCGGAGTTTCGAAGAAATACTTTCCTTCTCATCAGAGGGTAAGAATTAGCAAAATGCGGGATCGGATTTTGCATGCAAAAGTATTTGAGGAAACAACAAGTAAGTCAAAGATCTTACTTGATAACAAAAAAGTTAAGCAGAGGGAATATCGTTAAGAAAAAGGTGATTACACGTGAATGGATAGTCTGGTGGAAGATAAATAATTAAGTGACGGTAAAATCCAAATATATAACTTCAAGAAAGTTAATTGAATTTCCATTTGCACAAGTAAAATCCAAGGAAATCCCGTAATTGGAAGATGGTCCAAAATAATCCAAAGGCAGAAATCCATGGAAAAATTCACAAAAATGTGTACAAGGGAAAAAAGGAAAGAATTCCAATAATATTAATAAAAGAAAAATAAGATATGCTTTTCACTCTACTGCCGAGACATAAATATAAATAAGAAAGACAGGGAAGAAGAAGAGGAGAAAAAAATTAAATGGCGATAGAATTAAATATAATATATATATATATATATATATATATATATATATATATATATATATATATATATATATATATACTAGCAGAGAGACACGACGTTACCCAGGATTGAATAATGTTCAACGAATATTTCACACTCCTATATTTTTATTGTCATCAAAATCCGTAAAATCGCCCGGAAGGCTGCAACATAGTCTTGAATATATATTTCGTGATTTATCAGTCGTTTTATACAATCGATATATGATAAATTTATGAATAATTGGTCCAAATTTGTACCTCGTCTTATCCGGCGGTCGTTTTATATGCCGAAATATACGGTATTTACTAATCTCCTTGTTAGGCTATTTACTTGATGCGTTTTACTGGATTTCCTCTTTTTATGGAACTAAATCTTTGAAATAGGAAACTAAGCCCAAAATATTGAAATGTGCCCACCTTAGAAGTTAAATTCGTGGTTTAATATACTTTGATTCATATTTCAGATGAAAATACAATTTTGTTTTCCTAATATATAACAATAATTTTATCTCTTTTTGGAGTTTGTCATCGATAACAATTAATCTGACGAATCAGTATTTGATTCTGACTAGCCATTTTCCCCTTTAGACAATTTTTGCAATAAACATGTACTTTTATTTATTTAGTCGCGGACTATTATCCTCATCTTCTAGTCGTTGTTTCACAACGTTTCGGTCAACTATTCCTCTGGCCTTCGCCAGGTGGTTAACCGCGAAGGAATGTTGAGTCTCTTAACTGTAATTACTGCCTTCCATAGTTGTCAACTAGCCACATTTTGACCAATTAAGCCTCTAGCTGACTTTGGGTAGGATTGAAACCGCTATCTTCCAGACAATACTTACCTGGAACCATAGAGATTCAACGTCTCTATCCACTGTGCCACGGGTCCCGAAGGGCGATCAAGGTTGGATTTTTGGTCTTATAAATCCAAGTTTTTTTTTTCGTTATTATCTAGTCTTCCATCGTCGGGTTCGTACTATTATATATAATATTATATTCGTTATTATATAGTCTTCCATCGTCGGGTTCGTACCGAATGTTATATTATTTCTTATTATTGGAATCCTTTTGAGATGAGCAATTTATATATATATATATATATATATATATATATATATATATATATATATATATATATATATATATATACGCGTTTTATTTTTTATTACCGTATTTTACTGTTTAGTTACATTATTGTTTCAGCTACGCGACCGTTTTTTTTTTTGGCCGTCATGTAGCCTCCTCAGACTTTTACAGAAATGTTCATTTATAGTGGAATGAAAGAGTGAATGATGTCAGGGAAGAAGTGCGAGAAAAGCGGAAAAAGAAGAAGGGAAAGGGGAAAGGTGTGGGGGGTGCTTGGTAGTTTTAGTTTTGGAGTTCAAGAATATTAGGTGGTTGTGGGGGTCTGAGAAGTTCATCTCTAGTGTGGCTAAGGACATATGGATACATGGAGGGGGAGGAATATATGTAGGGGTAGGAAGAGGGGGGTTACTTTAAAATTCGAGTTCTAAGGTTTAGGTTGTTGGCGTCTCATTGACGGCCCAAAAACGGCCGCGTAGCTGAAACAATAATGTAACTAAACAGAAAAATACGGTAATAAAAAATAAAACGCATATTTGCTCTACAACAGTATTGAGCACTTTCTTCAGATTTTTATTAATTACCATTTCTACTATATATATATATATATATATATATATATATATATATATATATATATATAATTACATTTTAAAAATAATATATATATATATATATATATATATATATATATATATATATATATATATATATATATATATATTTGCGAACTATTATCCAAAACCGACCAGAGGCTTAGTTGGCCAAAACGTGGTGAGACGACAACAACATCTATGAAAGGCAGTAATTACTGAGGATACAGTTAAGAGACCCAGCTTTCCTATCCCGTCGCGGTTTACCACCTAATGAAGGCCAGAGGAAGTTGACCGAAACGTTGTGAAACAACTATGAATATGAGGATAATAGTCCGCGAATAAATAAATAAATAAATAAATGACTCATCCCAGAAGGATTCTAATAAAAAAAAAAAAAAACACGTATTTTTCTTAAGTCTCTGCTCGGTTGTTTATTAATATGAAATTATTTTTACCAATCACATGTATATCTTCAGTTTATTTATGTTCTTAATAAAATAATTTTACATTTTCCTATCTATTACAGCTGAAACATAGACAATTATATATGCATACATGAAATATTAACATATTCATTTGATCAAATTATTTGTCTATCAAAGTATTAGGTATATTTTCACTATATTACTTAAAATGGATTGCATATATGAACAGCTGATTGATTTAATTCGTAGACCTATTATTTCTTAATTGCAGTAAGTCTTTTAAAACCTCTTTCTTTCATGTATACCGAATTATTTATTTCAAATTAAACCATTCCTTCGCTAACAAACAAAAAATTATAAATAATTATTTTAATACCTACAGAGACTTGTGTTTCATCCTTTCGGAATCATCAGTATAGGAAATTATTATTAAGAGAGTAAAATAAAAATATAAAATAATTGCCGCAATATATATATATATATATATATATATATATATATATATATATATATATATATATATATATATATATATATATATATATATATATATATATATAAAATGAAAATTACAATTGAATTTACCAAAATTATCCAAGATGGTAAAATTAAAGTAAATTATAAATATTAAAGAATTAATATTTATAAAATTATCTCAGCCAGATATAAAAGCTCGATAAAACCAAATAGGAAATAGAGCATATAATATGAGCAAACAGTTAATAAAATATGTTCAAAAACACTTTGAAATGAGTTAAAAACATATTTTATCTGAAAAGGAAACACTAGATAAATGGATAACTCATTTCAAAGTGTTTTTTTAACATATCTTATTAACTGTTTGCTCATATATATATATATATATATATATATATATATATATATATATATATATATATATATATATATATATATATTGTTTTTAAAATATCATTATCCACTGACACGTGTTTTGTCGTCTGCGACTCATCAGAGTGGCTGAATCTAGTGATATTCAGCCATTCTGATGAGTCGCAGATGATGAAACACGTGTCAGTGGATAATTATATTTTAAAAACAATATAGATGTTTCTCCCTATTTGGGGGTTCCAAATTGGTCAAAGCGAAAATTATTCGTAACTCGTATTTTGGTAAAAATGCACTTTCGTATAAATACGAAATAGATACCCTTTTCTCTTCCCCTCAACCTCTACCTCACAGAAGAGATGTTGCGAGTTTGTCTCTGCTTTATCGTTATTTTTATAGCAAGTGCTCGACTGAGCTTCAATTTATGGTCCTCCCTCGCCAAACTTTCACAAGAAAAACTCGTCTAGCTTAAAACACTATCAATAATTCCCCCCCACTCTTTATCTGTGCCTAAACCTAAACGTAGATTCCATGAACAAAGCTTCTTTCTTAGAACTGCGCGCCTGTGGAATTGTCTTCCGTTTTCCTGCTTTCCAGCTGACTGGTTGTCTTCAAGTCTAACGTAAACAAGTTCTTGATGAGCCGTTCCACTTAAGTTAACAAATTTACCGAATTTCCATTACTAACGATTACTATATTGTCCAACTGACTACCGTACACTCTTAACCCTTATCCTCGAGTGGTCTCTGGGTCTTGATAAGTGTTATGCCTATGTAAAAAAAATAATTAAATTCATTCAAAACGTATCGTAATAACAAAAACAAATGAAATAACACACACACATATAATCATTAGGTCAGTTCTTTAGAAAGTTTTTTCAAACCTACTTATTCTTAACAGATGTAATCTTTCATATGAACGATTAACGCATGCACATTTGTGAAACAGTTGACAAACAGATAAAAATCCGATGACCCCCCCCCACGTAACATTTTTTTTCTAATTTTGATTTCTTAGCAACCCTTTTCACAGGATGAAGACCGGTTAAAAAATGTTCCACCTGTCTGAATATCCTACGTAACAAATTTCATGTCTGTGAATAAAAAATTCATTGAGTATATAGGTTGAGAAGTGTCTTCACGCACACATTCTCACTTTTATAGATATACAGATATGTTTATGGGAAAAATATTTTATTTATACCGATCCTTTTATTTATGAAGCTCGATGTAACTATAGAGCTTATACAAATAAATTACAAAAAAGTCTACATTCCAATGTGTTCCATCTTACCGGATATTTCTTTCAGCATGGCGAAATGCCCAATTCTTGACAGCACCTGTTTCGTAGCGCAGAATCATTCATGTAATTATTATGGCAATTTTTGAATCTATTCTGCCGACTCGTCAGAAGAATGGGAACTCATCAAGTTCAAAAGAAAATAAAAAAGAATACGGGGATAGTCACAAGAATTCCAAAAATCGGAAGAGTAGTTGCAATTGTGTTTTTTGATATTTACGCCATCTTAAATTCTAATACAGAGTCACCAACGCCATACGAACGTATTAATATAATGTGGTCATTTTGTGTCGATTAACACTAAAAATATCTCATATAATACTTTTTAATTTATTATTTATGAATATATTTATATATATTATATATCTACATAATTATGAAACTCAGATCAGATCGCTTGCTTGAGCATTTAAGCCGTCTCCCCTGTTTGTGACTTCCGATTTCAAAAAATTCGTCTGCTTACCTATTTCATGGACACCCTGTCTTAAGTCTGATATTAAAAGTCACTGCTGCTATTCAAAGCATATACAAGTTCAACAATATTTTTTGTTTTAGCTTATTTTAACGTGTTTTCCTTACCAATAAATGTAATTTACACCGTTGAGTAAAAAAAAAACCGATTTAAATATAAATATACAATATATAACTATAATCATATGTATTTACCATATTTTTAGTAGCACTCCTGTGGATTCTGACGATTTTTTTTTTCAGGCCTTACTTATAAAATATTTTCTCTTCAAGGAGAGGGGGGGGGGTAGAAACTTGGTTTTAGTAATGATTTTAGTAGGGTTTCCTTAATTTTAATTGGGCAGTAGTGCTCTGGAGGTTTCCTGGGTTTTATTTTTTCACTCATTACTTAAAAAATGTTTTCTCAAGACAATAAAAGACAATGTAATCTTAAAACAATTTTTTTATTTTAAACATTTTTCATCTCACACTTTATGGGCCCACCAGTAGACTGGTACTATTATATATATATATATATATGCATATATATATATATATATATATATATATATATATATATATATATATATATATATATATATATATATACGTGTGTATGTTCGTATGTGTGTGTGTGTGTGTGTGTGCGTGTGTGTGTGTGTGTGTGTGTGTCTCTGTGTCTGTGTTTCTGTATCTGTGTTTATGAATGCTGGGACAACTAATTCGGATCGGGAGTGGGGAAAATCGGAACTTTTGGAAATATCGGAATAGGAAAAATTTATGCCTCTTTTCTGATGCCAAAAACGATTCTTGTCATTCTTTTTTGTTTCCATTGCTAAAACTAATGATAAAATGATAAACATTTATTAATTTTTAAACTAATAGTGGAACTAAACTTTATACATTACCTGTACAAGTATATATTTTTACATTACATGGATTTTTACAGCAATCCGAAAATAAAAGTAAAACAAACAGCATTTCTATTACTAAATATTTGGAGATTTTAAAATGATCAGAATCGGTACTTGTTCCGGAATCGGGAAAAATCGGGGCTCTGATGAACAACGAGTGTCCCGCACCATATAACTGGACCTCCACTGCCCTGTGGGTCAAGGTTCTTTTAACCAAAGGCTAAGGGTGAGGTAACCCTGACAGAAACATCCAGAGGAGCTTAGGCCTTGTCAGCTGCGGCATACATGACCCACCGGCGTGTGGAGTATGCTCTGGTTCCCAGCAACCTAAGTCCCAGTCATGGATCAAATGGCATGATGAGTGGAGAGGGCTCCCGTAAGCCGTGGTGAAGGCAACCACTCTAGGAGAAGGAAAACCCTGATATAAAACCTGCGGCGACTGCTGCTTCCAATGATGTTGACTTGCTCTTCTTTATGGTTCAATGTGGCAGTTGTTTAGAGAGTGGGATTGTCTCAGTGCAAAGTCTTTCCTCACTATAAAAAGCTTCAAGCACAGGCATTACTTGATATGCAATGGAATACATACTTTGCAATCTGTGTATCTCGATAACAAAAAAGGCTGGCTGTAATCTGAAACGGCAAACGGACATTCAATGAGGACCGATGCGTATATGGGCGTGAATGGCATAAAGGCTCTGGAACTTCCAGGGTCTGGCCTGGTAGATGTTCAGGGCACCACAGCGTGGACCCGGTCATCAGTGGATGTGCTGGACTATAGAAGGTTCATAGAAGTGACCGTCTGGCACGTGCTGCTAGTTGCACTCATGTTTGCGTCATTTGAGCCAGAGATGTATTAAGTAATGGCAATACTTATACTCAAGAACGAGTTGCTGCCATCAAAAGACGGGATAAAAATTGTTCGCTTATATCGCCAGATGATTTAAGAAAATAAATTAATGGAAAGATAACGTAATGAGCACTTTTTTTTTTTTTACTAAATATACCTCTTATATATATATATATATATATATATATATATATATATATATATATATATATATATATATATATATAGTAAGTTATGAAAATATATGGAAATTAAGCTACACAGAATGTTCCGCGTTTCATTCTGGTGAGAACGAAACGCGGAATATTCTATGTAGCTTAATTGCCATATATATTTTTATAACTTACTACCTATCTCTACCTATGTATTGAGCACTGTTGAAGTAAATACTGAAAAATTTACGCATAAAATTATATCTTCGTATATTAATTTAAGTGATTAAATGAAGTAAACATATATATATATATATATATATATATATATATATATATATATATATATATATATATATGAGTGTATCTGGAAGCTCTAAAGCTCAGTCGGTCTGTCACGCATAAGATAACATTTTCGTCGCTAATTAAATCAGCACAGATGTTCAAGACGTCAATTCGATCGTTTAACCTAGAATCTGTCATTTTTTTTTCTCGTACGAGTAACAGAATTTGCAATTTAAATTCTATAGTTTTTTTAAAATCATGTTTTGTTGTTTGTTTATTCAATTCGTGCTTTATCTTTTTTTTTACCTCTAATCTAAATGTGCATTATTCGAATAAACCCGTTTAGTCCTAAACCATTTACGATTGCTTTAAAAATTATTAAGAGCACAACAAAAGACTTCCTGAAATCGTGTATTTAAAACATTAATACAAGGCGCAAAAGTAAACTATGTCCTTAAAATTTCATCTTTCTGTTGCAGATATTGACGGTATAGGCCTCTCAGAAGGCGGTCACTGTCATAGACGTGTGTCAGAAGCAGAGATACGTCATTGACTTCCTGGCAACAGTGCATTGAGAATGGTTGTGACTATGTAGAAAAATAAATTCTGGAGCACAAAAGGTCGCTTGTTTTAATGGTACCACTCCCGTCTTAGTAGCTCTTCAATTATTTTAGTTAAAAAAGGAGGGCTTACTTTTGGAACGAGCCTCGTAAAACTCGGTATTGGTAAAACGTTCGACCCACCTAAAAAAAAAAAAATGACTTCTACCAACGCAGAAATACGTAAACAGCCGGAAAAAGCTAAATTAAAACGAACTGGCATCAAATTAAAAAAAAAAGGCCGGTTTTCAACTGAAAAAAATATAATGAAAGAGAAACATTCACCGTGTGTTTATTTTTATGACAATCTATTTATATATTTTAATCAATAAATATTTTTATTTTTATGATAAAGTTAAAAGTTAAATTTTATTTTCGATAAATTGTGTGTGTTTTTTAATGAATAAAGTCTGTTACAAAGAAGGTGGGCTCCCTCTACCGTTCTAGAAAATTACTCACCCCTAAAGCATCTTTACGAAGCCATCATTCGCCCATGCATGGCGTACTGCGGACACATCTGGGCTGGTGCAACAATCACTAGTCTCTTCATCTTGGACAAGGTATAAAAAAGAATATCAAATTTAATAGGTCCCACGCTAGCGGCTAAGCTCCAACCTCTGTCACATCGCCGCAATGCTGTATCCGTGTGCCTGTATTTTATAAGTACTATAATGAAATGTGCTTTGATTAAGTCATAGCACTTGTGTCCCGTCGATGTATATACTCTCGACTAACCTTACAAGCAGCAGAATTCCACCCATTCAATCTTGAGGTTCCTAGGTGCCGGAAAGTTTCTTCCACCAGACTATTAGACTTTGGAATTACTTTCCTCTTTCCTGGTTTCCTGACTGTACTAACAGGCAGAAGTTTAAATATAATTTAAAAACACATTTGAATTCCCCACATTTCCCTGTTAGATATGATCACAATTAGTAGCCCCTTATGTCCATGAAAAAGAGTTTAAAAAATAACTAAAGATTGTAAAGAAAAAATGAAACACAATTTATGTTTCAGGTTTTAAGGTTAGAGTTAGTTTATTTTTTTGTCAACACTGTATTGTTTATTCAGGCTTTGCTAAGAATATTACTGTACCGTTGTCTGCGGACCAACATACATTGTGTGCAGTTTCAGTAGCAAAAGAGACCAAGACAAAGAATAGGAAATAACTCCAACTCGCTTGTTCTATGTAGTAACAACATTTATTTTCTCAATTGTACAGCCGTGACGTCACCCACATGATCTAGAATATTCCCCACGTTTCTCACGAGATCTCAAACGTTATCTCTCTCTCTGTGATCGTTCTCTTTTTTTTATAGTCTTTTTTCCCACCGATGACGCCACTTTCTTTTTTTGTGATGAGTAGGGTTATGACAACAGCATATTCTTTTCCTTGTTTTGATTCTCGATTATATATCCGACACAGTTAGATACAGTTAATCTACCGAAAACTACATCACTCTATATAAAAGCATATAAGATATCAACGGATACACACTCGGGATTGAAAACAATGAAAAGAATATGCTGTTGTCCTAGACCTAGTGATGAGTTTTCTTTTCTTGTCCATGTTTCGGGAGACTGAAGCGCCTGTCCAACAATGATGAAATTCATTATCGGTGCAATCACTTTTCTTCAAATAGCCAGTCTGCCTATTTTGAATTTTAAAATTTGATCAATTTACAAAAAAGTTGTCGTCTGCTTGTCAAGCCTTCTGATTTTCTAAACGCTTCAGCATCTTCCATCTATTTACGTAAACATCGGTTTGTCTGGTTCAGAAGCTGTACCAGTACACAGCACGGCATGTTAAGCGAACTGTTCCTACTCAGCGTTATACGCGAGTGTGCAGGAAATAGTTGCTTTTACTGAGTCAGCCGTGTCTACATGCATCAGACTTGACTAAGAAAAGTGCCAACAGATTTCGAAAGAAAACGCAAACATTTTCTCTACAATAATATATTCATTAAACTGAAACAAGAATATAAAAACGGAAACACACATACTTTGGCAGCAAGCATAAAGATAATATAAATCCAACTAGTCTTGGATTTATTTCTGCTTCTCGTCACCGTGACGAGGAAAGAGAGAGAGAGAGAGAGAGAGAGAGAGGGGGGAGAAAGCCTGTCTACGTTGAAATCACGACTTGAACTGCTTTGTGGTTGGCCGGGGAAAATTAGCTAGGCGGAAATCAGTAGGCTTCGAGTGCGCATGTCATTGATGTTCTAATTGCACCGACCGAACTACAATCGAACATAACGTAAGATACTGCACGTACATATGAATAAAAAAAATATATATATATCCTGCAACTGCTACATCACCTCTACTTCAAGCTCATTCAGAAATCAAGTTAATTACAATTTTATTAAATGAAATAAAAATTGTAGTACACGTTTTTGAATTTTTGAATTTTTGAATTTTTGAAAATGTAAGTACAGATGGATGACCAAATTTGGGAATTCCAGGCGCTGTATGCAGGAAGACGACGACATCTCCCTGCAAGAGTTGCAAAAACCTAGCGTCGTTATCTCCCCTAACGGGGATATACATATGACTCGGGGACCCCTTATGAATTTCATACTCTCATGGAATTTCCTCCTCTGTCGGTTAAACCCGCATAGGGTTAGTGCCATTTACACTCCGTTTCCAAGTACTGCAAGAAATCGTTGTATTAAGATTTGTAAAGGTTTGTCTGTGTAATATTAACAGGATTAATAGTGTTGTTAATGTAATTTTATGTAGTTTATGTTTTCGCTCATTAATTTTATATCGTATTTTTGTTTGTAAGCGAAGGAATGATTTAATTTGAAATAAATAATACGGTATGCATGAAAGAAAGAGCTTTTAAAAGACTTACCGTAATTAGGAATAATAGGTCTACCAATGAAACCAATCAGCCGCTCATATAATTATATTGTAATTGTAAGTAATGTAATGAAAATATACCTAATACTTTGATAGACAAATAATTTGATCAAACGAATAAGTTACTATTTCATGTATGCATATGTAATTGTTTATGTTTAAGCTGTAATAGGGAAATGTAAAATTATTTTATTAAGAACGTAAATAACTGAGGATATACATGTGATTGGTGAAAATGGTTTGGTTCACCGTTACGCCAACTGAATACGTCTCAACAATTCCTTAAAAAAAATGACGAAATTTTCGGTTATGCTGAAAATAAATATCGCAGGGAAAATTAGCGCAGACAAAACGTTTTCGAGATATTAATAACTGTATTTTGTTACGTAATTTTTAGTAGTTATATTTAGCCGCCATCTTTGTTGTTTCAATGAAATGGTATATTGAGCATGCGCGCACATGCTGCAGTGAACAGACGATCTGTGTAGTTAACTCAACGCAATTCCGAAGCCGTTCTTAACATGGGAAGGTGGGGAGTGCTTATTCCGAAAGCCGTTCTTAAAATGAGGAGGTGGATGTGTGTGTTTATTCCGAAAGTAGTTCTTAACATAGGGAGGTGGGGGGTTTATTCTGAAAGCCATTCTTAACATGGAGAGGTGGAGGGGTTTATTCTGAAAGAAATGACGCTGAATAAATGTTTGCATCTCGTAGATTTAACTACACACATCGCATGATCGCTGTCCCATTTCATTGAAACAAGAAAGATGGCGGCCAATTAATACTACTATAAATTGCGATGCATAATACAGGTATTTATATCTCGAAAACTATTTGACTGCACTAATTTCTCCCGCGATATTCGTGTTCAGCATAGCCGGAAACATTTAAAAGTTGTTGATTTATCGAAAAATGTAGAAGCGTCTTCAGTTGGCGTAACTGTGAACTTTGACCAATGGTTTCATGTTAATAAACAACTGAGCCGGAAACTTAAGCAAAATACATGTTTTGTTTTTTTTAATTTTTATTTTCGGAGTCCTTCTGAGATAAGTCATTCATTTATTTATTTACGGACTATTATCCTCATCTTGTAGTCGTTTCATAACGTTTCGGCCAACTTCGTCTTGCCCCTTCATCAGGTGGTAAACCGCGACGGGATAGGAAAGCTGAGTCTTTTAATTGTATCCTCTATAATTACTGAATCCCATAGTTGTTGTTGTCGTCTAATCACATTTTGGCCAACTAAGCCTCTGGCCGGCTTTGGATAATAGTTCGCAAATAAATAAATAAATGTACAAATTACTCACCCCCAAAAGATTCCAATAATAAACGTAATATAACATTCGGTACGAAGCCGACGATTGAAGACCAGATAAGAACGAAAAAAATTGGATTTATAAGACCAAAAAATCCGACCTTGACCACCCTTCGGGGCCCATGGCACAATGGATAGAGACGTTGAATCTCTACAGTTCCAGATGGGCATTGTCTGAAGATAGCGGTTAGAGGCTTAGTTAGTCAAAAAGTGATGAGACGACAACAACCATGGAAGGCAGTAATTACAGTTAAAAGACTCAGCATTTCATGGCAGTTTACCACCTGACGAAGGCCAGAGGAATAGTTGGCCGAAACGTTGTGAAACAACGACTAGAAGATGAGGATAATAGTCCGCGACTAAATAAATAAAAATACATGTTTATCGCAAGAATTGTCTAAAGGGAAAAATGGCTAGTCAAAATCAAATACTGATTCGTCATATTAATTGTTATCGATGACAAACCCAGAAAAGATATAAATTAATCTTCTTTATATTAATACGATAGCGCGTGTGTTAATTATTTAATTTCTGTGCCACGTTTACATCCGAGTCGTTTAATTGTTATGGATTTCTATTTCTCATAAATAATTTTACCAAAAATTTCTTATAAGTTTTGGTTTCGGTTTCGATTATAAGTGATGGCATTTGTCATTTATTTTTTTTTATAAATAATTTTACCTATAGTCTTTATATTAACACGATAGCGTGTGTGTAGTTTTTTTTTATTTTCAGTGTCACGCTTACATCCGATTCGTTTAATTGTTATGGACTTTCATTTCTTGTAATAAATTATTTTACCATGAGATTTGGTTTAGGTTTCGATTATAGCTGAAGGAACTCAATATATATATCTATACATATATTTTTTCGTAAGGTTTGGTTTCGGTTTCAATTCAAGCTGATGCGCCCAAGTCATATGGATATATATTTTTTTAATTAATGAAATCGCAATATATATAAAAATCGATAGAATAATAATATATACGAAATCTGAAAGAATTAAAATCTCATATTTAAGCATGCTTTACGACCGGGCTACGCCGGGCGTCTCTGCTAGCTAATTTCCACAGGTCCCGCTAGTTATATATATATATATATATATATATATATATATATATATATATATATATATATATATATATATATATATATATATATATATATAAAAGGAAATCAGAATTGTATTTCCATGTGAATAGTATTTTAAAAAATGAATCGAAGTATATTAAAACATGAATTAAATTTTAAAATGGGCACATTTCTATATTTAGCACATTTCAATGTTTAGCAGATTTCAATATTTAGCACAATCTAATATTTCGGGCTTGGTCTTAGTTCAAAGATTTAGTCCCACAAAAAAGAGGAAATCCAAGAAGACGCATCAAGTAAATATCCTAACAAACGACTTTTCATAAATTCAAAAGAAAGAAATGGGTTAATATTATTTGCAAACGTATGTAATTGCTTATATGAAAGCTGCAATAGATAGTATCGTTTGTTCTATTATGGACGTAAGTTGGTCTTTGCCGCTAAAGTTTAAAATATCTTTTTTTCGTCTTTCAAGCTTAAATTTGAAAGAGCATTTCTGCTCTATCAAGCGTAAGTTTGAAATTGATTGGCCACATTTAAGTTTGAAATAGCATTTCATTTTTATCACTAACTGCGCATACACACGCGCACACGGACACTCAGATACATCGATATTAAATGCTGAAAAAATGTGTTTAGTTGTAACATTTTACTGCAGTTTCTCGGTATCACTGATAATCGGAAGTGTATTCAACAGGCATCAATAGAAAAACTACATATAAGTAGTGTTTGAAAAATCGACTGGAGAAATTAGAAATTGCATTTTATATATGAGTTGTAGCCTTTCAGGCCAGTGATGATTAAGACAAACACAGTATAGTTAATGGCAAGAAGTACCCGTCATGATTCTGTGGCCATAACTCCCACGTGTCGCTACCCAATAACGTGTTAAATGCAAATATATTATTTTTAAAAATTTTCTTTCTTTGAAGATTGTACTGCTGGGTATGGAGCAGCCAAACTAGCTGCCAATATTTCCCTGCTTTTTATTGAAACCAACCGAGAGCTCTTTTTAGTATCCTCACTGTTCCCTTTAAGTGCAATTGTCCGGATCTCTTTTACACTTGGTCCATCAGGAATATTAGTTAGGTAGAACTTCAGGTTCTTCTTCATAAGCCCTGTGCCACCTATAATGACTGTTATGATTGATATCTCCCTAAGATTCCAGTTTCTTTTCATATCATACATAATACCTTGATATTTGGTCTGTTTCTCCCCTTTAGCTCTGTTCAGACTTCCATTATTAGGGTCATTCACTTAAACGAAGGTTGCCACTCTCTCTGACTTATTCCATATAACTCTATCAGGTTTAACGGGTTTAGCATTTTCAACGTAGGTGGCTGTAGGGATTACATGGTCGTAATGTATGGTATATAAGTCATTTCCAACTGTTCTATCAGGGTGATGTTCCCAGGATTTGCTGCTACACTGTATGTTTAATTTTTTACAGATGGTCCAGTGGAGGTACTTACATACTCCATCATGTCTCGCTGTGTAGTACCTGATCCCCAAAAGAACCTTGCAACTTAATACCAGATGACTTTCCAATTCTGTATGGCAGAATCTCGTCTTTTGGTAAAGTCATTATTACTAAAATAGATGGATAAGCTTCCCCCATAACAATATGTGAAGGAGCCTCGTTATATGAGTGCGGCTTTTGAAATAGTAATCCATTACTTCGTCCCTAATAAGGCATATCGCCACTTGGACATAAAGGACTACTATTTGGGACCATGAATAAGAAAGATTAACAAGATGTTGGTTTACATTACATTTAAACTTCTGCATATCAGTACAGTCAGGAAAGAATGGAATTCCAAAGTCGAGCTGTTCGAGGAAAGAAACTATTAGAGTAGAAAGCTTTCTGGCATTTAGGGACCTCAACAGTGAAGGGGTGAGATTTTGCTCCTAAGCGGGTTTGTCAGAGATATGTAGATCGAAGGGACACAAGTGCAACGAGTTCATCAGAGCACATCCCATTAAGATATTTGTAAAACAGGCACAGAGATGCAACATTGCGGCGATAGGGCGGGAGTTGGAGCTTAGTTGACAAAGTGTGGTCTATTAGATTGAAAACTCTTTTTTTGAACTCTATCCAAGAGGGAGGAGCTCGTGATAGATACACAAACCCAGATGTGGTAACAATACTCCATGCATGGTCATATGGTGGTCTTGTAGCTGTACATGATACTCTTAGGTGTGAGTAGTCTTCTAGTTCGATAGAGGGAACCCACTTTTTTGTAGCAGCCTTCGCAATGTCCTCAGTGTATTTGTTCCAGTTCTTATTGCCCGTGAAGCCGAGGAGTTTGAAGGAAGAATTCTCAGGTAGGATATTATTTGCCATGAATATCGATGGTTGTAGAGGCGTCTTGTAATTATTAAAGGAGACCAGCTTAGTCTTACTAGCATTAAATGTTGCTATCGATTTGTGGCCCCATTCCACTACGGTCCGGGGGTCATTTCTCAACGATTCTGCCATTGTCTTAGGTTTATGTACACCCGTCCTTCCCTAGGGCATGCTATAGAGCGTTGTATCATCAGCAAATATACCCATCTCGAACACTATATTATCAGGGAAATCGTTTATGAATATCATTAATAATAGTGGTCCAAGGATCGACCCCTGACTAGTCTAATTTTCTTATAGTCCATTTCATCATCTGCGTAATTTTCCGCAGGAATTGCAAAAAAAAAAAAAAAATTATTTTAAATATATAATTTATTAAAACTTAGTAATATAGGGCTTGCGTTGGTGTTGAGTATTATTTATTTTGTGATGTTGAAAAAAAATGTTTTTCTTCATTGTTTCCTTCAAAAGGAAAGTAGGGTTTGTTTTGCTATACACATAGATTCGAAAAAGTTGTTAGAAACCCACAAATAAATGTTATTGTAACATTTATTTGGTTTTATTTCTTATTTTAACGAGAATATCGAGTTTTTAAAGACATCGCGGTCATTTTTTTTCTTGTTCTTCGACATCTTTCAACATTACTCGTTCTTCGAACCGAATAAACATCTTACATTAAATAAAAACTCTAAAAACTTACCCTGCTAGGTAGAAAAGTAGCGTATCTTGTATTTGATAACATTTATTTGTTATATTAAACAGACAGGTGAGATTTATATTATAGAAGACTTTTGAGAAATCAGCTCATGCAAGTTGCTAAGTCTATCTATGAACAATTTTAGTTAAGGCTTTCTTTTTTTTTATCCTTATACAATTGAATTCTCTTTTATAATTATAAACATTTAGAAGTCGGATTATGTAGATGCTAAGTCTGCGATAGGTTTGCATTCTTTATTTATTTTTTCACATTTTTTTTCACTCAAAGCTTCTTTAGGCTATATATTGGAGTTTTATATATTTTTTTTTTTAGATATTTTTTTGACAACATTTTCGAATCTATGTGTATAGTAAAACAAACCCAGAAAGTGTTTTTAACCGACAGAGACCGCCAAAATCACTTTTATTTCAAGCTCGTCTTGTGGGAACTTTTTACAGAGTTCAGGACAATACGACCCTTCACTAGGATGGTAAATCTGGATCTGTCGAAATCTTAAAGTGGGGTGCGATCCCATGTCAACCAACTAGAACTGAGCTCCCATTTTTTTTTTAACTACTACGGTCACCGCCGTCACTAGTGCTGATAAAAAGTACAGGAGCACTAGCAGTGCCAGAAAACGCTATTAAAAATGCGTGATAAAAAATTGAATAATTCGACCTCCTATCTTTCGAAGCTTATAACTACTTGAAAAATGTAATTCAAACCATATTTTTTTAATTAAAGGAGCAAAGACCAAACTTTAAAAAATAACAGGTTTAATAGCAAATTATGCAATATTTGTTTTTTAAATCAGTTTTCTTTAAAAAAAGATTTAAAGAAAATCAACGAATTTTAACTTACTTCGATAAAATAAATGTATATATAAATTCCAAAAAAATCACTTACCTATAAAAATACTATTCAATGGGTACTTCCATTCTTCATTGTTAAGAATTTATCAATATTTATATTTTATATTCCATGTCCTTTTTAAATAAAATACTTTTTTAAGAGAGCATTAAAAAATCCCGAGACTTCAGCTCGCCACAAAAAGGGGCGATGCCCGTCTCCCTTTCTTAGAGTTAAGCGACAGAATTAATGTATCTTTCTATTGCTGGCTGTAAACAAACGTTAGTAAATATGGGTCACCGTATGTGAAAAATAGTCCCATTTCACTTATCAGTTTTTGCCGATAAAAAAAAACAGTCGAGCGATTTTTGATTTTTTTTTTTATTCTCTTAAAAAAAATACATGAGTTTTTGATTTAATATATTTTATTTCTTCTTTATGGAGTGATTTTTTTTAATATCTAAAAAAACAAAAATTGAATGGATTAGTAATAATTGTCGTAATTAAACGAAACTTTCTGTGCAATATAACAAGATTATAAGGCTTCACTTAAAAAAAAATCAACGTGGTTTAAAAGAAAGGTTTTAAACTTTAGACTTTACAGGTAAATTTGCAAATAACTGTTCTTTCTTTTGTTTTAAATTAGCTTAGTTTATTTACTGATCTATTATCTTCAATTTGTGATGTATAAATTTGAGGTGAGAAAATTAATTATTTTCATTTTAATAGATATTTTAAAATGGGGGGGGGGTGAATTAAGAAAAACCCTATCTAGAATATTATATTCAGTTCATTGAAAAGAGTATAATATTTCACATTGAACCTGAAAATATCGTAAAAATTAGACTAATAGAAAACTTTTGATAGATTTTTTAAGTGAAAAAAATTGAAAATATTTAACTTGTAAAATTCAATTGATTTCATTACGTAAACAAAATGGCTGCATGAACCAACGCAGGCACTTTGTAAACACTGTTTTTGTAAAAAACAAAAAATAATATTTCTATTATTTTTAAGCGACTTTAATAGTTTATTTTGGAAGTATATTCTATAAAGAAAATAAACAACCCACTTTAAAAAGAGAAATTACGCTTTTTTAATATTTTATTCGCAGTTTTGTGCTAGGAGTGTCAAAAATTACCCCAAAATTCTGACACATCTACAGGAGCACAAAACGAAAGCCTCAGGTAAAGTAGTGACAAGGAGAAAAGACAACGAATTTGTTTACTATTAATCAAGATAGACAATCACTCAAAAGAACAACAGTAATAATGATAATAGTAAAAGGCTAAAATAAAAAAACAAAACAAAACAAACTCCGTTATTTTGCGGGGGAGTAGTATAACGACCTCAGAAATAAAACAATTTATTTTACACACAAAAAATACGAAAAGACACTTTCGTATCCAAAAATCCAAACTGCTAGCTCTACTTCTCTCTATCTCCCCCCCCCCTCTCTCTCTCTCTCTCTCTCTCTCTAACACGCAAAAAAATGCGAAAGACACCTGTGCTTTTGCTCTGTAGACAAGTTGATAATAAATAATAAAATTTAAATGCTAATATTCGTTACGTTAATTCTTCACACTTCTTTGGAATAATATTCCATAAACGTAACAATGGTAAATAGACAGGAACGATGATGATCATCATGATAATAGGAGAAAGCACGGATGAACCAATATATTGTAGCAAGAAAAGCTAACCTCCTCTACCCACTCAGCAGTTGATATGAAAATAAAGATAAAGTAGAGATAAATTCAATATATAATATAAATTATATAATACAATACTTTATAGTTATATAAAACAATACTGTATAGTTATATGATACAATACTTTATAGTTATTTAATACAACACTTTGTAGTTATATAATACAATAAATTATAGTTATATAATACAATATTTTATAGTTATATAATACAATACTTTATAGTTATATAACACAATACTATATAGTTATATAATACAATACTTTATAGTTATTTAATATAACACTTTGTAGTTATATAATACTATACTTTATAGTTATATAATACAATACTTTATACTTATATAATACCATACTTTATAGTTATATAATACAATAATTTATAGTTATATAATACAATTCTTTATAGTTATATAATACAATACTTTATAGTTATATAATACAATACTTTATAGTTATATAATACAATACGTTGTAGTTATTTAATACAATAAATTATAGTTATATAATACAATACTTTATAGTTATATAATACATTATAGTTATATAATACTTTATAGTTATATATATACAATACTTTATAGTTATATAATACAGCACTTTATAATTATATAATACAATACTTATAGTTATATAATACAATACTTTATAGTTATATAATACAATACTTGATACTTATATAATACAATACTTTATAGTTATATAATACTATACTTTATAGTTATATAATACATCACTTTATAGTTATATAATACAACACTTTATAGTTATATAATACAGCACTTTATAGTTATATAATACAATACTTTATAGTTATATAATACAGTACTTTATAATACAATACTTTATAGTTATATAATACAGTACTTTATAGTTATATAATACCATACTTTATAGTTATATAATACAATACTTTATACTTATATAATACAAGCCACATCCATTACGTCATCTTATATCCGCCTTTATGAATAAAAAACAAGTAAGCAACCAGCAAGTCTTATCAATCGATGTATTTATCATCGACTAACAAGATTTCGCGATTTTGTATTTAACTTTTCACATCAATAGTGATTGTTTACAATAATTTCGCGATTAAATATCTCTCTCCTATATATATATATATATATATATATATATATATATATATATATATATATATATATATATATAATCTAAAGAAGCTTTGAGGAAAAAATGCAACAATAAAAATAAAGAATTCAGTTTAAATTCCTGAGTAAAAAAAGAAATTAAATTTAACCTATGGCAGACTTAGCACCTACATAATCCGACTTCTAAAAGTTTATAATTACAAAAGGCAACTCAATTATATAAGGACAAAAAAAAGAAAGCCTTAACTAAAATTGTTAAATAGAGCTAGACTTAGCACTTGCATAAGCCAATTTCTCCAAAGTCAACTATATAAGAATTAAAAAAAAGAATACCTTAACTAACATTTAAATACCACTTCCCTATTAAGAAAATGTAGAATAATACTGTTACTATTTATACTAATATATAAACAAGTGAAGCATACATGGTCGACCGTCAGTTCGCAGTAAACGAGGCATAAAAATGACTAAGTTTAGCATTTTCTCCCCCATTTAACCACAAAAGTCCCCAGGGTCGTCAAATCCTGGTGAAAATGGACAAACGGTGCAGTTTTAGGCCTTAACATATTTAAATTTGAGTTTTGCATCATGTAAAAAAAGAAATGACTAAGTCCATCATTTGCTCCCCCCTATTTACCCCCAAATCCCCGAGGCCTTAACATATTTTAATTTGAGTTCAGCACCATGCAAAACTGCTAAATAAACATATACAGAAGATTTTAAACAAATATGGTAAAATAGTCCCAAAAATGGAGTGTTTTTATTAGCCCTAAAAGAGCCCTTGGGGCACACCCAAAAGTTATCGCGAAGCATAGACAAAAAAATCATATAGAAATCAGTTAGTTACAAGTTTTCAGAAATTTTTATAAAAATCCAAGGCATCAATTTTTTTAATAAGCACAAAAGTGTCAATTTTAGCTATTTTAACCCGAAAGGCACCCCTAGGGGGACAACCGGAGTTTTCTCGGACAATCCGTTACTTTTTTTTACTCATATCATGTTTAATGTTTGTGCAAAATTTCAAAAAATTTCAAGGAGTAGTTATTGAGAAAAGTGCGGACAGATGAACAGACGGATGGGTAAAGGGGACTTTACAGGTCCACCCTCCATTTGTCGGGGGACCATAAAAATAAAAATAAAAATAAAATATTAATAACACATAAGTAAATTTAAAAAGATTACAAGATCTATTCTGCGACATGTTAACTAGCATAGGCTATAAATGCTATGAGAATAAATATGCATAAAAGCTTTAGTACCTTAGGTACCAGAAAGGCAAATAGATAAAAGGAAGGAAACCTAGCTATACATATCTAAAATCCCAATATATATTCTAAAGAAGCTTTGACTGTAAAAAAGTGAAGAAATAAATAAAAAATGCAGTTTAAATTCCCGGAAAAAAAATAAATTTAACCTATCGCAGACTTAGCACGTACATAATCCGACTTCTAAAAAGTTTATAATTACTATGTACGTGCAAAATGAATGCCGATGCTCAAAATGTATATTTTGATCCGTTCCTTTACTTAAAACTCCACCAAAAATCAGGAAATTAACTGATTTTAATGAAAATTTCAGTATTTATCAAATAATGATCACGGAATAGAATGAACCCATTTTTTTTTTTTATTTAAATCTTAGTGGAAATGTATTATTTTATTTAAACAAAAAATACTTTCACTAAAGTTATGGTTTTCAGTAGTAAATAAAAAACGCATGAATTTATTTTTGCTTTTTTATATAAATAAAGCATCGTAATTTGTAACAATAAAAAATAAAATAATTTTTACAAGAACATTACGAAAAGGCCCTAAATTCCATATTAACGAAATCGATTTAACTCGAAGAAAAATTAATTTCTCAAACTACCGATATTTTGAGTGTCGCTGTACTCCATAAGAGTGTAACTTACATATGAATTTTACCAAGTACTTTATCCACGGATCCTTGCGAGCATACTCATTTGGAAAATCCAGCATATATAGTAGCCGAAAAAATTTAAATTAAAATTAACCATAATTTGTTGCATTGGAAAATAAACACGATTTTTCATCACTATTGTATATAAAATTATGTTTTCCTGATAAAAATGTATTAGTGCAGTTATAAGCTTTTAATGCGAAAAACACAATCATCTCACAGTCAGATCATTCCACGTCCTAATTAAAGAACACTTCAACTCACAAGCATTCTATTTTAGAAAACACTTAAATGTAGATATTTAAACAAAGATATAACTCTAAGTATTGAAGCTACTGAAAGGAATGTTGGGAACCTAAGAATTAAGGAGGTGATACGCATAGCTTGGTCCAGTTCCCAAAATTAATAACAGATTAGAAATCAATACTGGATTCTTAATTTAAAATTAAATTGAGGACTTGCCACGAAAATAGTTGAAAAATATCGATTAAAAGAATCAAGCAAATCAATAAACCACAATTTTGTAATTCATATTAATACAGTTACGAAGATAAAATATAAAAATGACGACGAGTCGAACACATGGGGAGTCCAATAAAATCGTTAATACACATTATGGAAATGAACATGTCACATATGAATATGTTTTTTTTCACATTTGATTCTTCGATGCCATCTTTGTTAATTCACGCTCAGTATCGGGAATGCACTGATTCTTCACCGCCATCTTTTTTTAACATAATGTCTCAACACTTAACAATGCAAGAGTTCAAAAATGTCAACAAGAATAATAAAAATCAGAAACTCCAGAGTCTCAGGATCATTAAGAAAATAGTCTCTTTTTTTTTTCATGCATTATAAAAGTTCTTTTTTTCCTTCATAATTTACAATAATGACTCAAGATTTTTTTTTTCTAATCAACATTTATAAATGTCACTCAGTTCTTTTTCGGTTCGTGAATCCTATACTTATAGTCACAAAAATTATTCAAACTAATTAAAATTGTTTTTTTTTTTTTTTTTCAAATTACTGGGATTTTTGTCCTACTCTCAAAAAAGATATCCCCCTTTTCCAATATTTCACACAGATTATCTCCCTTTTCAAATATTTCACACAGATTTCAATTATTCTCACAGAATAATTACTCGCATTTTATACAAGAGTTATTTCCCTTTTTCCCATATTCTTCCACAGAGGAAAAGAGTCGCGTGAAAGTTTGCAATATTTCAAGCGACACTGGTGCTATAGATCACGTTTTGTTTACTTGTAATCGATTATTTGTTGAAATAAGGAAGTACAACAGAGAAAAGTACTAAAACGAACTTTGAAACAAAAATCCTATTAAAAAAAAAGGAAACAAAGAAAATCTTTCATAAAAAATTTCGATTAATTCTTAAATAGGTCAACGTTTTTAATCCTTGTAAATAGTTTTAAAAAAATAGGGGTCAAATTTGAAAACAAAACAGTTGATCTTGTCAGGGTAAATCGATTAATCATTACTCCTGCTGCTACTTTTGTACATGCGCACAATTAAACATTCGTAACTTAAAGTCGCTTAATTTATTAACCTTTCCTATCCATCTGTCGGTAGCTCATGCAGTAAATAACTGCTAACGTTCTTTTTTCTAATATTTTTGATAATAATCAATTAGAATTGGCTCTATAATAATAAATACAAAATCTGTAAGGATTTTGAAGCATTTAAGCTGGTCTCATCTTGAGTGTCATTTTCACAACGTTTCGGACGATGTAACCTCTGACCTTCTTCAAGTGTATCTTGTCGAACTCGATAATCTTTCTGTCGAACTCGGGAATCTTTCTGTCCAACTCGGTAAACTGCACGAAATTTCAAATGGAGCCTTTTATTTAATTCATAGGGGTAGCATGCTCTCGTTCCGCCAGTCATGAGTAGGGCTATGACAACAGCATATTCTTTGCATTGTTTTGACTCTCGAGTGTGTATCTATTGATACCTTATATGCTATTGCATAGAGTGATGTGGTTATCGGTTGATTAACTGTGTCAGATATATACTCGAGAGTCAAAACAATGAAAAGAATATGCTGTTGTCATAGCCCTAGTCAGGACTGTGTAAACGTCCTGAGTAATTCGCAATTACATTTTTGAGTGTTGCTCAAATTGAATCTTCCACCTCCAGAAGAGTGTAGCTTACAACTAATTTTTTCAAAGTATTATCAACTACGCCATGGGTCCTTGCGCAAGTTCGATAGAGATTCTCGAGTTTGAGAAGATACACATGAAGAAGGTCGGAGGTTATATTGACCGAAACGTTGTGAAAATGGCACTGAAGATGAGAACAGGAGTTAAAAGATCCAAATAATACGAATAAGCAATCTTCATCTAAAAAAATTAAAAAATCCTTTAAGCTGTGGAACAGAAAGGCATTCCAAGTAGCTTTAAAATTATTAGCTAATCCGCATCTATTAAAAGATTGAACGTTCGTGAAGCATTTACACCAAATCTATATGTCTATAAAGTTGAGTTTTTTGTCGTTCCGATATTAAAAGCCTATATTTTTTCTATCTGAAATTATTAAAACGAATTTTTTAATATACTCAGTCATGCATATGCGAGCGACTATATGAAGGTTAACTAATTTGCTAATTTTTTTGAAAAAAAAAAAACAGACGTTAATTATTTAATAAATTATTTATGTTTTTTATTTTATCAGATGATTCGTTTCATTAAACTATTACACCGATTTATATTTATGCATAATTGCGTAGATAAAAACATGACTTCGTCGGTGTGTGTACGAAAAGCCTCTACCAAACTCTATCTAAATATTTTGTCTACATAGTTAAAATTTAATATATAGGTTATTTGGACCTGTAGCACACTTTCAATTTGGTTTTAGTCGATAAAATATGCTAATAAGGAGTCCAAATTAAAAAAAAAATAAATTAAAGTCGCTTTATTTTTTAACCTTTCGTATTCATCTGTCGGTAGCTCATACGGTAACGGCACTGGAGAGATAAATAACTACTAAGCCTGAAGTGGAAAACGTTCTTGTTTCGATTCTGGCGGCTAGTATGAAAGTCATATTTTTTTTATAATAATCAATTGAGAATTGGCTCTATAATAATAAATACGAAACCTGCATGAATTAAAATATAATTTTTATGCGTATTTTAGGACTGGGCAACGCTGGGTGGCCTACTAGTAATGTTATAGATAGACATTAAAACAACATTAGTTTAACAGCAATTAATTGTTGCTTTATAATTTTGTTGGAGTAATAATTTAATGACCAAAAAAATGCTGTGATAATAATTTATGGCTTTCAAAATGTTGTTGAACAACAAAGAAGGAAACTTGGTAAAAAAAAAATATCGGCATTGTAAAATAAGATGAAGACGACAAGAAAACAACAAGAAGAAAACAATCACAACAAGAAGAAAACAAGAGGAAGAAGAAAAAGAAGAAGAAAAGAAGAAGAAGAAAACAAGAAGGAGGAGGAGGAGAAGAAGAAGAAGAAGAAGACGACAAGAAGAGGAAGAAAAAGAAGAAAAGAAGAAAAAAACAACAAGAAGAAGACAAGAAGAAAAACAAGAAAAAACAAGAAGAAAACAAGAGGAAGAAGAAGAAGAAGACGACAAGAAGCGGAAGAAAAAGAAGAAAAAAAAACAACAAGAAGAAGAAGACAAAAAGAAGAAAAACAAGAAGAAAACGAGAAAAAAAGAAGAAGAAAACAAGAAGGAGAAGGAGGAGGAGGAGAAGAAGAAGCAGAAAATAAGAAGAAAAAGAAGTAGAAAACAAGAAGAAAATAATAATAATAATAATAATAACAATAATAATAATAATAATAATAATAATAATAATAAAAAGGAAGAAGAAGAAGAAGAAGAAGAAGAAGAAGAAGAAGAAGAAAAAGAAGAAGAAGACAAACTACCGGGTTAACGTCCAGTACGTACAGCTAGATTCTAAAAGCAACAACAACACGGAAAAATATTTTATCGGCTACTTTCAGCTATAACGGAAAACGACAAACTACTTACTGTTGAACTTTCCCAGAGGGTCATATTCCTTTCAAGCAACTATCATAACATTCAACACATAACATTGTCATAGAATTATTAGATCGCAAAACTGATATAATGATATATTTGTAGTACTTACCTAAAGAGTGTCTCTTTTTATTTGACAACGAGTTACCTGATTTTCTTTCTTTTATATAATCAACAACCGGACATTCTTGTTTATCAGAAAGAAGCGGGATTTTCCGAGATTGTAAACGTAAGATCGGTGGTTGGTACACTCCCCAAAATATTATTCTTACATTCCTTTCTTCATTATCGTGTTGCGACTTCTTACCTAATAATATGTATCCAATCTTGTCCATGAAATAGTCCGTCCATCGGTTTGGTGGTTACGCTTTGTTTTGAAATAGAAACTTTAAAATGTGTTCCGTACCGTCGATTTATCTGTTTGGTTTATATTTTAAACAGCATTTTAGAGTCACATAATTTTGATGAGAAGTTCAAGTTTGAAATTGCGTTTTCATATACATCCAACAATCTTAATAAGAATTGCCGTTCACTAGTTTGTCTGTTAAGTTCAAATTTAAAATTGTATTTTAATATACATCTAATAATCTTAATAATAAACTGTGTCCACTAGTTCGTCTGTTACGTTCAAGTTTGAAATTGTATTTTATGATATATCCAATAATTTCGATTAAATGCTATTTCCGTTACTTTGTCAGTTACACGTCAGTTTTAGATGTGTCCAATAATCTTCATCAGAAACTTTAGTTTGTCCGTTAGATTTAAATTTTCAATTGCTTTTCAGGTGCCGAGAGAGTTTTGAAAGCGGCTGTTTCAGCAGAGCTATAGTAGCCTCCATGGTTTTTTGTCCTTGTCGTTTGACTTTAAAACCCGTGTGGAAAATACACGCAGTCGCTTTTAATAGTAGCAATAAACAATTTTTATGTGCGCTAAATTGACTGTAACTAAACTTATATCAAATTTCAATGTTTTTGAAAGTTATTTTACATTTAACCGTTTAAACTTTTGTTTTTTGTGAAAATATCAAAATTGAATAAGTCTTCAACTCTGTGTGATTAAGAAAAATAACGAATCTAGCACATAAATTATCTTGTGTATTTTCAAAATCAGACCCGTTTGATATATTGATACTTGATTTAAAGGAGCGTTTTTTTTTCTCCCATCCATATATTAATGTTGGAATATATTTCATTTCGCGTCAGTGTTTTTTTATGAAAATACTTATTCTGGATTAGAAAACATTTACCGCGGATAAGTTTTCCTTCATTACTATCGCAAGGGAGGTAACTGAGATTTTTCTCGAAAAATAGCTTCCCTTTGAAACATTAGAATTCCTTAGCAAATCCTCGTGCATTAAAAAATTAAAAGTTTTTGAATAGCTTTACAAATAGAAACTAACTCAACTTTACCTTAACAACAATAAGTTATTGCATTATAACAATAAATCGATGACCAAACGATACCTTAATATTTAAACTAAAGTTTCAAAGTTCTCTTAGAAATTTTTGGCAGATAAAAACATAGAAGAAAAAACGAAACGGCATAGTTTAAAAAAAAACGTGAAATAAATATAAAAATACAAATAATACGAATAAGCAATCTTCATCTAAAAAAATTAAGAAATCCTTTAAGCTGTGGAACAGAAAGTCACTCCAAGTAGCTTTAAAATTATTAGCTAATCCGCATCTATTAAAAGATTGAACGTTCGTGAAGCATTTACACCAAATCTATATGTCTATAAAGCTGAGTTTTTTGTCGTTCCGATATTAAAAGCCTATATTTTTCTATCTGAAAAGTTGAGGTTTTAACGCTAGATCATGCATTAGAAAATATTATTTTCGTATAGTAAGAAATTTAAAATGATATATGTATATATATATATATATATATATATATATATACATATATATATATATATATGTATATATACATGGTGTCTATATGTGTATATATATATATATATATACATATATATATATATATATATATATATATATATATATATATACAGGGTGTCTCAGAGGTTGCACATCATATACTGATCTTCGTGGAGTGGCTACTCCGCTCACCAGATCTGTCCCCCTTGACATTTTTGTCTTCGGGAACATCTCAAATGTGTACTAGAATTGTCCATCTGTTGAGCTAATGAACAAGAAAATAGATATTATATTTCTTTTTATAAAAACCTAGATGATGTGCGACTTTTGGGACACCCTGTATATATATATATATATATATATATATATATATATATATATATATATATATATATATATATATCAATGAATAAAATTACTTATTTTAAAAGATGACTTTCTACAAATATGTCAATTTCAAAGAAACATATACATACATACATACATATATATATATATATATATATATATATATATATATATATATATATATATATATATATATATATATATATATATATATACACTTGTGCCCGATATTATTCATACCCCTCGGATCTTTGAGATTTCTATAAGAATATTGCTCAAACCAGAAGGTAGACAATATTAAAGGGATTTCAAACAATAAATCAAGCATAAGCATTTAATTTAAACTCAACAAATAAATAAATTATGCAAGTTTGAAACATTATACAAAGAAAAACAATAATGGCACTAGTTCAAAATTATTCATACCTCTCTTACTAATAGTCAATAGCATGCCCTTTATTCTTAATAACTGCCTGTAACCGTTTGGGATATTTATCAACAAGGTTTTTACAAGCATCAACACTGATTTTTGACCATTCTTCAATGCAGTAGTTCTCCAAATCCCTCAAATTTCTAGGTTTCCGCTTTTTAACCTCAGTTTTCAATATGTGCCAGAGGTTTTCGATAGGGTTCAGGTCGGGACTCTGGCTAGGCCATTCCAAAACATTAATTTGATTATCCTCAAACCATTTCTTGACTATTTTGGCAGTATGTTTTGGATCATTATCCTGTTGAAGGACCCAGTTTGGTCCTAAATGGAGCTTCTCCGCATCCTGTCTAATGTTTTTCTGGAGTATCTCCAAATATTGCTCCTTCTTCATGGTTCCATCTATCTTGACCAAACTACCTGGACCACTAGCCGAAAAGGAGCCCCAAAACATTAGGCTACCACCACCATGTTTCACCGTGGGTATGGTGTTCTTTGGGTTGTAAGCTTCTCCTTTCTTCCTTCAAACGTAAGAAGCATCCATATGGCCAAACAATTCAATTTTTGTTTCGTCAGTCCACAAAATACTTGAGAAAACGGACTCTGGAGAATTCACATGGGTCATAGCAAAATTTAGACGTGCTGCAAGGTGTTTTCCGGTGTGCAATGGAGTCCTTCTTGGTCTTCTTCCTTTCAGACCATTTTCATGCAGAGTCCTTTGCAATGTTTGCCTTGATATTTTTATGCCAGAAGACTCCAGATTTTCTAAAATGTCCTTATTAGTGGTGGTTGGATTTGCATTAACACTTCTTACAATATTCCTGGTGGCTCTAGCAGACAGTTTCCTTTTCTTTCCTCTACCAATCAAGTTGTTTGTTGTGTGGTGGCTCTGGAATTTTTTGATGATGCTCTGTACTGTTGCTGTAGGGACCTCAAATTTCTTGGAAATTGACTTGTAACCTAAACCATCCTTATGTGAATTCACAATTTTAGTCCTAAGATCATTACTAAGCTCTTTTTTCTTCCTCATTCTAATAATTTTTATTCTTTTATTGGTTTTCAGTTGATATCATTTTAATTTCTGAAAAATGCAAAAAACGAAATGAAATTAATCAAAGGTTGTATAAAAGCATTCAAAATAAGAATCAAACAGAAAACAAACAGTCAGAAACTCGATTAATACTGAAAAAATAAGGGGGTATGATTATTTTTGAACATTGCAGATTTTATAAATAGCTGTATATTTCTTTTATTACAAGTATCCCGAGATTTTAAAATGACGAAAATGATCAGAAGAGGTTTATTAAGAATATGTATCAATATGGACGTAAACAATAAATTCTTACAAAAGTTACACCTAATAAACTCAATTTTCAAGGGGGGTATGAATAATATCGGGCACAAGTGTATATTTCTGTAGAAAAATATTTTCTTATTATATATCAATCCTTATATAAGAAGCTCAATGTAATTACAGAGCAATATAGAGAATAAATGACAAAAGTTATGTTCCAAAATTCATGATGTTGTCCATCCTATAATTTATTCCTTTAATTCAGTTGAGTTATACAATTCTTGACAGTATCTGTTTCGCAGCGCAAAATCAATCACTTAATTATTATATCAATCAGTGAATCTATTATGTCCTTAACTCACCAGAAGAAATAGCAACACTCAATCCGTCAAATGTGATTTGGCATCGTAAAAATCCGAAAATTGGGAGAGAAGCTGCAATTCAATTCAATATGGCGTAATGGAAAAATATAAAGGTAACGGCTTTGTATCGGAATGTCCTCGATAAGAATCGATAATTGGCAATAAAAAAATTCGATGAAAAAAAGGAACAAGCGATTTTCGGGGTGTTTATTTCGAAAGTCGTTCTTAACATGGGGAGGTTGGGAGTGTTTATACTACGTTGGGTTAGGTTATAAAATCCCTTTTTAAAAGCCGTTTAAACGTGTTAGGCAAAAAAGTAGATTATCATTTTTAGGGGTTAAACGACGTTGGGTTACGTTGTCAAAAATACCAAAATAGCTTTCAAAACACAAACAAAACAAAACATACATCTGTTCGCTAATTCAAAGAAACAAAACTTTTATAATACCCCAAACAAACAGGATTTAAACCACAGAAGTACGAGTTAATGTGTAAAATTAGATGTGTACAGGGGGAAAAATAAGCAAGCATTAGTCATCAAACCCCGACTGATATAATATCGGTCAACACTTACTAGTATGTTGTTTACATTTGACGGCACCGAACACAAACAAGAAATAAAGAAAGAAGATAAAAAATATATTTATTGCAATATACTATACGTATATTTGTGTGTTTTCGTCCTAGAAGAGAAGCTAAACAGTTATTAGTTACGTAAAAGGGGCGGAAGATTCGTTCGCTGTTGTTATATGTTTTTTTTTGTTTGTTTTTTTACACAGTGATCACCACTTATCAAGGCCCGGAAGCCACTCAGGGATAAGGGTTATTGCAAGTACATTACGTTAGTGTGGAGATTTGATGAAGTGTTTACTTAAGGGGGCGGTTCATTAGGAATTTGTTAACGTTGGACTTGAACACATCCAAGTTGTAGTCCGGTGGGAAGCAGGCAGACGGAACAGTTCCACAGGCGTGCAGTTCTAAGAAAGAAGCTTTGTTCATGGAATCCGCGTTTTGATTTAGGCACAGATATAGAGTGAGGGAAATTTTTCACAGTGGATTCAGCTAGACGGGTGTTTTTCGTGAAAGATTGGCGAGGGGGGGACAAGAGATTGGAGTTCAGACGAGCACCTACCATGGAAATAACGATAAAACAAGGATAGGCTCGCAACGTCTCTTCTGTGGGAGAGAGGTTGCAGGGTAGAGAAAAGGGCATCCCTCACTAAGCCACAAAGTCTATTTTGTACTCTGTCAAGGCAGGATAGGCTGTTTTTACCAGCTCCTGCCCAGATATGGCAGCAGTATTCCATCCTTGGACGTACTTGGCTTTTGGAAATTAAGTGTCTATTAATTGAAATTGATGCCGTATTGTAATGTTCTGAAGTGTTCGTTCAGAATAATATTATTCCGGAATAAGAGAATTAGCGAGCAATCAATCAGAGGCGGTAGACTTTCCTGATGGAGACTTTATTATTTATTTTATTCTACTACGGGAAAATTAATGGTATATATCTGTATGTATGAGCCAGTTATAGGCAGCGTAAGCGTAGAACCAGTGGAACGTGTAGACTTCCTCACAGTGTCGGCTGGTGGCGGTGGTAGAACTGATTATTTAGAGGGAAAATAGGCACCCCTTTCTCTAACGATGGGAAAAATAAGCACCTCTTTCTCTAACGGTGTTGCGATTTTGATGGTGTTGCTCCTAGAATATAATGTAGTATTTTATTATCACGGTTATTGAATGTGTCTGCAAAGTTGTTCGAAAGCTACATAAGATAGTGGCTATTAGCCTAGGTCTATTGAATTTGTATGTGGCATCTGTTGTTGCAAACCTACGTTACTTTGATCCAGAGAGGAACTGTTGCAGTTATCAGAGAGGCGGTAGCACTCTCTATATAGGGATGGCCCGTACACGCCTATATACGCCTACAAAACAAAACTATCCAAATCTCAACTAAAATCAACCTATAAGTTTCAAAAAGCACATATTCTTACAGAGAAGCGTCTTACGAATCCAGCGAGTGTCAGAACGTCGGTTAAAATGTCAAAAGAGAGCAAAAGAAAAGGGTACAAAAATGGCCAATTGTTCTTCTTTCTTCTTTCTTCTTTCTTTTGAGACGATGTATTTCGGTGTACGAATGGTCTCTCACAACAATTCAAGCATCAATCGACTGCTCTTTACACGGAGAAGTGCAGTGACCCATCGCTTTTTAGCTAACTCCATAATTAAATAAAATTACGTGTAATAACAAGTTTTAAACACTATATACCCAATGTAGACAGACCACTTCGAACACGGAACTTCTCTCAAAAGGGACAGCTCCAAATAATACACCGGATGCTCACAGACGTTCCAATTTGCCAGTGGCCTATATTTCTTGGACGCTGAATATTTGAGGTGAACGTTAAGGTTTTTTCTTTAAACAGTAACCCACCAGCGTTAATGAAACCACGAAATCTTTATCTCAGTTGATCAAAATTGTTATAAGAGTAACCTATCAGCAAGTACGACGTCAAAAACAATGTTATAAAAACAAATAATTCTTCAGATTTTGGACTGTAAAATATGTACAAAATGGCAATGCTGTGACCAGGATTCGAACCTAGGTTAGCACGGCCACAACGTGGGGTCCTAACCTCTAGACGATCACGACTAACACTGACGTCTGTCGCTCTTGGCAGAAAGACACATGACTACTGTCAAACTATTGAAAAATAAGGAGGAAACTTGAAATTCTCACGCATGCGCAAAAATACACTATAGCAACCATTGTTAAATGCAGCTGAATCTCTTCGCTCGCTAAGAAAAGTAGATCGGACCAGTTCTTCTAAGAACTCACCAAACGCCAAAGGAAATAAGTTAAATTAACCGCGAAAGAAACTGCAAGAAAGTCATCTTCTAAGAACTCACTAGAAGCTGACCAAAAAGAATCAAAATCCAAGCCCTAGCCACAAAAATAACTAGATATTGTGGCTACTATACACAATCTACTAATAAAAACAAGTAAGTTTTCTAAAATAAACTACAATAAATTAACCAAGTAACCTCACACTGTCACTGATTAGGACTTCATATAAAGATAACAACTACACTATTGGTGTATATACCGTTCCACACTTTAACTATTGGTGACGGGGCAGTATCTCAATTCTACGAGAGTTGTCTTGCTATAAGATAAGTGATATTATAGTAAGATACACATAAGTGTTATATGTTTACATTTAATAAAAAATGCCAAAGTCAGCACGTAGTAAAAAAGCTCAGAGAAATATAGACTATGAAAAAAACAAAGTCAAGGTATTATCTGAGCAAAAAGAATACTATCAGAAAAATGCTGAAATAATAAAAATTAAGTATCATGCAAATCCTGAGGCAAAGAAGGCTGCCTCACGTGCTGACTCAAAAGCACGGTATAACAGGGATCCCGAGGGGAAAAAACTGCCTCACGTACTCTTTATAACAAAGAACCAGAAAAAAAGAAGGCTGCCTCACGTGCTGACTCAAAAACACGGTATAACAGGGATTCTGAGGAGAAAAAAGCTGCCTCACGTGCTCTTTATAACAAAGAACCAGAAAAAAATTCCTAATGAACCGCCCCCCCTAATTAAACACTTCATAAAATCTCCTCACTAACGTGATATACTTGCAATAACCCTTATCCCTGAGTGGCTTCCGGGCCTTGATAATTGGTGATCACTGTGTAAAAAAAGAAAAAAAGAAGGCTGCCTCACGTGCTGACTCAAAAGCACGGTATAACAGGGATTCTGAGGAGAAAAAAGCTGCCTCACGTGCAAAAAAAAAAAAAAAAAGAAGGCTGCCTCACGTGCTGACTCAAAAGCACGGTATAACAGGGATTCCGAGGGAAAAAGCTGCCTCACGTGCTCTTTATAACAAAGAACCAGAAAAAAAGAAGGCTGCCTCACGTGCTGACTCAAAAGCACGGTATAACAGGGATTCCAAGGGGAAAAAAGCTGCCTCATGCACAAACTATTATAAATATAAATATCAAAAACTGCCAAATCTTTGCCAAAACGCCCAAGAATGAACCAAGAAAAATTTAATAGTGAAGGTATGAACATTTTAGAACTTTATAATACTCTAACTGTTTTATCAGAGAGGCGGTAGCACTCTCTATGTAATATAGAACCGATGGAGGACCAAGAGGCAACTCCTAAGGCCCAAAACCCAAAGACCTAAAACCCAGCAGGAAGCGACCTGCTACTAATGGAGGCGGCAATGAGCCGCCTCCTAAAAAAGACAATACTATCATGAATGTAAGTTTAAAAATAAGACTGTAAGTAAAAATACTAATTAACAAGAATAAAAAAAGCATTGGAAATGCAAAAGGATATATGGATGGTATGCCAAAAAGTATACAAACAAGATAGCTATGAATGGCTAGGCACATGGAAATAGAATTGCATCCAAAGTATAGCCCTATAGCTTTTTACAACCGTAATGATGGCACGGAATGAAGATTGGAGAAAAGCTATAGGGCTATACTTTGGATGCAATTCTATTTCCATGTGTCTAGCCATTCATAGCTATCTTGTTTGTATACTTTTTGGCATACCATCCCTATATCCTTTTGCATTTCCAATGCTTTTTTATTCTTGTTTTATTATACATGGAGAGGAAGATAAATATCAGTAGTACAGGGTGTGGCAGAAATATCTCCCACATTTTTACATGCGATCTTCCCAGTCGTGCTCGTGCAGTTTCTGAGCAATCATTAATTCGTATGGATGGAACTGTATATCAGTGTGTAGAATTCTTCTGACTGTTCGATCAGACAATCCGAATACCAAAGCATGTTTGCGAGTTGAACGTGTAGAAGAAAGTGTCACAGCTCGAATACTCTGGCATTCGAAGGCTTCGAGGCCTTTCAGGTTACTTTCTTTTAAGTGCCGAACCTGTAACTCTGAAATTTGCAACTCATAGCTATATAGATGTTCTATATGGATTAGCATTATGTCGTCTTAACTTGTAATGAACTCTACAATCTCTCTGTGGGGCAGTTGCAGATTCATCTATTCTTCGAAAACATGTATACTATAAAAGCATGATGCGCACTAATTCAAACCATATTACTTTGTGAGGGTACATGAAAGAAAGAATGGCAAGTTATTAGCTAAATGAGAACATCATTAGAACTTGCATAAGTTCATTAACAACATATATGTGAAAGTTTCAAATGTGGGAGATATTTTTGCCGCACCGTAGTAGTAGTAGTAGTAGTAGTAGTAGTAGTAGTAGTAGTAGTAGTATACGTTTGATCCCTTTATAACAACTTTGGTGTTTTAATGGAATTTATAACTATTTTTTTTTCAGAGTAGCAGTAGTAGTAGTAGTAGTTGCAGTAGTATTATTGTACCGCCCCTTCCCCCCCCTATGAAAAATCCTTTTATTATTTTATTACTTATTATATTTATTATTTAACATTCTTATTTTTGATAATTAATCAACTAGAAGCGGGATCTTACGTTGTCCAGGATTGAATGATGATCAACGAATGTTTCCAATTCCCATATTTTTATTGTCATCGAAATTGGCGAAATCGACCATTTTTTCCCAATTAAATCGATCGATTGCCTACTCTAGTTGTGGACCCACCGCGAAGCACCAGTCGTGACTTAGTCTACAATACATTGTAGTCTACAGTGTACTATAGAGAACTTACTGTTAAGTTTATCAAATTATTTTTATATATAATGTCATAGAATTAAGATGCAAGGGTCAAGTATCATGCTGAACAGAAACATTAATTTCGAACGCGCCTCTGTCATATCAAAGAACCTACTAAGAAAAAAAAAGAACCTAGATATCAATTTTATATGCTTGGCCTTTCTGCTTGTGCTGTGGTAATGTTTAGAATTTAAGTTCAAAATGAAAATGTCAAGTATCATGGTTCAATTGTGCTTAAAAACATTTCGAACGCGCCCCTGTCATATCAAAGAACCAATCGTTGATTTTATATATCGGGCCTTTCTGCTTGTCTAGTAAAATAACATCTCAGATGTTGTATGGTGTTTTTTGGTTAAAGTCGTATGTTCCTTATATCTTCTGATTTTTCCATTATCGATTATCGATACTTAACGATGACATTCCACTACAAAACCTGAGAACACTGCCAGATACATAAAGTACATTTCTGTGAAATCTCATAAAAATAGGCCAAGCAGTTTCGGAATCCATATGGATGGTTGGTTGGTTGTTTTTGTTTTACGGCATATCAACCCTTTTCGGATTATTTAATGCCGAATCCAAAGATTTTGAAGAAAAAATTTTAATAGAATATATTTGTTGTTTTCAAGTCGGTTTCTATTTAACCGATAGTTGGAACCCTAACAGGTACTACCACTCCGGGTCAGAGTGGACCTGGGAGCAATGGCAAGGGTGGCTCCACACTCCCACAAAGCCCACAAGCTGGGGCCTCACCACTGGATATAGTTTAAGGTCATATCCAGGACCCCCATTGAGGGACTTTTACCCTCTGCAGGGGGGCAGTCGGTGCATTCTAAAGCCCCACCGACAGGGCCGGTGCATTCTAATGCCCCACCGACAGGGCCGGGAATCCATATGGAACGGACTCACGCGCACTATATATATATATATATATATATATATATATATATATATATATATATATATATATATATATATATGCATATATATGGCGATTAAGCTACACTGAATATTCCGCGTTTCATCCCCTCTAGGAGTCTTATAGAGTGGATGAAACGCGGAATATTCAGTGTAGCTTAATCGCCATATATATTTTATAACTTACTAACTAGCTCTACCTACGTATTGAGCACTTTTGAAGTTTACGCATAAATTTATACTTTCGTATATTAATTTTATGTGAGTAAATGAAGTAGTTATATATATATATATATATATATATATATATATATATATATATATATATATATATATATATATATATGAGGTTGACAAGAAAGTTTTTACTTTTAAATTCAGATGAACATATCTCGGTTCAAACAAAAATTTATTGATTAAAATAAGCACCACCAGAATAAACGCACTTTTACCAACGCAAAACAAGTGTTTTTATGCCAATAATGTAAAAATCTTGCGTTCTTGGGGCTATGAAAGCGTTTTTGATACCAATTAATTTTTTAAGCATTTCTCACGCAAAAAGTTGTCGAGATGCTTGAAAAGTGTTAGTCAGTAGGTGAGAGGTCTGGAGAGTATGGTGAATGAGGCAGAGTTTCGTAGCCCAATTCGTTCAACTTCTGCAGGGTCGGTTTAGCCACGTATGCTCAGGCATTTTTGTGGAGGAGAATTGGGCCTTTTCTGCTGGGTGTTGTTGTCGAAGTTTCTGGTGCATTTCATTATTTGTTGACAGTACTTCTCCGCTGTAATGGTTTCGTCTGCATTGCAAAAACTGTAATGAATGAGACCGGTCGCAGATCACCAAACAGTCAGCATTACCTTCTTTTGGTAAAATTCGAGCTTTGAGAAGTGCTGTGGAGCTTCGTCGGCATCTAACAACCGAGCTGAGCGTCGCCGGTTGTCGTAAAGAACCTCCCCATGTTAAGCACGGCTTCCGATGTTGGGGGTGTTTATTCCGAAAGCCTTTCTTAACATGGGGAGGTTGAGGGTGTTCGGGTTAGGTCGGGTAAGGTCATGTTAAATCGGGTTAGGTTGCTGGGTTAGGTCGTAAAAATACATGGGGAGTCTTTCTTCGTTCGCCGGTACATATTCATACTTTTCCTCTTTGGACATTCATTATATTCGTTTTGGGCTTATACATTTACTGAAGCGCACTGAAATAATCATGTGATTATTTAGAAACCCATTACAAAGGTGAGGAGGGGATAGTGTGTTGCAACTATTGCATACTTTCACCTAACAAATTAATAACAGATGATGTAAAAACCCGTCTTCTCTACAGATGCAATGGTGCTAAAAACCAAACAAATACAAACATAATTTAACCATAAAATTATCCTAACGTTTAATAAATACTGGCAACTTATTTGGAACAATTTAGCAGGTTAACATACATGCATAAGTAAAAAAGAATATACATAACGGCTTTTAACACTCGATAATCGCACAAAAATTTCAAATTAAATCAACTTCTACACATAATGCAATTTTGCATGTACAGTCACTTTGAGGTCTTCATAATCGCTCAAAATTATTACAATTAAATACCGGAACTCTTAAAATTTTACTCCGGTGAACTCTAACAAAAGATTTGTGAATTATTAGCATTTTAACAAGCATTGCTAGCTCTTTCCTTGCACACACGCGGAACTAGCATAAAATGCAATCACACACATTATGCTCTTTCCTTTCTCGGGCGGAACACTCCAAAAATGTAAACCCAGCATTGGTTTGAGAATGTAAACATGCATAAAATACCGACACGCTACAGCCCCATCACCGAAAAAACGCACCCCCATTCCTTTTACGGGTACCGACATTTAATTTTTGATTTTGAGCGATTATCAAGACTTTAATGATATATATATATATATATATATATATATATATATATATATATATATATATATTGCATTTTTCGTTCCTGTTGATTAAATTTAATTTTATATTCTTGACCGATTACGTAGACTTCAAAGCTGTGACTTATCATGTCGACACTTTCTTTTTAGAACTGATTAAACGCTTTCAAATAGGTTAAACCGCAAAAATATTATACAAGTAGGTTTCAACGTACATTTTATTGGATAAAGAAACATTTATTTGTAATATATTTTTAATCACTTTTACTTTCTGTGAAGTATTTTAATATTTAGAAGATATGCTAGTTACTTTTAGAAAAATACAGAGAAGAAAAACACTGTCCGACTTGAAAGATGCTGTCATCTGTTTTCACTCAATCTGAAGAGTAAATAAATGCTTTCTTTAGAATCAGCCAGTACCTGCAGGTTATCGCCTCAAACCAACAATAATCGCTAGTAATCAACAGTGCTGACAATCACATACAGTGGCTTCCACTAACTGTCACTAGAAAAGAATGCCCGACAATGGAAGCCAGATTATTTCATTCGGGCCACGGCCGCCAGTGTCCGTTATTTTCAAGGGACAGCAGTTCCCACCACCACCACCACCACCAACAACAACAACAACAACCGTAGTTTAATTTGTCTTGAAAGGGTTTCTTTAACGATTCTGTTCTGGATCTGGCATGCTTCCACAGGGCAACGCCGGTTAACCGGTCGTGCTAGTAAAGAATAAAATACAGTTCCATTTTCCTTGAAATATTCATAGCTCGACTGCCGGTCACGTAGATACAAGAAACACACATCGCACATATATATGCGGACACACGAGAATTAGTCGCACAATTTAATTAGTATGGAGATACTTGGTATCAAGAATCATTACTGGCACTTGTGGCGCACCTACCAAATCTGGGCCGGAGGAATAAATATAAAAATACAAAGATTAAAGTCGGTCATTAGTTAGTTACGTAAGCGCCGATCATCCACCTCATCTCGAATTGCGCGTTCACTGTCGCCAGCTTTGAAAAAGGAAAATACATTGAAATTATCTGCTTGTGACCAGTTCATTTATATACAGATTAAAAACAGAAAAAAGTAACCATTTAGCAAATACTTTAAGTGGTCTACACGTTTTACGGTTAGGTTGTTCGGAAAGTAATGACCGGCTTCAAAAATAAACATCCTATTGAATTCACGCGGAAAATGCAGAGTTGAACGATAAAATTGTCGTCTTAAAGAAAACAACACTGCCGCTGTATTTTAAAACTTAAAGAAAAAATCGATTCAGGTAACTTTTTTATGTAATAGAGCTGACATCTATTCAATGTAGCCGCCTTTAGGCTCAATCACCGTCTCAATACAGGTATGGAGCTGGGAGCATGCCTTTTTCATAAGCGCTGGCGGGAGATGGCGAATACTCGGCGGATGGCGGCAGTCAGGCTGGCTTTGGTTTTGTGGGAGCTCATGTTGGCGATGTTCTCGACGAAGTAGCTCAGCGAGTTCAGGTCAGGAGAGGATGGTGGCCAGTGAGAGAAGAGTCGTAGCACTCCTTCTGAAGCCAAGCCTGGGGATTTTTGGACTTATGGGACGGCTCCGAGTTCTACTGCCACACCTAGGGTCTGGCAGCAGACATCAGATTGCACCAGGAGATTACCACAGTCTTCTGCACATCAAGGTACACTTTGGTGTTTACTTTCAAGCCGACTTCGAAGATATGAGATGGCATAAAATGGCCCTCACTTGAAACATCACACTTTGTTTTCATCACCCTAGGTACGCCCCTATTATTCGTGGCAATCCAGGGATGCATTTTGAGAGTGCTGGCAATGGCCCTGTTGTTATAACTTGGATCGATAGAAAGCATGAGTTGTACAGCGGCGCATCTCTGATCTCGCTCGTTGAACATCGTGTCACTTTCAGGCATGATAGAAGCCTTCTACCGCTCTTGGGATTTGTACACAACTGGCTAACTAGTAGATTGTCTGCATCAAAAAATAAAACCGGTTTTCATCAAACGGAAATGGAATCATGTCGTCTTTTCTAGGGAAACAATGTTATCATTCGACCCTATAAATAGAGAATAACCGTGTCTTCAAGGAGTTCAACATATTTTTAAATATTCCCAAATAATCCGTTAGTATGACTGACGTTTTAATAATGGGAAATATACAAATTTATAACGGCAATTTGAGAGAATATTTCCCTGTTTCTCTGTAGTCTGCAGTACGTGTCGGTAATTTCTTTTTATCCAAAAATCATTAGCGATTATTTATACAGGGTGACCCCCCCCCACAAAAAAACGGGCCCAACTATAATTAGGCCCCGTTTCTTAGTGTTTTGTCCGAATAAAATGAAACTTTGGTCATAACTAGTTTATTATATTCAAAACATCACATCAAAACACTAGGGTATTTGGCTTTTTTTTCTCCGTTCTACAGCATATGTTCTAGATGGCCTTCATTTAGCTTTTTTTTGGGGGGGGGGGTCACCCTGTATTCGGTTTACAACACATTGTCTTCTGTGTAGAAAATAATTAAATTTTCGATTTCAAAATGTTTCCTTTTAATTTAACGCCAGTTATTATCCCGTCCTCAAATTTTACTTTTTGTAGTTCGCACTGAAGTTGGTTAGTTTGACAGTATGGGAGTTTTGACAGTGTTCAGGAGCGATATCTGACAGAACAACATAAAATGCATGTATAAAAGTATAAAAGTAAGCGGGACCCGTCTTCCTAGATGGAAGTCCACAGCCAGAAAAAGGAAGCGCCTCGGTTTGAAACTCATACATGTGTGGAACAATTCTTTTTTATGTTTGGATCGATTAGCGCTAATACCTGGGCAACATAAAATATTGTTCAAGGGAAACAAACCATGAATATACTGAGCCTTCACCTCTAGTAACCGGAGGACCCAGCTTTAAAGTTGAAGAAAATTCAAGGAAACCGATGTAGACAATTATTTCAACTAGTATCAGTGACGTAGCTAAAGGGGAGGGGCAGTCCCTCCCGGGTGATAATCAAAGAGAGGTGACAAAATTTCACCCGCCATTTTATTTAGCCAGGCAAGGTGCGAAAATAGTTGGAAGTACAATTTATTTATTATATACTAACAGTTCCGCCCGGCTTTGTTCGGGCCCTATGTGCCGTTCATAACTTTATGTGCATATGTATATATTAAAAAGTGTGAATATGTATGGTAATGCCTTTCTATATAATAGGCTTCCTTAACTACCAAAGAGAAAAGTTGGAAGAGATTGGAGACGGCAATTATTTTTTAAGTTTGGCCCCAATTTTGACCACTTTAGACGTATTGTTTGGGGCTCAACTTAAATTAAATTGTTTGGCCCATGCCCACGTAACCTATATCTAAAATGTCAAGTGCTTAGACCCAAAATTGGCGGAGGAGTTTGGTAGAGTCTGCAAAGGTCAAATCTGTACACTTTGAGCTCTTGCAAGCCAAATTTTTGCCCCAAAACTGATTAAAATGCTTGCTGCATGTCTGAACACCCTTTATGTAAAATTTCAAATGTTTAGGCACAAAATTGGCTGAATAGTTTGCTACAGACTGCAAAGGTCAAATCTTTTGAACTTTGACCCGTTGGAAGCCAACTTTTCAGAAAAAAAAAAAACGATTAAAAAGCTTGCCCTATATCTATTAGCGGAGTAATTTTGGTTAAAGATAGCAGAGGTCATATTTTCAAAAAATTTTTACCCAACTATGACCCCTTAACATTTATTGTTTTGGGCTCAAACAAAATTATAAAGTTAGATCCATGTCCAAGTATCCTATATACAAAATTTCAAGTGTTTAGACCCAAAATTGGCGGAGGACTTTGGTAGAGTCTCAAAGGTCAAATCGTTGAACTTTGACCGCTTAACAGCCAAATTTCTGGCCGAAATCCGATTAAAACGATTTTCCCAAATCTCAATACCCTTTATGTCAAATTTCGAGTCTGTAGACCGAAAATTAACAGAGTTATTGGTAGGGAAATGTTCACACACAGAAAGACACACATAGACATTTTTACTTTTATAGATATACTAGCATGGGTGCTCGGCGTAGCCCGGGTGTTTGGAGGTTATGCCGAGCAAAAAAAAAAAAAGGTCAATTTTTTTTACTTTAACCACTATTGTGAACCATTAACATTTATTGTTTGGGGCTCAAATAAAGTTATTAATTAGATCCACGTCCAATGAACCTATGACTAAAATTTCAAGTGTTTAAATCGAAAATTGTCGGAGGAGTTTGGTAGAGTTCTCACAGGTCAAATCGTTCAACTTTGCCCTCTTAACAGCCAAATGTCTGGCCGAAAACCGATCACATAGATTTTCCCAAATCTCAGTACCCTGTATATCAAATTTCGAGTTTGTAGACTTAAAATTGACAGAGTTATTGCGTAGGGAAATGTACACACACAGACAAACACACAGACAGACAGGCAGATAGGTAGATAGATAGATAGATAGATAGATTGATAGATTAAACAAAAATATGTACGCATACATAAATATGTATAGAACCAATATTGTGTGTCCTGTAAACTTTTTACGCAAATATTATGAAAGTATAAATCATGTAGAATATCTGCATGAATATAATTACACGTAATAGTTAACTAAAGATGATCATCTCATAAGAAAACCGAAAAAACTAATAGGGAATTAATTGAAATGAATGTTTAAAAGAATATGCAAATTAGCTAGATCTTTTGCAGATGAATTCAATGCCATCACCCATATATAAGAAATATAAGAAAATTGTACTTTCTTTTTAAATAAATAGAAAAGAGGGTTTTTTTATGATTATCAATACACACAAAAGAAACACGAATTTATAGGAGTGTAAATAGATAGATAGATTTGTTTAACAAAATATATACGTATACATAAATATATACGGAAACAATTTTGTGTTTACTATAAACTTTTTTCGCAAATATTATGCAAGTATAAATCATGTAGAATATCTGCATGAATATAATTGCCTTTTTTCTGTTTTTCTTGGCCTGCGGGCCGGGATCAAAGTGTAATATCTATTTTGCAGATGCTGCACTTAAGATAATTTTTTACCGCCTCTTCCCCCTATGAAAAATCCTTTTATTATTTTATTACTTATTATATTTATTATTTAACATTCTTATTTTTGATAATTAATCAACTAGAAGCGGGATCTTACGTTGTCCAGGATTGAATGATGATCAACGAATGTTTCCAATTCCCATATTTTTATTGTCATCGAAATTGGCGAAATCGACCATTTTTTCCCAATTAAATCGATCGATTGCCTACTCTAGTTGTGGACCCACCGCGAAGCACCAGTCGTGACTTAGTCTACAATACATTGTAGTCTACAGTGTACTATAGAGAACTTACTGTTAAGTTTATCAAATTATTTTTATATATAATGTCATAGAATTAAGATGCAAGGGTCAAGTATCATGCTGAACAGAAACATTCATTTCGAACGCGCCTCTGTCATATCAAAGAACCTACTAAGAAAAAAAAAGAACCTAGATATCAATTTTATATGCTTGGCCTTTCTGCTTGTGCTGTGGTAATGTTTAGAATTTAAGTTCAAAATGAAAATGTCAAGTATCATGGTTCAATTGTGCTTAAAAACATTTCGAACGCGCCCCTGTCATATCAAAGAACCAATCGTTGATTTTATATATCGGGCCTTTCTGCTTGTCTAGTAAAATAACATCTCAGATGTTGTATGGTGTTTTTTGGTTAAAGTCGTATGTTCCTTATATCTTCTGATTTTTCCATTATCGATTATCGATACTTAACGATGACATTCCACTACAAAACCTGAGAACACTGCCAGATACATAAAGTACATTTCTGTGAAATCTCATAAAAATAGGCCAAGCAGTTTCGGAATCCATATGGATGGTTGGTTGGTTGTTTTTGTTTTACGGCATATCAACCCTTTTCGGATTATTTAATGCCGAATCCAAAGATTTTGAAGAAAAAATTTTAATAGAATATATTTGTTGTTTTCAAGTCGGTTTCTATTTAACCGATAGTTGGAACCCTAACAGGTACTACCACTCCGGGTCAGAGTGGACCTGGGAGCAATGGCAAGGGTGGCTCCACACTCCCACAAAGCCCACAAGCTGGGGCCTCACCACTGGATATAGTTTAAGGTCATATCCAGGACCCCCATTGAGGGACTTTTACCCTCTGCAGGGGGGCAGTCGGTGCATTCTAAAGCCCCACCGACAGGGCCGGTGCATTCTAATGCCCCACCGACAGGGCCGGGAATCCATATGGAACGGACTCACGCGCACTATATATATATATATATATATATATATATATATATATATATATATATATATATATATATATATATATATATGCATATATATGGCGATTAAGCTACACTGAATATTCCGCGTTTCATCCCCTCTAGGAGTCTTATAGAGTGGATGAAACGCGGAATATTCAGTGTAGCTTAATCGCCATATATATTTTATAACTTACTAACTAGCTCTACCTACGTATTGAGCATTTTTGAAGTTTACGCATAAATTTATACTTTCGTATATTAATTTTATGTGAGTAAATGAAGTAGTTATATATATATATATATATATATATATATATATATATATATATATATATATATATATATATATATATGAGGTTGACAAGAAAGTTTTTACTTTTAAATTCAGATGAACATATCTCGGTTCAAACAAAAATTTATTGATTAAAATAAGCACCACCAGAATAAACGCACTTTTACCAACGCAAAACAAGTGTTTTTATGCCAATAATGTAAAAATCTTGCGTTCTTGGGGCTATGAAAGCGTTTTTGATACCAATTAATTTTTTAAGCATTTCTCACGCAAAAAGTTGTCGAGATGCTTGAAAAAGTGTTAGTAGGTGAGAGGTCTGGAGAGTATGGTGAATGAGGCAGAGTTTCGTAGCCCAATTCGTTCAACTTCTGCAGGGTCGGTTTAGCCACGTATGCTCAGGCATTTTTGTGGAGGAGAATTGGGCCTTTTCTGCTGGGTGTTGTTGTCGAAGTTTCTGGTGCATTTCATTATTTGTTGACAGTACTTCTCCGCTGTAATGGTTTCGTCTGCATTGCAAAAACTGTAATGAATGAGACCGGTCGCAGATCACCAAACAGTCAGCATTACCTTCTTTTGGTAAAATTCGAGCTTTGAGAAGTGCTGTGGAGCTTCGTCGGCGTCTAACAACCGAGCTGAGCGTCGCCGGTTGTCGTAAAGAACCTCCCCATGTTAAGCACGGCTTCCGATGTTGGGGGTGTTTATTCCGAAAGCCTTTCTTAACATGGGGAGGTTGAGGGTGTTCGGGTTAGGTCGGGTAAGGTCATGTTAAATCGGGTTAGGTTGCTGGGTTAGGTCGTAAAAATACATGGGGAGTCTTTCTTCGTTCGCCGGTACATATTCATACTTTTCCTCTTTGGACATTCATTATATTCGTTTTGGGCTTATACATTTACTGAAGCGCACTGAAATAATCATGTGATTATTTAGAAACCCATTACAAAGGTGAGGAGGGGATAGTGTGTTGCAACTATTGCATACTTTCACCTAACAAATTAATAACAGATGATGTAAAAACCCGTCTTCTCTAAAGATGCAATAGTGCTAAAAAATCAAAACAAATACAAACATAATTTAACTATAAAATTATCCTAACGTTTAATAAATACTGGCAACTTATTTGGAACAATTTAGCAGGTTAACATACATGCATAAGTAAAAAAGAATATACATAACGGCTTTTAACACTCGATAATCGCACAAAAATTTCAAATTAAATCAACTTCTACACATAATGCAATTTTGCATGTACAGTCACTTTGAGGTCTTCATAATCGCTCAAAATTATTACAATTAAATACCGGAACTCTTAAAATTTTACTCCGGTGAACTCTAACAAAAGATTTGTGAATTATTAGCATTTTAACAAGCATTGCTAGCTCTTTCCTTGCACACACGCGGAACTAGCATAAAATGCAATCACACACATTATGCTCTTTCCTTTCTCGGGCGGAACACTCCAAAAATGTAAACCCAGCATTGGTTTGAGAATGTAAACATGCATAAAATACCGACACGCTACAGCCCCATCACCGAAAAAACGCACCCCCATTCCTTTTACGGGTACCGACATTTAATTTTTGATTTTGAGCGATTATCAAGACTTTAATTATATATATACATATATATATATATATATATATATATATATATATATATATATATATATATATATATGTATATTGCATTTTTCGTTCCTGTTGATTACATTTAATTTTATATTCTTGACCGATTACGTAGACTTCAAAGCTGTGACTTATCATGTCGACACTTTCTTTTTAGAACTGATTAAACGCTTTCAAATAGGTTAAACCGCAAAAATATTATACAAGTAGGTTTCAACGTACATTTTATTGGATAAAGAAACATTTATTTGTAATATATTTTTAATCACTTTTACTTTCTGTGAAGTATTTTAATATTTAGAAGATATGCTAGAGTTACTTTTAGAAAAATACAGAGAAGAAAAACACTGTCCGACTTGAAAGATGCTGTCATCTGTTTTCACTCAATCTGAAGAGTAAATAAATGCTTTCTTTAGAATCAGCCAGTACCTGCAGGTTATCGCCTCAAACCAACAATAATCGCTAGTAATCAACAGTGCTGACAATCACATACAGTGGCTTCCACTAACTGTCACTAGAAAAGAATGCCCGACAATGGAAGCCAGATTATTTCATTCGGGCCACGGCCGCCAGTGTCCGTTATTTTCAAGGGACAGCAGTTCCCACCACCACCACCACCACCACCACCACCACCAGAAAAATTCGATTCAGGTAACTTTTTTATGTAATAGAGCTGACATCTATTCAATGTAGCCGCCTTCAAGCTCAATCATCGTCTCAATACAGGTATGGAGCTGGGAGCATGCCTTTTTCCTAAGTGCTGGATGGAGATGGCGAATACTCGGCGGATGGCGGCAGTCAGGCTGGCTTTGGTTTTGTGAGAGGTCATGTTAGTGATGTTCTCGACGAAGTAGCTCAGCGAGTTCAGGTCAGGAGAGGATGGTGGCCAGTGAGAGAAGAGTCGTAGCACTCCTTCTGAAGCCAAGCCTGGGGCTTTTTGGACTTATGGGACGGCTCCGAGTTCTACTGCCACACCTAGGGTCTGGCAGCAGACATCAGATTGTACCAGGAGATTACCACAGTCTTCTGCACATCAAGGTACACTTTGGTGTTTACTTTCAAGCCGACTTCGAAGATATGAGATGGCATGATATGGCCCTCACTTGAAACATCACACTTTGTTTTCATCACCCTAGGTACGTCCCTATTATTCGTGGCAGTAAAGCGATGCATTTTGAGAGTGCTGGCAATGGCCCTGTTGTTATAACTTGGATCGATAGAAAGCATGAGTTGTACAGCGGCGCATCTCTGATCTCGCTCGTTGAACATCGTGTCACTTTCAGGCATGATAGAAGCCTTCTACCGCTCTTGGGATTTGTACACAACTGGCTAACTAGTAGATTGTCTGCATCAAAAAATAAAACCGGTTTTCATCAAACGGAAATGGAATCATGTCGTCTTTTCTAGGGAAACAATGTTATCATTCGACCCTGTAAATAGAGAATAACCGTGTCTTCAAGGAGTTCAACATATTTTTAAATATTCCCAAATAATCCGTCAGTATGACTGACGTTTTAACAATGGGAAATATACAAATTTATAACGGCAATTTGAGATAATATTTCCCTGTTTCTCTGTAGTCTGCAGTACGTGTCGGTAATTTCTTTTCATCCACAAATCATTAGCGATTGTTTATACAGGGTGACCCCCCCACAAAAAAACGGGCCCAAATATAATTAGGCCCCGTTTCTTAGTGTTTTGTCCGAATGAAATGAAACTTTGGTCATAAGTAATTTATTATATTCAAAACATCACATCAAAATATTAGGGTCTTTGGCCTTTTTTTCTCCGTTCTACAGTATATGTTCTAGATGGCCTCCATTTAGCTTTTATTTTTTTTTGGGGGGGGGGGGTCACCCTGTATTCGGTTTGCAACACATTGTCTTCTGTGTACAAAACAATTAAATTTTCTATTTCAAGATGTTTCCTTTTAATTTAACGCCAGTTATTATCCCGTCCTCAAATTTTACTTTTTGTGGTTCGCACTGAAGTTGGTTAGTTTTACAGTATGGGAGTTTTGACAGTGTTCAGGAGCGATATCTGACAGAACAACGTAAAATGCATGTATAAAAGTAAGCGGGACCCGTCTTCCTAGATGGAAGTCCACAGCCAGAAAAAGGAAGCGCCTCGGTTTGAAACTCATACATGTGTGGAACAATTCTTTTTTATGTTTGGATCGATTAGCGCTAATACCTGGGCAACATAAAATATTGTTCAAATGAAACAAACCATGAATATACTGAGCCTTCACCTCTAGTAACCGGAGGACCCAGCTTTAGAGTTGAAGAAAATTTAAGGAAACCGATGTAGACAATTATTTCAACTAGTATCAATGGTGTAGCTAAAGGGGGTGGGGAGCAGTCCGTCCCGGGTGATAATCAAAGAGAGGTGACAAAATTTCACCCACCATTTTATTTAGCCAGGCAAGGTGCGAAAATAGTTGGAAGTACAATTTATTTATTATATACTAACAGTTCCGCCCGGCTTTGTTCGGGCCCTATGTGCCGTTCATAACTTTATGTGCATATGTATATATTAAAAAGTGTGAATATGTATGGTAATGCCTTTCTATATAATAGGCTTCCTTAACTACCAAAGAGAAAAGTTGGAAGAGATTGGAGACGGCAATTATTTTTTAAGTTTGGCCCCAATTTTGACCACTTTAAACGTATTGTTTTGGGCTCAAATTAAATTACCCATGTCCAAGTAACCTACATCTAAAATGTCAAGTGCTTAGACCCAAAATTGGCGGAGGAGTTTGGTAGAGTCTGCAAAGGTCAAATCTGTACACTTTGAGCTCTTGCAAGCCAAATTTTTGCCCCAAAACTGATTAAAATGCTTGCTGCATGTCTGAACACCCTTTATGTAAAATTTCAAATGTTTAGGCACAAAATTGGCTTAATGGTTTGCTACAGACTGCAAAGGTCAAATCTTTTGAACTTTGACCCGTTGGAAGCCAACTTTTCAGAAAAAAAAAACGATTAAAAAGCTTGCCCTATATCTGAATACACCTTATATGAAATTTCAAATGTTTAAACCAAAAATCAGCGGAGTAATTTTGGTAGAGATAGCAGAGGTCATATTTAAAAAAAAATTGTACCTAATTATGACCCCTTAACATTTATTGTTTTGGGCTCAAACAAAATTATAAAGTTAGATGCATGTCCAAGTATCCTATATACAAAATTTCAAGTGTTTAGACCGAAAATTGCCGGAGGATTTTGGTAGAGTCTCAAAGATCAAATCGTTGAACTTTGACCGCTTAACAGCCAAATTTCTGGCCGAAAACCAATTAAAACGATTTTCCCAAATCTCAATACACCTTATGTCAAATTTCGAGTCTGTAGACCGAAAATTAACACAGTTATTGGTAGGGAAGTGTTCACACACAGACAGACACACATAGACATTTTCACTTTTATAGATATACTAGCATGGGTGCTCGGCGTAGCCCGGGTGTTTGGAGGTTATGCTGAGCAACAAAAAAAAAGGTCAATTTTTTAACTTTGACCACTATTGTGAACCATTAACATTTATTGTTTAGGGCTCAAATAAAGTTATTAATTAGATCCACGTCCAATGAACCTATGACTAAAATTTCAAGTGTTTAAACCGAAAATTGTCGGAGGAGTTTTGTAGAGTTCTCACAGGTCAAATCGTTCAACTTTGCCCTCTTAACAGCCAAATGTCTGGCCGAAAACCGATCACATAGATTTTCCCAAATCTCAGTACTCTGTATATCAAATTTCGAGTCTGTAGACTAAAAATTAACAGAGTTATTGCATAGCGAAATGTACACAGACAGACACACAGACAAACACACAGACAGACACACAGACACGTTCACTTTTATAGATATACTAGCTCGGCTTCCCGGCGTTGCACGGGTGTGAGGTGTATGCTGAGCAAAAAAAAAAAAAAAATAGTAATAAATAAACGGTGAATTTTTTTAGCTTTGACCACTATTATGACCCCTTAACATTTATTGTTTTGGGCTCAAATAAAGTTATTAAGTTAGATTCATGTCCAAGGAACCTATATCTAAAATTTGAAGAGTTTAGACCCAAAATTGTCGGATGAGTTTGCTAGAGTTCTGAAAGGTCCAATCGTTAAACTGTGATCCCTCATCAGCTGAAATTCTAGCCGAAAACCGATCACATAGATTTACCCAAATCTCAGTAGGCTGTATATCAAATTTCGAGTCTGTAGACTTAAAATTGACAGAGTTATTGCATAGGGAAATGTACACACACAGACAAACACACAGACAGACAGACAGGCAGATAGCTAGATAGATAGATTGATAGATTAAACAAAAATATATACGTATACATAAATATAAATGGAAACAATATTTTGTGTCCTGTAAACTTTTTATGAAAATATTATGCAAGTATAAATCATATAGAATATTTGCATGAATATAATTACATGTAATGGTTAACTCGAGATGATCATCCCATAAGAAAACCGAAAAAAACTAATAGGGAATTAATTAAAATGAATGTTTAAAAGAATATGCAAATTAGCTAGATCTTTTGCTAGTGAATGCAATTCCATCACCCATATATAAGAAAATTGTATTTTCTTTTTAAATATGTAGAAAAGAGGGTTTTAATATGAATATCAATACACACAAAAGAAACACGAATTTATAGGAGTGTAGATAGATAGATTTGTTTAACAAAAATATATACGTATACATAAATATATATGGAAACAATTTTGTGTTTACTATAAACTTTTTTCGCAAATATTATGCAAGGATAAATCATGTAGAATATCTGCATGAATATAATTGCCTTTTTTCTGTTTTTCTTGGCCTGGGGGTCGGGATCAAAGTGTAGTCTCTATTCTGCAGATGCTGCACTTAAGATAATTTGTACCAGTCAATGGAGGGGAAACCCTCTATATTGGGACAATTATTATTTTTGGTAACCAGAGTTCCCCCTTTTTGCCTACTTTTAGGGGAGCTGGTTTTTACCCCACATTAAAAACGGCCTTGCGCCTAATTTGCTTTGGTGGGGAAGCAAATAAATACATTAAATAAATAGAAAATAGGGTTTTTAATATGAATATCGATACACAAAAGAAAACCGAATTGATAGACGTATAGACTAGCATTTACACCCGGCGTTGCCCGGGTGTTTTGATGTGTATGTTGAGCAAAAAAAAAAAAAAAGTTGTAGTAGGAAGGCAGGCTCGAACCCTTACCGCAAAGGAGGGGAGGAAAACCTGACAAACAGAACGTAAGAACAAATCTTTTTAGACTGAGGTAGCATAAAAGAAATTCGCTTAAACTGGAATATAGTCATAAAAAGGCGTTCAATATCCAGTGAATAGCTCCTTTTGGTATCCCCTCTGCCGAAATATCTGGTGGAAAGTTTGTCACGTACTTCTGCTTTTTTCGGCGAGGGGCGGGGGGGGCGGGGGGGGGGGTGGTGGAGATTACATTTTCGTGTTTTCATTTGTTCTTTTATTTTTGAAATTTTTGTTGGGGTAACGATGGAGTTGGCATATAATAATGAAAAGCCGCTCAATATTCTTAGTATAGCAGGTGTGGCCAAATCGAACTTCATATCGACCCTGGAAACGCTGGTTATCCATGCTATCCTGACTTGAGGTAGCTGATTGTCTAGGCGTACTGATGAGCTGTGAACCAGCGAAACTGTACTGTATGGGAATTACTATAATGCTCCCTATCTTGGGTTGAGTATATTGGGAAGTGATATACAAATTACCATTACAGCATTAAGCGATGCTCTTTGTGTAAACAAATTGAGCTTAGGTATTTGGACAATATCAAAATATTGTTAATTCACTACTCGCATAGCAGCAACCGAATAGCGTAAAGGTTTTAAGCTCCGACTATCGTTTGGGCGGTCGGGTTTCGATCCTGGCTTGAGGTAGTTGCTTGTGTAGCCGCACTGATGAGCTGTGAAACAGCGAAACAGTACTGTATGCTGATGACTATATATATATATATATATATATATATATATATATATATATATATATATATATATATATATATATGAGTCCATCTATGAATTCTGACGATGCTAGTTGGATTTTTCCTCTCTTTGAGGATTTTCCTCTAGCTGAAACAATTTGTAAACTCATTCTGGACTCACAGTAATAAATTTTCTATATACTGCTCTGGCTACACATTGAGCACTCTAGTCCGGTTTTTTCACCACTGGTAAATAAATATACATATATAATATATATATATAATATTGCTAATATTAATCGGTAAGAACTTTCTTCCGATATATATATATATATATATATATATATATATATATATATATATATATATATATATATGTATGTGTGTGTGTGTGTGTGTGTGTGTGTGTGTGTGTGTGTGTGTTATAAGGTTGAGAAAAAGGTTGTTGCGGAACTTTTATATTTTTAAATACGCCGGAAAATTACTGCCAACAAATCAATGAAATGCATCAAGAACTTCGACAACAACACCCACCATTAGTCAACAGGAAAAGTCCAATTCTCCTCCACGATAATGCTCGATTGCACGTTGCTAAACCGACTCTGCAGAAGTTGAACAAATCGGGCTACGAAACTCTGCCTCATCCGCCTTACTCTCAAGACCTCTCACCTACCGACTACCACTTTTTCAAGCATCTCGACAACTTTCTGCGTAAGAAATGCTTAAAAAATTTAATCGATATTGAAAACGTCTTCAGCGACTTTATCACCACCAGAACACGAGATTTTTTTTACGCTACTAGCATAAATACACTTGTTTTGCGTTGGAAAAAGTGTGTTGATACTGATAGTGCTAATTTTGATCAATATATTCTTATTTTAGCCGAGATATGTTCATCTGAATTTAAGAGTTAAAAACCGCAAGAACTTTCTTGTCAACCTGAGATATATATATATATACATACATACATATATATATATATATATATATATATATATATATATATATATATATATAACCTAGTGCCAGAATTATATTATATGAAAATCGATATTTTTTTCTAACTCCGATAGTTTTCAATGAAAATTCATGAAACTTCGCACCTTATTCGGCAAGAGTAACGCATGCACAGATATAAAATTTTAAGCTGATCTGCGCAATAGCGAGCACACTGCAGCCATTTTGGTGACTTGCAGTTTTTTTTCAACCTGCCAACTTTATATGCAAGATGGGACGTAAAGGTGCTTTAAGTCAAGCTGAGAAGTCTAAAATTGTTCAAAGGCTCCATAATAAGATTTCCACCTTAGAAATTGCCAAACAATTACACCGTGATAATCGTACAATCAAATAATATTGTATTAACCCTCAACTTTTCAACGGACGTTCTGACAGGGAAAATTCGTAAGAAATCATATCTGTCACGTCGAACAATGAACAAGTTCAAGAGAGAAGTTCGCCGTAACCTACTTGAAACTAACAAACAAGTTTTTGAAAAAGACGGTGTTCTTGATGTGCCCAAATCAACTCGTTGCCGTATCCTGAGGACGATTGCAAAATTTAGAAAGGCAGAGGTCCGTCCTCAATTGAAGGATATCCACAAGAAAAAAGTATGGAGTGGGCAAGAGATTACATGAAGGTAAATTTTCAAACTGTTTTGTTCACCGATGAGTGTCGAGCGACCCTTGATGGACCCGATGGGTGGAGGGGAGGATGGTATCATAATGAGAGTCTACGTTCCCAAAGGACCTGGCGTCAACAAGAAGGTGGTGGTGTGATGTTCTGGGCTGCAATCATTGGCAATGAGCTGGTAGAACCATTCAGAGTCGCAGATGGAGTGAAAATTACCGCCAAACTCTACATTGACTTCATTAAGGAACACTTGGAACCCTGGCACAAGAAGAAGAATTTCGCATTCCGGAAAAAGATGGTATTCATGCATGATAATGCACCGTCTCATTCTGCAAGGATAGCCACTGAATATTTGGAGAGAGTTTTTGCCAGACATGGGAAAATAATTTGATGGCCAGCATGTTCTCCAGATTTAAATCCCATTGAAAATCTGTGGAGCATCTTGAAACAAAATATTTACCCGGCGGAAGGCAGTACAACTCCAAGGATGACCTCTGGAATGCTATTCTGACTGCTGCCAAAGACATTTCATCAGATGAAATCGAAAGTTTGACATCTTCAATGGGCCAAAAGGCTTTTTGCTCTTGTCAATAAAAATAATAAAAATGGCAATTATATAAGATATTGATTGTACGATGAAACCATATTGAAGTTGTTTGTTCTTTATTATTGTTGTTCTCAATTTACAAATTCCTAGAATAATCAATATTTCGTTGATCTTTTAGCACTTCACGTATTTTAGCATTGGTTTGCATATAAAGCTGGCACGCTGAGAAAAATGCAAATCGGCAAAATAGCTGTCAATTGTTTATTACTGGGCAGATTAGCTTAAAATTTTAGATCTGCGCTTGTGTTAGTGTTGCCGTATAATGTGCTAAATTTCACAATTTTTCATAGAAAACTATCGGAGTTAGAACATAAATATCGATTTGCATATACTTCTGGCACGGGGTGTATATATATCATATATATATATATATATATATATATATATATATATATATTATATATCATATACATATATATATTATACATACATATATATATATAATATACACATATATATAATATACATATATATGTATTATACATACTTATATATATATATATAATATACACACATATATATAATATACATACATACATATATATATATATATATATATATATATATATACACACTTGTGCCCGATATTATTCATACCCCCTCTTGAAAATTGAGTTTATTAGGTGTAACTTTGTAAGAATTTATTGTTTACGTCCATATTGATACATATTCTTAATAAACCTCTTCTGATCATTTTCGTCATTTTAAAATCTCGGGATACTTGTAATAAAAGAAATATACAGCTATTTATAAAATCTGCAATGTTCAAAAATAATCATACCCCCTTATTTTTTCAGTATTAATCGAGTTTCTGACTGTTTGTTTCCTGTTTGATTCTTATTTTGAATGCTTTTATACAACCTTTGATTAATTTCATTTCGTTTTTTGCATTTTTCAGAAATTAAAATGATATCAACTGAAAACCAAAAAAAGAATAAAAATTATTAGAATGGGGAAGAAAAAAGAGCTTAGTAATGATCTTAGGACTAAAATTGTGAATTCACATAAGGATGGTTTAGGTTACAAGTCAATTTCCAAGAAATTTGAGGTCCCTACAGCAACAGTACAGAGCATCATCAAAAAATTCCAGAGCCACCACACAACAAACAACTTGATTGGCAGAGGAAGGAAAAGGAAACTGTCAGCTAGAGCCACCAGGAATATTGTAAGAAGTGTTAATGCAAATCCAACCACCACTACTAAGGACATTTTAGAAAATCTGGAGTCTTCTGGCATAAAAATATCAAGGCAAACATTGCAAAGGACTCTGCATGAAAATAGTCTGAAAGGAAGAAGACCAAGAAGGACTCCATTGCACACCGGAAAACGCCTTGCAGCACGTCTAAAGTTTGCTAGGACCCATGTTAATTCTCCAGAGTCCGTTTTCTCAAGTATTTTGTGGACTGACGAAACAAAAATTGAATTGTTTGGCCATATGGATGCTTCTTACGTTTGGAGGAAGAAAGGAGAAGCTTACAACCCAAAGAACACCATACCCACGGTGAAACATGGTGGTGGTAGCCTAATGTTTTGGGGCTCCTTTTCGGCTAGTGGTCCAGGTAGTTTGGTCAAGATAGATGGAACCATGAAGAAGGAGCAATATTTGGAGATACTCCAGAAAAACATTAGACAGGATGCGGAGAAGCTCCATTTAGGACCAAACTGGGTCCTTCAACAGGATAATGATCCAAAACATACTGCCAAAATAGTCAAGAAATGGTTTGAGGATAATCAAATTAATGTTTTGGAATGGCCTAGCCAGAGTCCCGACCTGAACCTTATCGAAAACCTCTGGCACATATTGAAAACTGAGGTTAAAAAGCGGAAACCTAGAAATTTGAGGGATTTGGAGAACTACTGCATTGAAGAATGGTCAAAAATCAGTGTTGATGCTTGTAAAAATCTTGTTGATAAATATCCAAAACGGTTACAGCCAGTTATTAAGAATAAAGGGCATTCTATTGACTATTAGTAAGAGAGGTATGAATAATTTTGAACTAGTGCCATTATTGTTTTTCTTAGTATAATGTTTCAAACTTGCATAATTTATTTATTTGTTGAGTTTAAATTAAATGCTTATGCTTGATTTATTGTTTGAAATCCCTTTAATATTGTCTATCTTCTGGTTTGAGCAATATTCTTATAGAAATCTCAAAGATCCGAGGGGTATGAATAATATCGGGCACAAGTGTATATATATATATATATATATATAATATACACATATATATATTATATACAGTGCCCCGCAAAAGTTTACAATACACATTTGAAACTCTCAGATTTTGTATTTCTAGCTTCCAAATGGTAATGAAACTTTTATAAACATAGAAAATGTATTGAAACTAAGATAGGAACAGTGGGAAAAATAAAAAATAATAATTTAACCCAACGCGAAGAGAAAACTCAATAATTAGCAACACAAAAGTTTATAACACATTTACAAAATAATATCTAGTATTTTGTAGCATAACCATTATTGTTGATTACAGCATACAGACGTTTTGAGTAATCTCCTACGAACTTCTTACATGTGTCTTGTGTTATTTTATTCATTCTTCCACACAAATTCTCTCCAATTCTCACAGACTTGAAGGTTCTCTTCTATGGACCCATAATTTCAATTCTCCCTATAAATTCTCTATAGGGTTCAGATTGGGAGATTGACTAGGCCACTTTAAAACATTCACTTTATTTGAATTAAACCAATTTTGTGTGAGTTTCACAGTGTTTTTTGGTTCGTTATCTTGTTGAAAGATCCAGTCTGATTTCAATTTGAGCAACTTCACGCTTTCTTAAAGGGGTTTCCCCAAGATACTCCTATAAAGTGCTCCATCATTCATTTTTCCTTTTATTATTTCAACTTTTCCTACACCTCCTGCACTAAAACAATCCAAGACCATAATGGATCCTCCTCCAAATTGAGGAATGGTGTTTTTTGACTGGTATTCAGTGCCTTTTTTTGCTCCAAATTTTCAGTGTTTTGGAGTGCCAAACAAGTCAATTTTGGTCTCATCTGACCAAAGCACGTTATGTCAAAACTCTAGAGGCTTACTTGCATACTCATTTGCAAAATCAAGCCTAGCACGAACATGATTTGGCTTAAAAAGGGGAGTTTTCCTTGTTGCTCTAGAGAAGATGTCTTTAAGGTGAAGGTTTCTACTGATTGTGTCCTTGCTAACTTTAATTTCATTGTTTTCTAAGTCCTTCTGCAGCTCTCCAAGAGTAATTCTAGGCGAATTCATAACCTTCCTTGTTAATAACCTTTCAGTACGTTTGGTTAATTTTCGAGGACGATCTGATCTGGCCAAAGGAACGGTTGATTTGTGAGACCTCGAGTACCGAATTATTGTTCCAACAGAATTCAAAAACTGTTTGGATATTTTTCTATATCCCAATCCTCTTTGATAAAGACTTACGATTCGTTTTTTCTAAGCTCTTGACCAATCTGTTTATTCTTTCCCATGATGTGGTTGCTTACAATACGGTTATTAGATAAAGAATGACGCAATAGTTTTACTAATTGCTTACTTCGATGTCTATTTGTTGTGGGGATCAGTTGGGTTCACAAGAACGACACGGGAAAACACGTAGTAGGTGGTTTGCAAGTATATTAAGGAAAGGTACAAGGATATAGAGAAAGATAAAGAGTAGTAGTTGCAAGTATCAGTAAGATCTCGCTCCCTGAGGTATAATATCCGTTGAGATCTCGCCCCACCGTACCAGCCTTAGGAGCTGATTATATAGGATCTGAAGAGTTCATATGGGGGTGAGATCCGGTCTCAATACTGTTGAATATTCATGAAAATTAATGAAGCTTCTAAGCATTTTACCATAATAAACTGTCATAAAATTATTAAGAAACCTAATGAATTTGATATATATATTATTTTAATTGGAATTCATTATTGAGATGAGTAGTGTTTATATTAATTTATTTATTGCGGACTATTATTCTCATACAGTTTAACAACTAACAAAGATGAGAATAAAATTATTAATATAAATTTGATATGTGTTGTAAACTTTTCCGTTGCTAATTATTGAGTTTTCTTTTCGCGTTGTGTTAAATTATTTTTTTATTTTTTTTCACTGTTCCTATCTTACTTTCAATTACATCAAGCTAGAAATACACACACTGAAAGTTTCAAATGTGTATTGTAAACTTTTGTGGGGCACAGTATATATGATATATATATATATACATACATATATATATATATCATATATATATATATGATATACATAAACATATATATATATTATATTATATACATATGTATATTATGTACATATATTATATACATATGCATATATTATATACATATATATATAATACATAGATATATTTTATGTACATATACATTATAGAAACATATATAATATATACATATGTATACATATTATACACATATATATTATATACATATATATATTTTATACATATATATTATATACATTTACATATTATATACATATATATCTTATATACATATATATATATCTTATATATATCTTATATATATATATGCACATATATATATATATATATATGTATGTATACAGGGTGACCCAAAAAAACGGGCCCCGACTCTAATTAGGCCCCGTTTCTTCGTGTTTTGTCCAAATGAAATGTAACTTTCGTCATAACTCGTTTATTATATTCAAAATATCACATCAAAACACTAGGGTCTTTGGCCTTTTTTCGCCGTTGACTGTAAAATGCTCAGAAAAACAATTGCATGTCCTCTGTTTTTTGGGGAGGTCACGCTGTATTATATACATATATATATATATATATATATATATATATATATATATTATATACATATATATTATATTATATATATTATATACATATATATTATATACATATATATATTATATACATATATTATATACATATATATTATATACATATATATATTATATACATATACATTATACACACATATATTATATATATATATATATGCATTATATACATATATATATATATTATATGCATATATATTATGTACATATATATTATATACATATATATGTATGTTTCTATATATATCATCAGTATTAACAAGTATATACATATAGATATGTATATAATATATATGTATAATATATGTATGTATATTATTATATATTACATACATATATATTATATATATATTATATTGAATGTGTCTCGATTCATTCAATTTCGGACTTAAGCATATATTCAACCACTACCGTGGTTGAATGATATATATTATATATATATTACATACATATATTTATATATATATTATATACAGATATATTATGTACATATATATTATATATATATTATATACATATATATTATATATATATATATTATACATATATATTATATACATATATATTATATACATATATATTATAGATATATATTATATACATATATATTATAGATATATATTATATACATATATATTATATACATATATATTATATATATTATATACATATATATTATATACATATATATTATATATTATATACATATATATTATATGCATATATATTATATACATATATATAGTATATACATATATATAGTATATGCATATGTATTATATACATAAATAGTATATACATAAATTGTTTAAAGTCAACAGTGTGGTTATGTTGCAAAAGCAAAAGTAGTTAAATTTATTTCAAATAAACCGCGCCGGAGACTTCTTGAATCTGCGCTTATCGCAATTTCAAGCACTATTAAACAACGTGGAGGTTTCTATAACATAGCGCCACTAATAAGTAAACTTTTATTAAAAGAACATTATTTAACTGTGGACACAGGTTAACTTTCTCACACCATTCAACACCCCCTGTAATAATTACCACATAATCTCAATCAATAAATTACATAAAAAACACTCATTTCATTTCTGTTACAAACTTATATTTGAATTTCAACAGATATATCTTTTTTTGCGTTCATAGTTTTAAAATTACATTAACGACTGTATGACGTCTCTAAAATTTCCTTTTCTTTAACAGCGCTAGCCCTCCCCCTCCTTTTTTGAATTTCCAATATCATTTTTCCGTTTCTCTGAAATAGAACTGCGTCACACTGTGCACGTGAAACATTTTAAAATATTTTGTACTGGTATATTTTTTGGTTTCTTAATCTCATTCATCCAGAGGAAGTCTCGAAATAAAGACGAAACGTTGATGAACACATTTTTATTTTCTCTATTTTGTCGGAATACTATTTCCATTATTTTCATCACATATATATATATATATATATATATATATATATATATATATATATATATATATATATATATATATATATATATGCCGTAAGTCGAAGGCATAATAATACATACCAACACTACAGCTTTAGAACATGTTGTGCAAAACAAAATCAACAAAATAATTCTTGAATAAGAACGAAATCTTGTGTTATAAAAAGAATAAATTCTTTATTTCATGATTTTCTGAAAAAAAAAAAAAAACAATAAAACAATAAAGACAATAACTATTAGTACAATAGGGTTGGTGTCTTAGAATTCAAAATAGGTCGATAAAGTTTCTTTAGCTTTTTATTCAGAGATTTTTTTACATATTTAATAAGCACTCGGGAATCTCCAAATATTTTCTTTGTTATGAAAATCCAAACTTTTAAGACTTTGGAGTTTGGCAGAGTTGTATGTATATACACGTTAGAATTTTTTTTCTTCTTTTCAAACAAAAATGTGACAATTTATTCTGTGTTCAAGTGAATTTTTTTTTCTGAACATAAGGAGCTTATTATTTATCTTCTTTTTTTTTAGACTTGATGAATCAGAATACTGGACTTATGTTTGAAAATATGAAGTTCTGGGAATAAGCTGACCTAAGGACCCTTGCAAAAGGATTCTCCTATAGATTTCTCTCGGAATTAGCAAACAACCTATTCTACAAATGTATACATACATAATACATACATACATACATACATAGATACATACATACACACGTATACATTTATATGTGTATATGCGCTTGGTTAATATTTGAAGTTGATTTGCTACAGTGTATTCTGTATTAAGCTGGGGTTTGTGCAAACAAAACTAATAAATTTGTTTTTAGTAATATTACCTGTTTAAAGCAATACCGCCAACAAATAAAGCATATAATACGTATGTTAAATAAATGTATATATGTACAATATGTATATATATATATATATATATATATATATATATATATATATATGTGTGTGTGTGTGTGTGTGTGTGTGTACTATATATACGTACTATATATGTATATATATTCTTTTCTTAAAACAACATACTATATATATATGTACTATATATGTATATGCACTATATATATGTACTATGTATATATATGTACTATATATATATATATATCGATGTACTATATATATATATGTACATATATATATATAATGCATATATATAGTACATATATATGCATTATATATATGTATTATATATGTATGTACTATATATATATATATATATATCAATGTACTATAAATATGTACTATATATGTACTATATATGTAATATGTATATATATGTATTATATATATATGTACTATATATATGTGCTATATATATGTACTATATATATGTACTATATATGTACTATATCTATATACAATATAACATAACATATATATTATAGATAGAAATACACATATAAATATACACCTAATTAATGTTTCTCTATATATATATTTAATAAAATACTTGCACTTTTACATGGTTTCAAAACAGCTTTGTTTATTTTTTAAGATTTTAGTTTATTAACGGTCCTTCTAAAGAACTTTCGGTTTTGAACCATGAAAAGGTGCAAATATTTTATTTAAAAAAAATTCGAATTATTTATTTAAAGAATATATTTGTGCTAGTGTTGTTTGTGTTGGTGTTGTTTGCGCTGGGGTTGCTTAAGCTGGTGTTGTTTGTGCTAGTGTCGTTCGTGCTAGTGTCGTTTGTGTTGGTGTTTTTTGTGCTGGTGTTGTTTGTGTTGATGCTGTTTGTGCTGGCGTTGTTTGTGTTGGTGTTGTTTGTGCTGGTGTTGTTTGTGCTATTATCGTTTGTGCTAGTGTTGTTTGTGCTGGTGTTGTTTGTGCTAGTGTTGTTTGTGCTGGTGTTGTTTGTGCTAGTGTTGTTTGTTCTAGTGTCGTTTGTGCTAGTGTTGTTTGTGATAGTGTCGTTTGTGATAGTATTGTTTGTGATAGTGTTGTTTGTGATAGTGTCGTTTATGCTGGTGTCGTTTGTGCTAGTGTTTTTTGTGATGGTGTCGTTTGTGCTAGTGTCGTTTATGCTGGTGTCGTTTTTGCTAGTGTTGTTTGTGATAGTGTCGTTTGTGCTAGTGTTGTTAGTGATAGTGTCGTTTGTGCTGGTGTTGCTTGTGCTAGTGTTTTTTCTGCTAGTGTTGTTTGTGATAGTATTGTTTGTGATAGTGTCGTTTGTGATAGTGTCGTTTGTGCTTGTGTTGTTTGTGCTAGTGTTGTTTGTGATAGTGTTGTTTGTGATAGTGTTGTTTGTGATAGTGTCGTTTGCGCTAGTGTCGTTTGTGCTGGTGTTGTTTGTGCTAGTGTTGTTTGTGATAGTGTTGTTTGTGCTAGTGTTGTTTGTGATAGTGTCGTTTGTGCTAGTGTCGTTTGTGCTGGTGTTGTTTGTGCTAGTGTTGTTTGTGATAGTGTCGTTTGTGATAGTGTTGTTTGTGATAGTGTCGTTTGTGCTGGTGTTGTTTGTGCTAGTGTTGTTTGTGCTAGTGTTGTTTGTGCTAGTGTTGTTTGTGATAGTGTTGTTTGTGATAGTGTCGTTTGTGATAGTGTCGTTTGTGATAGTGTCGTTTGTGCTGGTGTCGTTTGTGCTAGTGTTTTTTCTGCTAGTGTTGTTTGTGATAGTATTGTTTGTGATAGTGTCGTTTGTGATAGTGTCGTTTGTGATAGTGTCGTTTGTGCTGGTGTTGTTTGTGCTAGTGTTGTTTGTGATAGTGTCGTTTGTGATAGTGTTGTTTGTGATAGTGTCGTTTGTGCTAGTGTCGTTTGTGCTGGTGTTGTTTGTGCTAGTGTTGTTTGTGATAGTGTTGTTTGTGCTAGTGTTGTTTGTGATAGTGTCGTTTGTGCTGGTGTCGTTTGTGCTAGTGTTGTTTGTGATAGTGTCGTTTGTGCTAGTGTTGTTTGTGATAGTGTCGTTTGTGCTGGTGTTATTTGTGATAGTGTCGTTTGTGCTAGTGTTGTTTGTGATAGTGTTGTTTGTGATGGTGTCGTTTGTGCTAGTGTCGTTTGTGCTGGTGTCGTTTGTGCTAGTGTTGTTTGTGATGGTGTCGTTTGTGCTTGTATCGTTTGTGCTGGTGTCGTTATTGCTAGTGTTGTTTGTGATAGTGTCGTTTGTGCTAGTATTGTTTGTGATAGTGTCGTTTGTGCTGGTGTTATTTGTGATAGTGTCGTTTGTGCTAGTGTTGTTTGTGATAGTGTCGTTTGTGCTAGTATCGTTTGTGCTGGTGTCGTTTGTGCTAGTGTTGTTTGTGAAAGTGTCGTTTGTGCTAGTGTTGTTTGTGATAGTGTCGTTTGTGCTGGTGTTATTTGTGATAGTGTCGTTTGTGCTAGTGTTGTTTGTGATAGTGTTGTTTGTGATGGTGTCGTTTGTGCTAGTATCGTTTGTGCTGGTGTCGTTTGTGCTAGTGTTGTTTGTGATAGTGTCGTTTGTGCTAGTGTTGTTTGTGATAGTGTCGTTTGTGCTGGTGTCGTTTGTGCTAGTGTTGTTTGTGATGGTGTCGTTGGTGCTAGTGTCGTTTGTGCTGGTGTCGTTTGTGCTAGTGTCGTTTGTGATGGTGTCGTTTGTGCTGGTGTTGTTTGTGCTGGTGTACTTTGTGCTGGTGTTGTTTGTGATAGTGTCGTTTGTGATGGTGTCGTTTGTGATGGTGTCGTTTGTGCTAGTGTCATTTGTGCTGGTGTGGTTTTTGCTAGTGTCATTTGTGCTGATGTGGTTTTTGCTATTGTCGTTTGTGCTAGTGTCGTTTGTGCTGGTGTTGTTTTTGCTGGTGTTGTTTGTGATAGTGTCGTTTGTGATGGTGTCGTTTGTGCTGGTGTTGTTTGTGATGGTGTCATTTGTGCTGGTGTCGTTTTTGCTAGTGTCATTTGTGCTGGTGTGGTTTTTGCTATTGTCGTTTGTGCTAGTGTTGTTTGTGATGGTGTCGTTTGTGCTGGTGTTGTTTGTGCTAGTGTCATTTGTGCTGGTGTTGTTTGTGCTAGTGTCATTTGTGCTGGCGTCGTTTGTGCTAGTCTCATTTGTGCTGGTGTCGTTTGTGCTATTGTCGTTTTTGCTAGTGTCGTTTGTGCTGGTGTCGTTTGTGCTGGTGTCGTTTGTGCTGTGTTGTTTGTGCTAGTGTCGTTTGTGCTGGTGTCACGCGCCTAAAAACGTTTACAATTAAGAGTTCTTCCCAACAATCCCGCGTGGGAACAGACATTTTACTTTTAAAAGACCTACTTTCTCAATGATGGAAATTTTACTATCCGAAATTAGTTAGAAATTAATAAGATGCAATTCAATTATAAAGGGGAAAAATATGTTTTTAAAAATAAAATAAGTTTTTAAATAAAATATTTGCACTTTGATGTGGTTTAAAAACAAATTGTCTGTATTTTTTAAAAGTTTTTACACACGCACACAGACACACACACACACACACACACACATATATATATATATATATATTACACATATAACTGCACATATAAATATATATGATTACTTTATCTAATCACATAAATTAATATCCAAAGATATAATTTTATACGTAAATTATTCAGTATTTACTTCAACAGTGCTCAATACATAGGTAAAGCTCGGTAGTACGTTATGAAAATATACATATATTTTCATAACTTAATATATATATA
>NC_136517.1:52994074-53024074 GCF_053919585.1 Euprymna scolopes
CCTTTTTTTTTGTAATCTATTTCCTTGTCAAAATTCAGATATGTTTGAAGACTTTCTTCATCGTCAAAATTTAGAGTTTTCTTTCCTATGGTATTTTTTGCCTAGCAAGAATTGAAACTTTTTGTTACATTTTTCTTGGCATAATTTAGTCTTTTCTATAAAAGTTCCCTGTGACATTTTTCTTAGCCACCATTTAGACATTTTCTTTTTTTTTTTTTTTTTACTTTTTTTCTATCCAAAATTTACACTTTTTCAGTGACTGTTTCCTTGTTATTTTTCCCAGCCAACATTGAAAGAAACACAGAACATAAAACATAAAAAGAAACAATGTTGTTGGTTTTCGTTGATGGAAAGGTTAACTATTGAATTTTCACTTTTACTAACATAATAATATTAGGTATAAATATAATTGTCTATTACCATTAATTGTTACGTTTTCTTGGACCGAATTTGACCTTTTTCGGTAACTTTTTTTAAATAAAAAATTGATTTGTGATTTTTCCCTAGCCAATCTTTAAATTTTTCCAACTCGTTCTTGGGGGATTTTTCATAGCTAACATTTAATTTATCATTTTTTTCTATCCGAAATTGAGTAGATTTTATGAGAAAATTTTTCTTGTGAATTTTTCCTTACTAGAATGGAGTCCTTTATTTTGCGTGGATTTTTCCTTTTCTTCCTAGCTAAAATTGAGACTTTTTGTGACATTATCCTTACTAAAATTTATAATTTTTCACTGCATTTTTTGCTGTGACTTTTTCTCGGCAAAACTTTTGACTTTTTCTATGATTTTCCCTGCGACATTTTATCCACAAAAAATACTTTTCTCTGATTTTTTTTCATGTGACCTTCTCATAGATAAAATTTAGATTTTTTTTCTGTGAATTTTTTCTTGTAACTTTTTCCTCGCCAAAATAGAAACGAATTTCAGTATTTATTTCCGTGGTTTTCTTCTAGCCCAAATTTATAATTTTTTTCAATATTTTTCTTTGGCTTTTTCTGCCATTTTTTCATAGCTAAAGTCGAATTCTTCCAGTGACTTTTTACCTTTGCCCAAATCTATTTTTTGTGTGTGTTTTTCTCCACAACTTTATTACTGGTCACGCAAAATATACATAGATTGCAAATTTTTATCATGTCGTTTTAAACATTTAAACTTATAATTATGAATTTAGTTGATTAGTAAGCAACAAAACATATAACTAAATTATACAAAAATTGTGAACTATTTACAAATGTTTTTAATTAAAACCATGAATTAATTATACTTTATTTCTGTAATATTTGGGGAAAAGAAAAAAAAATTTCATACTTCTTCCATGACAAAATTTAAATTTTTTTCTCTGCAATTTTTTTTTAGCCAAAATTGAGACATTTTGTGACTTTAATATGACATTTTTCTTATTATTTTTCCTCGCCAACTTAGACACATTTCTCTATGCTTTTTATGTGTTCTTTTTTCGAACCAAAATTAAAAATTTTTTTTTCTGACCAACCTAAGTTTAGTTTTTATTTTCCTGTAACATTTTTCATTCAAGTATGTAACAAAGTTTAATTGTCACACTTGGAAATTCATGGGATATTTTATTGCCCATAACAAAGTATTTTATATTATCATAAAGATGCATGAATTGCCTAAAAAAAAACAACAACAAAAAAACGCCACAGACTACGGAATTAGTTATGCCGAGTTCAAACTCTATCAAATCTGTCATTATCAATTTGAAGGATTATTTATTTTATGGTTCATGTTGGAGTAGTGATGATTTTTAATATATTTAGACAAACTCTCTGGTCTTAAAGTTTAAAAAATCTGGAATAAATTTCACAAAATATGTTTTATGAAATTTAGTCTATAATACCATATCTGAATAACTTAATATCTACAATAAACAGCATCTGGTTAGATTTGATTCCTGATATTAAACTTCACCCATTTCAATGTTTCTATAATATATATATATATATATATATATATATATATATATATATATATATATATATATATAATATATATATATAATATATATAATATATATAATATATATAATATATATATATATAATATATATATAATATATATATAATATATAATATATATATAATATATATATAATATATATATATATACATATATATACAACTACTTAATTTACTCACATAAAATTAATATACGAAAGTATAGATTTATGCGTAAACTTTCAGTATTTAGTTCAAAAGTGCTCAATACGTAGGTAGAGCTAGTTAGTAATTTATAAGAAAGCTTAATCGCCATATATATTTTATAAATTACTATATATATATATATATATATATATATATATATATATATATATATATATATCACATATTTGTTATCCGACAGTACTATGAAGAAAAGAAAAATCATATTAAAATGTTTCTAAAAATGTTTTCGGAACTTCTGTAGTTTAAGCACCATGCTATATTTTAGATATGATTTCCAAGTTACATACAATTTTTACGGTATGTTTTGTTTACTAAATTGTTAGTTGAAAGAACTTTTTTCAATGATTTTTACATACAACTTTTTCTTAGTAAAAAATTATATACATTTTTTTGCCACTTTTGTAAACGTAAATTTTTTGTCACCATCATGAGCGGCCCTGCCGCTTAACAGCGTTGGCGACCATTGCGAGTGGCTATCCATATCCCGAAACAGCTCAACTTTTGACAATGTTCAATCGATCAAGTTGTCCATCAAAGTGCGTTTTGGTCTACCTTGCTTTTTGAATCCTAGCATTCTACCCGTCAATACCAGATGTTCTATGCATTTTTGACTGTAAATATCTCCTAAGAAAGTCATTTGTCTTTTCATTATAGTTTCCATCAGAATTTCTTTAGTGCATCCAGATCTAGTCCATATTTCCTCCTTAGAAATGTGATCTTTCCACCCGACGCCTAACGTTTGTCTCACAAAACAAATTTACACAAGTGGCCAGAGCGATATGGAAAGGCATGTTCTAAACATGACCGGACAAAGACAGAGTACCACGTGTTCGAAACAGCAGTCGTTGTAGATGCAAATCTTCTAAATAACCAGAGTTAAACACAACGTCGATTTTTAATGTGGGGAAAATAAATTTTCCCAAATAGAGGAATTCTAGATTGAGATAAAAATAAAAATTGCGCAAGTCTAGATTTCTCCTTCACTGACCGAGGACAGAAAATATAAAGTACAGTACCTGAACACATACTACATTTTGTTCCTAGAAAAAATGCCAAAATATCATAAGAATCATCACTATAGCAACCAACAACCAGAAAATAAATATTTAAGCACAATTTACTATTGAGAAACATATGAACTTATAATTGCATCTCGGTCACAGGCAAAAATGACAACATGTGTTCAATTAATTGTATATAAGTAACCGTTTACAATAGGTATTGCGTTTTGGCATTAAATAACCCCCAAATGGTTTGGTATACCGTAAAACAGCCAGTCGATGAATCGTTACCAATAAGTATTTTGTCTCCACATTAAATAACCCAACAAATAGGGTTGATATGCCGTAAAGCGAACAAATCAAGCCTAAAGTTATTGAGGAAATCTTCATGTTTTTAAAAAAAGAAAATTCAAAGTTTTATTTTTATGAAATAAAATATTTGTGAATTAAAAAATAAAATACAAATTGAAAATGAATTTATGTGATTAAAACCCAACACCACCGATTAAAAACTTTGAATTTAAAAACAAATTCAGGAACTTGTTCTCTACACTCTTATAATTTTGGTAAACCAGTTTGCAGGAACTAATAATGCGAACAACCTGAATCTCACCACTAAACTTGGCAATCCTTTCTTTATATATATATATATATATATATATATATATATATATATATATATATATATATATATATATATATATATATATATATCTTTTCACTTTCTCATTCTACGTCAAAAGACTTTGAATGTCTTAAATGACAGAGAAAACGTTTAGAAAGTTCGACAAAATGTTCTAAAAAAATAATACGCCCCCCTCCCAGTATATATATATATATATATATATATATATATATATATATATATATATATATATATATATATATATATATATATAAAATAATTAAAAAAAAAGAAGTCGAATGCATCAGTGATTCAAGTATTTGGGATTGTCCTTTTCTATGTCTTTTGAGTTTTTCGCCGACTGAAGAGCCTTCAAATCTTCCAGTGTTTGTGGAAGTTGCTGGTCCCTTGTTTCCGGAAGTAAGAACAGCAGAGCACAAGCCATCAGACATCCGATCCCAAAGATTGTGCCTGGCGCCCATGGAATTTTGCTGGACTATTAAATGAAAAATCGATAAAAAAAAAGGTGCTTTATTTGGAATAAGAAAAATAATGTATGTAAAAATTTTTTTAATTGTGTATAATTGTACAAAAAATGATGTACATAGGATTTAACGAAAAAATATATGCATAATTTAGCAATATAAAGTATGTATAATTTAGCAATAAAATGTATGCATAATGTAAGAATAAAATATATGCATAATTTAACGAAATAATATATGTATACTTGAATGGGAACATGTATATACAATTTAACAAAAAGTCTATGTATAATATAGAGCTAACATGTACATAATTTAACGAAATAATATATGTATAATTGAATGGGAACATGGATATACAATTTAACAAAAACTCTATGTATAATTTAGAACTAAAATGTACATAATTTAACGAGAAACTATATATAATTCAACAATAAAATGTATGCATAATTGAATAATAAATGTATATAATGTCTGCATAATTGAACCAAAAATAATTCATACATAAAACAAGGGCAGGTATACTGTCTTATATATATATATATATATATATATATATATATATATATATATATATATATATATATATATATATATATATATATATTATTTAATTATGCATATTTTCTTATTCGATTATGCATACATTTCGTTATTAAATTATACCTACCTTTATTTGTTGTACGATTTTAGACAATTATATTTGAATTATTTCCTTATTCATTCATACATACAATTTTCTTGTTACAATTTTCTTGTTGCTATTTTCTTGTTCTTCTTACATTTTACATTCATTTATATTAACAATAAAATGCACAAGAATATATATATAATTTAACTAAAAATATATATATGCATAATTTAATTAAAAAACATATATGCATAATTTAACTAAAGAAATATATATACATAATTTAATTAAAAAAACATATATGCATAATTTAACTAAAGAAATATATATACATAATTTAATGAAAAAAACATATATGTATAATTTAACTAAAGAAATATATATACATAATTTAATTAAAAAACATATATGCATAATTTAACTAAAGAAATATATATACATAATTTAATTAAAAAACATATATGCATAATTTAACTAAAGAAATATATATACATAATTTAATGAAAAAAACATATATGCATAATTTAACTAAAGAAATATATATACATAATTTAATTAAAAAAACATATATGCATAATTTAACTAAAGAAATATATATACATAATTTAATGAAAAAAAACATATATGTATAATTTAACTGAAGAAATATACATACATAATTTAATTAAAAAACATATATGCATAACTAAAGAAATATATATACATAATTTGATTAAAAAACATATATGCATAATTTAACCAAAGAAATATGTATACATAATTTAATTAAAAAAACATATATGCATAATTTAACTAAAGAAATATATATACATAATTTAATTAAAAAAACATATATGCATAATTTAACTAAAGAAATATATATGCATAATTTAATGAAAAAAACATATATGTATAATTTAACTGAAGAAATATATATACATAATTTAATTAAAAAACATATATGCATAATTTAACTAAAAACATATATGCATAATTTAACAAAAGAAATATATATACATAATTTAATTAAAAAAACATATATGCATAATTTAACTGAAGAAATATATATACAGAATTTAATTAAAAAACATATATGCATAATTTAACTAAAAACATATATGCATAATTTAACTAAAGAAATATATATACATAATTTAATTAAAAAAACATATATGCATAATTTAACTAAAGAAATATATATACATAATTTAATGAAAAAAACATATATGTATAATTTAACTGAAGAAATATATATACATAATTTAATTAAAAAACATATATGCATAATTTAACTAAAAACATATATGCATAATTTAACTAAAGAAATATATATACATAATTTAATTAAAAAAACATATATGCATAATTTAACTGAAGAAATATATATACATAATTTAATTAAAAAACATATATGCATAATTTAACTAAAAACATATATGCATAATTTAACTAAAGAAATATATATACATAATTTAATTAAAAAAACATATATGCATAATTTAACTAAAGAAATATATATACATAATTTAATTAAAAAAACATATATGTATAATTTAACTGAAGAAATATATATACATAATTTAATTAAAAAACATATATGCATAATTTAACTAAAAACATATATGCATAATTTAACTAAAGAAATATATATACATAATTTAATTAAAAAAACATATATGCATAATTTAACTAAAGAAATATATATACATAATTTAATTAAAAAAACATATATGCATAATTTAACTAAAGAAATATATATACATAATTTAATTAAAAAAACATATATGTATAATTTAACCAAAGAAATATATATACATAATTTAACTAAAAACATATATGCATAATTTAACTAAAGAAATATATATACATAATTTAATTAAAAAAACATATATGCATAATTTAACTAAAGAAATATATATACATAATTTAATTAAAAAACATATATGCATAATTTAACTAAAAACATATATGCATAATTTAACTAAAATATATATATACATAATTTAATTAAAAAAACATATATGTATAATTTAACTGAAGAAATATATATACATAATTTAATTAAAAAACATATATACATAACTAACTAAAAGAATATATGCATAATTTTACTAAAGAAATATATATACATAATTTAATTAAAAAAACATATATGTATAATTTAACTGAAGAAATATATATATATATATAATTTAATTAAAAAACATATATACATAATTTAACTAAAAACATATATGCATAATTTAACTAAAAAATATATATACATAATTTAATTAAAAAACATATATGTATAATTTAACTGAAGAAATATATATATATAATTTAATTAAAAAACATATATGCATAATTTTACTAAAGAAATATATATACATAATTTAATTAAAAAAACATATATGTATAATTTAACTGAAGAAATATATATATATAATTTAATTAAAAAACATATATGCATAATTTAACTAAAAAATATATATACATAATTTAATTAAAAAACATATATACATAATGTAACGAAAGAAGTATATATATATAATTAAATTTAAATACATATATGCATAATTTAACTAAAGAAATATATATATACATAATTTAATTAAAAACATATATGCATAATTTAACTAAAGAAGTATATATACATAATTTAATTAAAAAACATATATGCATAATTTAACTAAAGAAATATATATACATAATTTAATTAAAAAACATACATGCATAATTTAACTAAAATATATATATATATATATATACATAACTAACTAAAAAAATATATGCATAATTTAGCGGTAAAATATATGTTTAATTAAAAAAACATATATGCATAATTTAACTCTCTCTCTCTCTCTCTCTCTATATATATATATATATATATATATATATATATATATATATATATATATATATATATATATATACATCACTAACTAAAAATATATATGCATAATTTAACTAAGGAAATATATATACATAATTTAACTAAAAAAATATATACATAATTTAACTAATATATATATATATATATATATATATATATATATATATATATATATATATATATATATATATATTTATATATATACTTTAACTAAAGAAATATATATACATAATATATATTTTTTTGTACGATTCATCATTATCATTATTATTATTATTTTAGGATAGCGGGACAGCACTTCTGTCAAAGGAAAAGTAAAACGCCTCCTTCCCTCCTAGTCAGTGGGAGACCCTTGGGCATGGTCGAGAACCCACTTAACCCTTCCCCCCCTCCAATCAAGGTAACATGAGGTCATAGAAAGCATTGAATCCAGACGAAATGTTTACAGCAGAAAAGTACTGCCGACAAATTGACGAAATGCACTAGAAGCTCCAACCTATGTGCTCGAGATTGGTCAATATGAAGGGACCAATTCTCTTCCATGGTAACGCTCGCTCGCATGTTGCTCAACTGACCCTGCAGAAGCTGAACAAATTGGGCTAAGAGACTCTGCCTTATCTGCCATATTCATCGAACTTCTCACCCACTGATTATCACTTTTTCAAACATCTCGACAACTTCCTGCGTGAAAAATTCTTCAAAAGCCGAGATGATGCCAAATCGGCCTTCCATGACTTCATTGCTTCCAGAACTCCGGATTTCTTTGCTAATGGGATAAAAAAAACATGTTTCTCGTTGGCAAAAATATGTCGATTCTAATGGTTCTTATTTCGATTAATAAACTTTATTATGAAAGGAGTTATGATCTTTTTAAGTTGAACGTCAAAAATCGACATTATTATTGCACCCTCCTAATAGCATTTGCTAGGTCATAATGACCCCTATGTACTCTTACCTTGAACCTTTCTTCTTCATCGTCATTGTCACCATGCTAGTATAATGGATCTTCTTGCTTCTCTTATGCCATCTCATTCTATGCTCAATCACACTAGGTAGATTATGTGTCTTCAGCTAGTTGTTCGACATGTTCTGTGCTGTCCTCTCCTCCCCTAACCTGATATACCCCGCAAAATGGATATATTCGTTTGAAGTAAATGAGTGGTTTTGGCTACTATTTTAGTAATAATCTAGTAAGTTGCCTTATTGAACAGTGTTCGTGATCGGAGCTGGTATATTCTTAGCGTGAGGTTTTCAGTGCACCTTTGTCTCCCTTGAGTGGCTCCATCAGTCGGTATTTCTGGCTCAATCAGCCAATCAAATTCTTGTGAGGAGGAATTCATTACATTAGAAACACATCCCTGTTTTAGCATCCACAAATTATGCTCACTGAGGAATTTATTCTTGGATTTACAACAGTGACCAGCAAATTTAGTTCTTTCCTCTTTGATCAGGGCTGAGGTCTGAAAGATATTACCATAGAGTTGTTCTCTTATAGAGTACTGCCACCAGGAACTGATAAGAACAGCTCCTAGCATTCTTGTGGCCTAAAAATGACAACTCTCAACCCAGGTTATAAATAGGGGACCAACTTTTATACAGTCAGTGGTCAGCTGTGAATACACAAAAAATAACTAGTGCCAGACAAAATCAAAAGCTGCCGTCTGGTAAGATATAACACCTGGAAGCCACCTTGATAGGTCTATGGTGAAGCCATGAAAAGCAGTTTGATGGATGTGAGCCTTCAACAGAAAAACTTGCCAGATTTAGTTAATGGTGAAGCAGTCCAGTTCAACAAAGAACTTCTGCATTCTCTAGAAGAATGTTCCTATTTACTTACCTCCCCACAAGGGCAGAGTTAGACGCAAGGTCGGTTTTTAATGTGGGGAAAATCCAGCTCTCCCAAAAGGGGCACTCTGGATAGGAACAAAAATAAAAAATTGGCTAAATCTAGAAGGATCAAAGTCAGAAAAGGTGAAGTGTAGTATCAGAACAGATACTACACTTTGTTTCTAGCCAAAAAAGGCCAAGAATCTTGTCCGTAGAAAAAGTACACCTACCGAAAGGTTGACTATGACATTTTTATAATGTTCTGTAATTTTCAGATTTTCCTTTTCTTCTTTATTCACGTCATTTATTTATTTACCTCATCCTTCTTTTGCGCTGTCACTACTAATGCTACTCCCCTGCTTTTACATCTTAACCATCTCCCTATTCATTTTTCCCCACCAAATCTCGTCTCATTCATCGTCTTTCCAGCATATAAAACATTCAATATGCAAGCAAGCAAGATTATAAATTATCATTATTTTGAATAAAATAAAATGTGCATCAAGTGCGCTTGAAAGCCAAATCACAACGTAATATTAGGAAAATAAACAAATATTTTACTTGTTTGAAATTCATCACAAATATATTTCAGAGGTATCCTCTGTCTTCAGTGTGTTGTTTTTTCTTTTCTTCTTCCTTGCCATGTTGTACATTTGGAGAAAGAAGCTTGTAAAGAGCCGAGCGTTGTTTCTAGCGGTTGTATTTTGAAATGTTTGAACTGTGCGTAGGCAATGCGAGAATAACGTCATTCTTTGACGTTATTCTCGCGTTGCCTACGCACAGTTCAAACATTTCAAAATAGAAACAACGTGCGGGTCTTTACAAACAGTCTTCTTTCTCCAAATTTACACACTGAAGATGGAGTATACCTCTGAAATATATTTGTGATGAATTTCAAACAAGTAAAATATTTGTTTTTTTTCCCTATTTTTTTTGTCTCTTTCAGCTCTGTTCAGACCGCTATCATTAGGGACACTCACTGCAATCTAGGTTGCCACTCTTTCTGACTTATTCTATATAACTATGTCAGGTTTCACAGCAGCATTTTCAAAGTAGGTGGCTGTAGGGATTACATAGTCGTAATGTATGGTATATAAGTCATTTCCAACTGTTCTTTCAGGTTGATGTTCCCAGGACTTGCTGCTACACTAGATGCTTAATTTTTTACAGATGGTCTAGTGCAGGTACTTACATACTCCATCATGTCTCGTTATGCTTGGTGAGATCAGCTTTCTTTCTTTATTAATATGAAACCAACTTACCATTAATCTTGTTAAAGGTGCCAACATACTTGATACTCGAGAAGAGGCAGAGGCTAACCCTGTTCCAGCGCTCCTACAATGAAACGATACAAAGAGATGCAGAAAAAGATAAATATGCAGTAATAATTTTAAGATGAGTAAAATTAATTTCCCCAACACTTGTACGCCCCATTACAAAGATTAAATAAAACTATAACGATACTAAACCTTATGTCTAGAATCTTTGTTCTAATTCTGATCATAATTCGTCATATGATTTTGATTCTAGAAAATGTCTAAAATGTAAAGCTTAAGCTCAAGGTGTCTTAAGAAGAAACTGAAATTCAGAGAAGCTTGCTTAATAAGTGTCCAATGACTATGGATCAAAGTTAATGCAAATTTGAAATATTCGAATTACCTTACGATTAAGCCTTACATTTTAGACATCTAGAATCAAAATCATACGACAGATTATGGTAGCAAGTTCTCGTTCCGTCAGCCATGACCCGGTATAGTAATTCGCAATTGTATCCTTAGTATCGCCCACAGCGACTTCTACCTGGTCATGGCTGATGGAACAAGAGCATGCTACTTCCATGGATTAAATTGTTCGAAATTCTGTACAGCTTCCTGAGTTTGAGTGAAAGATTCCCGAGTTGGACACACGAAGAAGGTCGGAAATTACATCAGCTGAAATCTTGATAGAATAATAACATCCAAATTGAGAACAGTCATCTAAATAATACAAATTATCAAACCTCATCTAAAATATTCAGAAACATAATTTACTAAACATGTTTTAAATATGTGGAGCTTTGCGAGTCATAGATTCCTCAATTTTACAGAGCAACGTCGGAATATGGATCCTGCTAGCAAATATGTTTAATTCATTGAATAAATGCTGGGGATTTCATAAGAATTGAATAATTCTCTGGATTTTAGTGATTAAATGGTTGGATCACAAATAATAATAAGTTTCTATATTTTAGGCAACTGGGCATTTGGTCCAATAACAGCATTGAACAGGAAGTTCGGAAATGACTTACCTGAGATTTGTTGGGTAGATTTCTGGGGTGTAGAGCCAAACTCCTGAGAAGGCACCACTGGCACCCATCATTCCAAAAAGAGTAAAAACGATGGTCAAATTCTTCATTGTTGTTGTCTCTTCTGAAAACAATAATAAAAAAAATAAAATGTCCGTATCATTTGGATTATTCAAAGTACTCGTCTCATCTTTAGTGTTATTTTCACAACATTTCCATCGATGTAATCTACGACCTTCTTCAGATGTATCTTATAAAACTCGGGAATCTCCACAGAGATTTTCAACAGAACCCTTTATTTAATCCATGGGGAGTAGTATTCTCTTGTTCCAACAGCCGATTTCCTAAGTAATTTGCTGTTGCATTTTTTTATTCCCAGACACTCAAAATACAATTGAAAATTACTTAGGACTTTTAACCCAGTCATGCTACACCTATGGATTAAATAAAGGGTTCCATTCAAAATTCCATGCAGATTCCCAAGTTCGCCGAAAAAATTCCCAAGTTTGATGGAAAGATTCCCGAGTTTGACAGAAAGATTCCCGAGTTCGACAGAAAAATTCCCAAGTTCAACAGAAAGATTTCCGAGTTCGACAAGATACACCTGAAGAAGATCGGAGGTTACATCGACCCAAATGTTGTGAAAATAACAATCAATAAGAACCCATATAATACGAATAATCAAACCTCATGTAAAAAAAATTCAGAAATATAAAAAAAAATGTGTCAGTAGGTCTAAGAACAGGAAAGCTTTGTAACATTTTTAGTTATAGTTGCAACAGATAATTTAACTCATTAGCGCCGATAATCCTCTTTAGGGCCAGAAGGATGATTAACCATATTTCAGAAACGTCTTTATTTTTCAAAGACAACCGTAATTAGTCATAAAGATTAGAGTCTTTGATGTACAAAGACGAGAGTTGTTCCATTAAAACAAGCGACCCTCTGTGCCGCAGAATATATGTTTCTACATAGTTACCACCATTCTCAATGTACTTTTGCCACAAAGTTAACGACACATTTCTGCTTCTGACACACGTCCTCGACAGGGGTTCATGTCTTAGAGTTCCACACTGTCAATATCTGCAGCAGAGGGATGAAACGGGTCATGAAAGCACGAGTTCAGTCATCGTAACAATACAATTTGCAATCTCGTCTGATCCATTTGGGTGGAATAAAATAGGTGGCGTTACTTTTAGAACGCCACTACTATACAGACAACACTGATGTCACAATATTCAGTATACTGCGGAAATCTATAGTGGAATGATACAATCAGTTTCGTCTATAATTCAATTATAAATATCTTTTGGTTAATTAGTCCTTATAACCAACCTATATATATATATATATATATATATATATATATAGTCATCCACATACAGTACTGTTTCGCTGTTTCACAGCTCATCAGTGCGGCTAGACAGGCAACTACCTCAAGCCAGGATTGAAACCCGACCGTTTGTACGGCAGTCAAGGCTCCTAACCATTACGCTATTAGCGGCTGCTTGAACGAGTAGTGAGTTTAACGATGTTTTGACATCGTCTGAATATATATATATATATATATATATATATATATATATATATATATATATATATATATATATATATATATATATATATATATATATAGGATATATTATAGGATGAATGAATGCACTAAGTATCCTATAAAATTAAGTAAATCTTTGAAAGTCATTTTAGTTTCAAATAATATTGTATTCACAAAAGATATTTGGTAATAAATTAAAGAAAAAAAAAATTAAACACTAACGAGTTAGGTAACATTTAGAATCTATTTGCTGAATTGAAACAAAGAAAAAGAAAAAAGTTTTAAAATATTATTTTCAACATTTGTCAGAGTTGGTTGCAAGTGCTATAAGTTTGCTGAAAGAGCACCCTTACAGCAACGCACTTATGCAGAGGTGTGGATTTTTTTTTTTTTTTTGTGTGTTGTAAAAACTCGGTAGTGGTGATGGGGGAGGGGGGTTATAACCCACTCGATCAGCCGCAAAATCTCACCTTTTTACTGTAGATGTCCCTAGATACCGGGATTTTTTTTTTTTCTACTTTATTAGCTTCTTTCATCGGAGCACATGTCTTTGGGATTTTCCCTCATTCCTGTAACGTTGCCCACGATTACATATGGGACCCACATGTTGTATGCAGTCTATGTAACGTCACAAGGAACCTAGGACAAATAACAACTCGACTCCTTTTTTATTTTGTAACGACAACATTTCCAGGTACTTTCCCAAATAAACTGTGACCTCTGACCTCTGTCCTCTTGAACGTCGTTTAGAACGTACTGTTGAACATGCTCTCGAATGTGATCACTGATCTATGCACACACTCTTTTCTTTGTATTCTTCTTCGCACATGGCTCGGCATTTGCATACGCGCTCTGTTACATTCTCTGTTTCCCCGACTTTGCCAACATTCAGAAATTTGAATGTAATGTAAAAAAACATGTTGTTGTCAAACACTGTACTTAGGTTTGCCCTCTATAAATCTTGCCTCTGTTAGAATAGCTACTTACACTTCAGTAGAAAGATGTCATATTTAATGCGGACAAACGCAAAAGAAGTTTCAGCATTTAAGTTTAAAATTACACAAATATTTTGTACAAAAACCGTCTTTAGATTTGAATAATAATCTCTACAATTATATAAATGCAACTTTGTCTGCCTGTGTGTGCATGCGTGTGTATGTGTGCACGTGTGTGTGTGTGTGTGTGTGTGTTCGTTCCTTATAGACTTCGAAACGACTAAACAGATTTCCTTTAAAATTTACAGAACTTTAGTGTGTAAGTCTGGGAGTGATCCTAGTTAAGTTTTGTCTCAGAATACTCCCGATAATTACCGATAATTAATAATCGAAACAGTTATTTTAATTTATCTATCATCAGTAAAGCCATTTTTTCCACATCGTCGCTTAGCAATAATGATAAAACAACGGGCAGTGAAAATTCTTCTGTGGTTAAGTTGATAGCGTTTTTTTTTGTTTTGTTTTTTTGCATGACGTGGTCTGTAGGTTCAAACTCCGCACGTAAATTTCTTAATTAAGTACAAACAGCCTTATGTTATAACCCAGAACGAACAACCTATAAACCTGGTATTAAATTATAACTTAGAACTAATAATCTATAATTTCGTATTATGCTAGAATAGACAGCCTATGACTTAGGATGAACAATTTATAACTTTTAATATGTTAGAATGGCCACCCTATAATTTAATATTATGGTATAACTATGAATGGACAACTAATGACTTTGTATTATGTTATAACTAAGGATTTATTATTTATAACTTCCTATTATGTTAGAAGGGCCAACCTATAATTTCATATTATGTTATACAGGGTGACCCCCCCAAAAAAAACTGGCCCCGTGTACACTTTATGTGATATCTCCTTTATTTATTCACCGATTTTACAGGACATGGCAGAATCAACAACCAGTGGGAGCTGGGACAAAGAATACACTGTGTTAAATTTTACTACAAGACAGGCTCTTTTAAGAAAACCCAGGACAGTTTCATGCATCAGTTCGAATGTGAAAAGGCTCCATTCAAAAGCAGAATTCAGAACTGGGTGGACCACTTTGAAAAGTATGGGACTGTGGAGAACCTCAACGCTGCCAGAGAGAACCGTCCAAGCCACTCGGGACGTCTCAAGAAGCGAACAGCCGAGCTGGTTGAAAGAGTGAGAGAGTCTCTCCAGCAGAGTCCGAAATGCTCTGTGCATAAGCGAAGTCAGTTCCTCGGTATGTCCCGTGAGACTTGCAGGAGAGTGCTGGTGAACGATCTCAGAGCTTACCCACACAGAACAGCCTCAGACAAGAAGCAGAGGAGGGCTATGGCAGTCAAGATGCTCGAGAAGATCGAGGAGACACCGAGTTTCCTTAACCTCCTTTGGACCTCAGATGAAGCCCACTTCCATTTTGATGGAAAGGCGAACTCCAAGACAAAGTCTTCTGAGGGTCCTCCAGACCCAATGAAGTAGCCACCAAACCCCTGCGCTCTCCTAAGTGCATGGTGTGGGCTGTAATCTTGGCCAGAGGCATCATCGGACCAATCTTCATCAAAGAATCTGGCGCAGCAGTGACAGTCACCAGGAGCGGTATGTGGAGGTCCTCAAAACCTTCAAGAGTGAGCTCCAGACTATCTACCCGTCGCTCATGAGCAAGTTCTGGTTCAAGCAGGACGATGCAAGTTCTCACACCTCAAACCTGTCCCGAGATTGGCTGAAAGAGAACTTCAGAGGCCGAGTGATCAGTCTCAAGACTGATTTTGAGTGGGCACCCCATAGCCCGGACCTAAGCCCCCCCAGATTTTTTTCTTTAGGGCTATCTTAAGGACAGAGTCTACACAATGAAACCCAGAACCATCATGGAACTCAAGGAAGCCATCAGGGAGGAGAGCCATTACCAATTCGGTCTGTAAGAACGTCATGGACAACTTCGTGCTGCGCCTCAAGAAATGCACGGAACTAAATGGAGGCCATCTAGAACATATGCTGTAGAACAGAGAAAAAAAGGCCAAAGACCCTAGTGTTTTGATGTGATGTTTTGAATATAATAAACTAGTTATGACCAAAGTTTCATTTCATTCGGACAAAACACTAAGAAACGGGGCCTAATTAGAGTTGGGGACCGTTTTTTTTTTTGGTCACCCTGTAACTATGAACCGACTACCTATAACTTGGTATTATGTTGGTCCGGACAACCTATAACTTTGTATTAAGTTAGAACTAACAACCGACAACTTAAAAATTGTATTTAGTATAAATACAAATGGACAACGTATAATTTCGTACTAGGGTACAACTAATACAGGCAACCTATAACCTATAACCTATAGCTAAGAAAAAAACTGCCTATAATTTAGAATTATCATATTACTAAAAACGTACAACCTATAACTGTGGATTAATATTAACGTTTTTGTTTTTTTGTTTTTTTTTTATCACGTGAATTTACCAGCCACGTTCAGACTCACCTCCAATTCCTTTTAATATGCCCAATGATATCAGGGAAATACCGGCAAGGATCTGGAATCCTGCGATGGAATTTCTGCGACTAAATCTACAAGAAGGAAACGGGTAAAAATTTAAAAGATTAAAGCAATTATGATGGTCCACAAGTAAACTGTAAAAGAAAGCAACAATTAGCTAAAACAAAACGCAACAACACAAAACAAAACGCAGCAACAGCAAAACATGAATATAGACATACGATGAAACTTTTACATTTACTTCATAAACGTTGCAATTTGCTATTCGAGTACATAATATACAGTTTGTAAAACAAAAAAAAAGGTACATGTCAAAAATCATTATTACAGTTGAAAACGTGAGAATTCACTCCGCAAAAGGTATGAAACCATTTAAGCACGATAATTGTTTATATTTATTTTCTATTTATTTATTAACTAACTGGCACACTCGGTGTTGCTCGGGAATGGACGAGGAATCATGTGTACACTTGTTCCCAGCCCTTAACCCCATGTACCTATGTCATTTCCTTTCTTTTTTTTATTTTTTCAATTTCTACGATTTTCTATTTATAAAATTATAAATAAAATAAAGCAAAACGTTGTCTTTACGTCTTATGGGTGTCAGTCATAAAAAAAAACAGAGGTGAAGATAGCCGCGTACAGTGGATTACGTCACTAAAGGGATAACCATTTACAGTGGATGATATCACAAACAATGACGTTACCTATTAAACAAGATAGAGAGAGGGAGAGGGAGTGTGAGAGAGAGATTGGGAAAAAGAGATCATTTATATTTGATCATGCACACGCATCTATAAAGGTATTTTGTATGTGTGGGATAGTTTATTGGATTTCTGACAGTTTTCAAGTCTCTTGGGCTTGAGAGGAAGTTGCTGCAGAATACCGGATTTGTGGTAAAACCTCAGAGTCAATTGCGCACCTTGCAGCAGGGTGTAGTGGACTGGCCCAGAGTGAGTACGGCAAAAGACACGATCGCATGGGACTCCGGATATATTGGGAGGTGTGTAAGAGGGTTGGGGTGAAGTGTGCTGGAAAATGGTTTGAGGAGGTCCTGATGAAGTGAGAACAAGTGAGAATGGCAAGGTAGAGGTATGGTAGGACAGAAGTGTCATAACGATCAAGCAATTGGGACATAATCGTCCGGATTTGGTCATCATTGACAAGGTCTCAAAAAAATGGCAGATTGTAGACTTTTCAGTACCCTGGGATAGGAATGTGAGAGAGAATGAGAATGAGAAGTGGAGCAATTATGCTCCATGGGCCTTGGAGATAAGGCGTATACACGAGGTTAAAACACAAATAATCCCGGCCGTAGTTGGTACACTAGGAGTAGTATCAAGTCGTCTGGAAGGACAATCGAAAAAACTACAAATCCCCGATGTTTTAGGTGGCCTTCAGACCTCTGCAATTGTAGGTACCATCAACATCCTTAGGAAAACCCTTGATCTTCGAAGCCCCTGGTTTGAAGTCGGGATTAAGGGAAATCCTCTGGAAATGAATCCCATCCCTTTCCAGAAAGACGTTGATAAACGAAATCAGAATTATTATTATTATTATTATTATTATTATTATTATTATTATTATTATTTATATATTTATTTATTAATACCTTTACTGATTTTTTTTGTTTTATTTTTACAATTTTAACTCTTTTGATGGATGCCACATTCTTTTGAAGCTTGTCTAAACCAAAGGTGTTGGCGCTTTAAGCCTTACTTGAAATGGAGTTCACTATTTTAAAATAAGAATCATATATCGCTACATGGGTGGGATGAGGGGGGGGGCGTTATGATTTTAAAAGGTGATTCGGTATGTTATATCACTAAAAAAAGGGTTGGGAACATTTGAAAATTTAAAAACTCGTTATTCTAAGTGTCCACAATTATATAGACCCCTTGGCTATGAAGAAATTAATAATAATAATAATAATAATAATAATAATAATAATAATAATAATATATATATATATATATATATATATATATATATATATATATATATATACTTATTCCAGATTCCAGATCAATATTTTCCAAAAGTGAAACAACCAATGAAGTTTTAATGAGGTTCATACAAGAGTGCTCACTATCGGAGTAGGGCAAAATATATATTTTTTTATTTGTTTTACATAAGCATTTATATGTCGCTACACATTCATGAGCATGTTTTGGTTAACTAGTTAAAAGTGCTAGAGACAAGTGATATTGCGTATAGTCAATATCACCTTAAGAGGTCTCTAGTTACATATAACTGGCTGACCGAAACATGCTCATGATAGTGTGTAGCGACATATAAATGCTTACATAAAACTAATAAAAAGTATATATATATATATATATATATGTATATATATGTATGTATATATATGGAAGACCAGTACCCGCATTAAGCTGGTCTGCAGTTTAATTTGTTGCTGGCTATATTGCTCTTGCTTGTTGCTGGATCTCAACATTTTGAACCGAGAGAGAGACTTAGCTGTCGTACAAAGCTAAGACTCTGTAACATCATCTTTGTATAGATACTCCCTCAGGCATTTGGGCTCATGGACTTTAAGTGTCTGAGGGAGTGGCACTCGTCTGACAAGACGTTGCAATCATCATGTATATATATATATACATTATATATATATATATATATATATATATATATATATATATCTGCACTCACCTAGTATATAACACATATGCATCTGTACTCAATATAATATGTCCACATACACACTCAACTACTATACATCGCATTTACATCAATATTTTATTACCATACAATGCATCCAGACTCAACTGCTACATATACTCAACTACTTTAGAGTACATATACATCCCCACTCAACAATTGTACATTGCATCCACATCCACACTCAACTACTATACAAAAAAAATACATTTGAACTCAACCAGTATAAACTATATCCATGCTCAACTGACATACAATATAACTACCTGTTCACTCAACTGGCATACAATATGTATCCTTAACTGATATACAATATTACTACATGTGCACTTAACTAACATCCAATATACTACATGTGCACTCAACTGGCATACAATATAACTACATGTGCATTTAACTGACATCCAATATTACTACATGTGCACATAACTGAATACAATATTACTACATGTGCACTCAACTGACATACAATATAACTACATGTGAACTCAACTTACATACAATATAAGTACATGTGCACTCAACTGACATACAATATAACTACATGTGCACTCAACTGACATACAATATAACTACATGTGAACTCAACTTGCATACAATATAAGTACATGTGCACTCAACTGACATACAATATAACTACATGTGAACTCAACTTGCATACAATATAAGTGCATGTGCACTCTACTGACATACAATATAACTACATGTGAACTCAACTTGCATACAATATAAGTACATGTGCACTCAACTGACATACAATATAACTACATGTGCACTTAACTGACATGTAATATTACTACATGTGCACTTAACTGACATACGATATAACTACATGTGCACTCAACTTGCATACAATATAAGTACATGCGCACTTAACTTACATAAAATATAACTACGTGCACCCTCAACTGGCACAGAATACAATCAACAGCAATTACATCATAGATAACAATGATACTATGCATGTATATTCATACTTAATGAATATAAAATACATCTACATACAATTATTCGGCAATACACATACATATTCAAATACTCTTATTCAAAAGGTCTATATCCAAACTCAAGTATTATACAATTAATACTCAACTGCTATTCACTTCTACATTCAATAACTATATACAACATATCTACATTCATACTCACCTATTATAGATCTACATCTATAGACATTAATATAAGTCTACACCTGCACGCAAATCTAGTGCTCAATAATCTACATCTATGCTCAACTACTGTGCACTTCATCTACATCCACACACAAATAGTAGACAATATATTGACATCTATATTCAACTACTATGCAAATTATCAATATCCACCCTCAGCTAATATACATACAAACAAGTTTACATTTATTTCCTCAATGATCCTGACTGAAAACAATCTGACGTATCTTAAGTTTGTTTAACTCGAGTCACCAATTACGGAAGCGGATTTTCACCTTTTCTGACTGCGTAAAAATCATTCAATTAAAAAAAAAAACGTATTTCCAGACTCACAATAGGACAACAGCAACAACAACAACAACAACAACAGCAGCAGCAACAACAACAACAACAACAACAGCAACAACAGCATTTATAATTCCGTATATGCACACTATATTTCTCAAAATATCTGCCCAACAAAATGTGTTGACGTACACGGAGACTGATTAGTTTTGCAGCATCCTTGTTTTTTTTTTTTTTCATTTTCATGATCAAAGGATTATATTTAAAGCTCGTGCCTTAAAAGCCAGTGACTTGTAGATCTCCGTTAAAACGGTCTGCATTGTTAAATGTCTAAGATCAAAAGCCGAAAAAAAACAAAAAAACAACTGTGATCTGCAAACGAAATTTGACATCTTCCATTAACCGTCCTATGTTATCTTCTTATCTCTACCGATATAAAGTTGCTGAGTTATAGAAATATATTAATGATAATTAACCTACATAAAGGTTTCACCACCGTAAGGAATCTTCAGGCTAAATGCATGGAATTCGTACTACTAACTACTTTATACATACATACATACATACATACATATATATATATATATATATATATATACATATATATATATATACATATATATATATATATATATATATTTATATATACATATATATATATACATATATATATATATATATACATATATATATATATATATATATATATATATATATTGTGTACAGAAAGTTGTTAGTTGAGACAGATCATTGGTACCGTCGGTTTCAAGCCCGATAATAAGGCCCGTTTAAGGTATCCTTAGCAAGCTCTCTTCAGCCAATATTCGCTGAAGAGAGCTTGATAAGGATACCTTAAACGGGCCTTATTATCGGACTTGAAACCGACGGTACCAATTATCTGTCTCAACTAACAACTTTCTGTACACAAAATATAAGTACGCTCTTAAAATTTGGATTTTCCTTTTAATTGAGCACTCTGCTGGAATTCTTTTTTCAAAAAAAATTAATCATATATATATATATATATATATATATATATATATATATATGCATGTGGTGTTTAGTCTAGGTAGCTAAACAATCAATTTCGTTGTTATTCCTTCCCACAGTTTAATGTTTTCATTAGCCATTGGTTGAACGTCTCCCAAACAAGGGTACATTTAATCTTTACTTAATATCTTTTTCTTTTGCTTTGTTTTGTATGGAGGTGATGCACCTAATTTGAGAATGTGACGTTATGTTTACGGAGGGAAAATTATGCTCGCCAGCGCATTCGGCGTAAAGTCAATCCGTTTTTAGTTTTTACGTATTTGTATTACAGAATCCATCCCATAACTAATTAACCGATGATTATTAATATTGAAACGCAGCTTCTTCACGTAAGTGATCTCAATATGGGTAATATTTTTTATCACTATTTTGTTTATATATGTTTATAATTTATTTACGTTTCTTTTTATATTTTATTTACAAAATTTGATTGTTTACATTTGTTTATATTTTTTACGGTTTTTATATTAATTTACATTTGTTAATATTTTATTTATATTTGTCTATATTTTATTTACATTTGTCTATTTTATTTACATTTGTCTATATTTTATTCACATTTGTTTATATTTTATTTACATTCGTTTATATTTTATCTAGATTGGTTTATATTTATTTACATTGGTTATTTATTGGTTAATTATTCATATTAAAATTTATATTTATTAGTTATTTATTTATATTTTTATTGACATTTGTCTATATTTTATTTACATTTGATTATATTTTATCTTCATTGGTCTCTATTTTATTTACATTTGTATATATTTTATTTAGATTTGCTATATTCTATTCATATTTGCCTATATTTTATTTACATTTGTATATATTTTATTTTCATTTGCTTATATTTTATTTACATTTTTTAATATTTTATTTACATTTGTATATATTTTATTTACATTTGTTTATATTTTATTTACATTTTTTTATATTTAATTTACATTTGCTTATATTTTATTTACGCTGGTTTATACTTTATTTACATTTGTTTATATTTTATTTACATTTGTATATATTTTATTTACATTTGTATGTATTTTATTTACATTTGCTTATATTTTATTTACATTTTTTTATATTTTATTTACATTTGTATATATTTTATTTACATTTGTATATATTTTATTTACATTTGATTATATTTTATTTACATTTGCTTATATTTTATTTACATTGGCTTATATTTTATTTACGTTTTTTATATTTTCTTTACATTTGTCTATATTTTATTTACATCTGTATATATTTAATTTACATTTGCTTATATTTTATTTACATTTTTAATATTTTATTTACATTTGTATATATTTTATTTACATTTGCTTATATTTTATTTACATTTGTATATATTTTATTTACATTTGTATATATTTTATTCACATTTGTATATATTTTATTTACATTTGTATATATTTTATTTACATTTATTAATATTATATTTACATTTGTATATATTTTATTTACATTTTCTTATATTTTATTTACATTTGTATATATTTTATTTACATTTTTTTATATTTAATTTACATTTGTTTATATTTTATTTACATTTGCCTATATTTTATTTACATTTGCTTATATTTTATTTACATTTCTATATATTTTATTTACATTTGTCTATATTTTATTTACATTGGTTTATATTTTATTTACATTTGCTTATATTTTATTTACATTTGTATATATATTATTTACATTTGTTTATATATTTTTTACATTTGTATATATTTTATTTACATTTGTATATATTTTATTTACATTTGTTTATATTTTATTTACATTTGTTTATATTTTATTTACATTTGTATATATTTTATTTATATTTGTTTATATTTCATTTACATTTGTATATATTTTATTTACATTTGTTTACATTTTATTTACATTTGCCTATATTTTATTTACATTTGCTTATATTTTATTTACATTTGTTTATATTTTATTTACATTTGTATATATTTTATTTACATGAGTTTATAATTTATTTACATTTGTTTATATTTTATTTACATTAGTTTATAATTTATTTACGTTTGCTAATATTTTATTCATATTTTCCTATATTTTATTTACATTTCCTATATTTTATTCATATTTGCCTATATTTTATTTACATTTCTTATATTTTATTTACGTTTGTTTATATTTTATTTACATTTGTATATATTTTATTTACATTTGTTTATATTTTATTTACATTTGTATATATTTTATTTACATTTTTTTATATTTTATTTACATTTGTATATATTTTATTTACATTTGTATATATTTTATTTACATTTTTTTATATTTTATTTACATTTGTATATATTTTATTTACATTTGCTTGTATTTTATTTACATTTTTTATATTTTATTTACATTTGTATATATTTTATTTACATCTGCTTATATTTTATTTACATTTGCTATATTTTATTTACATTGGCTTATATTTTATTTACGTTTGTTTATATTTTATTTACATTTGTTTATATTTTATTTACATTTGTTTATATTTTATTTACATTTGTATATATTTTATATACATTTGCTTATATTTTATTTACATTTGTATATATTTTATTTACATTTGTATATATTTTATTTACATTTGCTTATATTTTATTTACATTTGTATATATTTTATTTACATTTGCTTATATTTTATTTTCATTTGTATATATTTTATTTACATTTGCTTATATTTTATTTACATTTGTATATATTTTATTCACATTTCTATATATTTTATTTACATTTGTATATATTTTATTTAAATTTATTATTATTATACTTACATTTGTTTATATTTTATTTACATTTGCTTATATTTTATTTACATTTGCTCATATTTTATTTACATTTGTATATATTTTATTTACATTTGCTTATATTTTATTTATATTTGTTTATATTTCATTTACATTTGTATATATTTTATTTACATTTGCTCATATTTTATTTACATTTGCTTATATTTTATTTACATTTGTATATATTTTATTTACATTTTCTTATATTTTATTTATATTTGCTTATATTTTATTTACATTTGTATATATTTTATTCACATTTGTTTATATTTTATTTACATTTGTATATATTTTTTATTCACATTTGTTTATATTTTATTTACATTGGTTTATATTTTATTTACATTTGTATATATTTTATTCACATTTGTATATATTTTATTTACATTTGTTTATATTTTATTTACATTTGCTTATATTTTATTTACATTTGCTTATATTTTATTTACATTTTCTTATATTTTATTTACATTTGTATATATTTTATTTACATTTTCTTATATTTCATTTACATTTGCTTATATTTTATTTTCATTTGTTTATATTTTATTTACATTCGTATATATTTTATTTACATTTGTATATATTTTATTTACATTTGTTTATATTTTATTTACATTTGTATATATTTTATTTACATTTGCTCATATTTTATTCACATTTGTATATATTTTATTTACATTTGTATATATTTTATTTACATTAGTTTATATTTTATTTACATTTGTATATATTTTATTTACATTTGCTTATATTTTATTTACATTTGTTTATATTTTATTTACATTAGTTTATATTTTATTTACATTTGCTTATATTTTATTTACATTTGCTTATATTTTATTTACATTTGTTTATATTTTATTTACATTTGTATATTTTTTTCTTTACATTTATTTATATTTTATTCATATTTGCCTATATTTTATTTACATTTGCTATATTTTATTCATATTTGCTTATATTTTATTTACATTTGCTATATTTTATTCATATTCGCTTATATTTTATTTACATTCGATTATACTTTTTGTTTACATTTGTCTATATTTTACTCAGCTATTTCATTTACTTATATTTGTATATATTGTTTCCTAAACTTGTCTACAATTCTCGCATACAAATAGCTTCTATCTATAAGTTGTTTGCTTTTGGCATTACTTTCCTCTTCCTTCTTTCTCGACTGTAAGTATATGCAGAAATTTAAATGTAGTTGCAACAATAATATATCGCTACACATTCCCCTGTATTCCTATAAACCTCCTCCTACAAATTTTCCCCTCTAAATCTAACCTCTTATTCACAGTAATCCCTTATATTTCTGTTGCAGTATGCTTCGTTTACGTTTGAATAGAAGTACAAAAAATATATGTATTCATTTATTGAATGATTCTTTAATCTACATAGCAAATGGTCCTGAATATGACATTAAACTATATCCAGTGGTGAGGCTCCAGCTTGCAGACTTTGGGGAGTGTGGAGCTACCCTTTAATTGCTATTGCTCCCAGGTCTACTCTGACCCGGAGTGATAGTACCTGTTTGAGTCCCAACTATGGGTTAAATAGAAACTGACTTAATAAAACAAAACAAATATATTCTATCAAAAAAATTATTGAAGAATCAAAATCTTTGGATTCGACATCAAATAACCTGAAAAGGGTTGATATGCCGTAAAACAAAAACAACCAACCAACTATATAGCAAAATTTTTCTCCACTTCCAACGTTCCTTATTCCTAAATGTTGACACGTTATAAGTTGTTTTACAGAAATTTATATCTATTATATCTATAGCTGCTAAAAAATAACTTGAATAATATTTTATGCACGTGGTTCATATTTAGATCGAATATTTAGGTGCTTCTACAGAATTGGGACGAGATTTTGTAGTCGATAAATCGAGTTTTCAGATAAAAAACAATGATTTCAACTGATTTTTTGGGGTTTTTTTTGTCAATTCTGATATATTACAATGGTAGCTTCCAAATTATGCAGTCGGAATTGCCCAAATATTACTGAATTATCAAACAAAACAACTTTAATCATATTAGCAGGTGAAAATTTTCCGCCATCTTGTTTAAATCAAAACGGAAAATTACCTCCCTTTTGAACTCTCCTGTGTTTTACGATCATTTTCATCAAATTCTATTTTTTATTTTCTTTAATGAATAATTTTCTACCTTATCGATTTTCGTAATTTTTGGATATAATCATCTTAAAAATACGAGGAATACGTAGATACCATTGTTATCGTGTGAAATTCAGTTTTACGATTTCCGAAATTTCGTCCCAATAGTGTAGAAGCGCCAATTGTTAATTTTCCTGCAAGTGACAGAATTTTTCCTATTCGTATTATTTGAACTATTCAAACTACTGTTTTCATCTTGAATGGTATTTTCACAGCGTTTCAGCCAATATAACTTCTGATCGTCTTCAGTGGCATCTTGTCAAACAACAATTCTAATGTTGAACTTACGACTCTGTACGAATTTTCAAATGGAACTCTTTTTTAATCCACAGGGGTAGCTTGCTTTTGTTCTGCTAACAAATTGCGGTGCAATGGATAAAAGTCTGAAGTATAATAATTTCTAAACAGCAGTCTTCTGGAGCTTGATGGTTCAATCTTCAGCACAGACGATAATAAGAATTCATAATTAAAATTACTGAAGAAGCCTATCCAATCATAGCTGAAAGAGCAAGAGCAGCTACCCTCTCCTGTGGATTAAATAAAACGTTCAGTTCAAAATCTCTTACAGATTCCTGAGTCTGATTGATATAAAGATTTCTGATTTCAACAAGAAGCTTACATTAGCTGAAAAATTATTTTTGAATTGAAAGGTTCTTTTTGAATTGAAAGCCATGTTTAATTGTAGATGAGATGAGAAATAGAGGTTTTGGTGGGTAGCTAATCTGTATAAGTCCTGAACTGTAAAAGTTTGCTAACGAAAAGCAAGATTTCTTCCCATGTGAACACGAAAAATTATGTATAGAAATTCTAAAATATCCAGTATTGAGTGATTTCGGTTTCTGAATGGTTGCTAGGAGAGTGTGGCTCCATTTAATTGGTCAGTTCCTATCGCCAGTGTCTATAAATAGAACTTTTCGATTTTCTTTAATCATATCCTTTTATTATTTTTAAAGTTGTATAGTGAGTCTGCTTGTTGCTTCGGTTGCTTGGAGACTGGATAGAAAAGTACCGGTCAAGAATCCGTTCTTCACAATCAGCCCGACAGGTGCAGGGCCAGAAACTGGCCTAATACCTGTCTGGACTGAAGTATGCTGCCTGGATATTACCTAGAAGGTCTACCCTTCCAAGCCTGAGGCGCCCCGATCAGGGTATGCCAACGGGGATGGCCAGGCCATTTTTGTTAGGCAAGAGTGGCATTTTCTCCGCATCCCCACCTTCCGACCTTGTGTCACATCTTGCTGAAGTAAATCTTCATTATCATTAAGGTTACAGGGATGGTTTCCTTGCTGCTTCAGTTACTTGGAGACCTGGGTAGAAATTACTAGTTAAGAATCCGTTCTTGATAATCAGCCCGACAGGTAATGGGTCACTTATGTGGTCCACTATCTGTTGGACTGAGGTAGGCTGCCTGGGTATTACCTAGGAGGTAAGGCCCACCCTCCCAGGCCTTGCCACTTGCTCCGGTGGGGCAAGTTTATTGCTTGTTGCCTGAAGAACTCCTACTGGAGAATGCCAACGGGATGCCCAGTCAGTTTTTGCTAGGCCAGGATGTCCCTTACTTTAGTGGGCGCTGGCTTGACATCCCCATCTTCTGACCTTGTGTCACATCTTGGGCAGCAAGAAAATATCTACTCTCTTTTTATATTAAAAACATTGCATGAGTTATCAATACAACAGTGAAGATGAGAACAACAGTCTGAATAATCCAAATAATAAAAGGGCCCTGTCGGTGGGGTATTAGAATACACCGACTGCCCCCCTGCAGAGGGTAGAAGTCCCTCAATGGGGGTCCTGGATATGACCTTAAACTATATCCAATGGTAAGGCCCTAGCTTGCGGGCGTTGGGGAGTGTGGAGCCACCCTTTAATTACTATTGCTCCCAGATCCACTCTGACCCGGAGTGGTAGTACCTGTTAGGGTTCCAACTATGGGTTAAATAGAAACCGACTTGAAAACAACGAATATATTCTATTAAATTTTTTCTTCAAAATCTTTGGATTCGGCATTAAATAACCCGAAAAGGGTTGATATGCCGTAAAACAAAAACAACCAACCAACCAAATAATAAAAGTGATTAATCCTTATCTAAAAAAAAAAAAATTCTGAAATTTAAAACCTTTTCAAATTTACTTTAAAATGTGTTTTGTTAGTCGTACAAGCTTGGAATTGTATGGGTTTAATTCATTTGTAAACATAATTACTATAAAATGACTTCATTTGTATTTTTGTTTGCCGAACAGAAACAACTAACCATTAATCATAATTTGATTCATAATTAATAAGAAAAAAAAGAGAGAGAAAAATCATTTTTATCTACGTCATAATTAAAAAAATATATATTTCAGAGTATAAGATTGTTTGATGTTATTTTCATTAGCAGTTTTGAAATGCGGCTTTATAAAACAAGTCTTTTTTGCTAACTAAACGGTGAAGGGTTACCTGATCTTTTTTTTTCTTGTATTTGTCTCACCACTTTTTTCAATTTATTTATTTTCTTAGAAATTTATTAAATATTCAGATATTTATCTTATTTAAATATAGAAAAGTATATATTTTACGTGCGTAAAAGTTTATCCATAAACACGCGTTTTTTTGTGTATCACCTGTTTTATCATTGTTATATATATATATATATATATATATATATATATATATATATATATATATATATATATATATATATATATATATATATATGGTAATAGTCAACTAGTGTCTTTCATAATTTTCTGTGTGGCGCTACTGGAACTGGTGAAAAGACTAAGCAGTACATTCGCTTTTTTTTTTTTTATGCAGCATTTGTATTCTGAAGCGATTTATTGAAATAACACATAAAAAATAACATTATTGAAAAGTATATTTTAATTTCAATAATTTCATAAGCATATATTTATTATAAATTTTCAAATAA
>NC_136517.1:53029074-53086574 GCF_053919585.1 Euprymna scolopes
GAACCAGACTTGTCAGATAATAAATGGATTATCTTCAAAGATGCATGGCTTTGCTGCAAAGAGATGACACAGTTCACCGACCTGAAACGAGATATAATCCACATGTTGTTCATGTGTTAGCAAAACGCTGTTTAATTTCATTCATCAAGACGCCCTAAATAATGCCATAGAGGAAGAACTGCTGGGATACATTAAATCCATTGCAGTGAAATCCGTCCATCCTGAAGTATACCGTCAACAATTCTTTGTGATGAAGCAAAGCAATGGAGAAACTGTCACGCCTTTCATTCCTTGGTTGAAATCACAAGTGATGCTCTGCACTTTCGAAAGACAATATGGTTGCAGCAACTAACAATGTACAACCTCATTCTCTGAGGATATGATTAAATCCCAGATCATTGCCGGCTTACGGTACATATCCCACTAAAGTCAAAGTTTGACAGAGATTTATTCTCTGTCAATCGTAAATGACTTAGCTGAACACTTTTAAAGCTAAGAAAAATTATGCCACCATTTTATTTTTTTGTGTTTTGGCAAATCAGTTTCATTATTTCAAATTCAGAGATAACAAGTGGAGCATGCACAGTGAATAAGGCATAAAAAAAAATGACTAAGTTGCCACCCATCATTTAACCCCAAAAGTCCCCAGGGGACGTCAAATTCTGGTGGAAATGAACAAACGGTGCAGTTTTAAGCCTTAACATATGTAAATTTGAGATCTGCACCATGTAAAGAAGGAAATGACTAAGTCCATCATTTGCTCCCCCCCCCACATTTAGCCCCCAAAGTCCCCAAGGCCTTAACATATTTAAATTTGAGTTCAGCATCATGCAAAACTGCTAAATAGACATACACAGAAAATTTTGGACAAATATAGTAAAATAGTCCCAAAAATGGAGTGTTTTCATGAGCCCTAAAAGAGCCCCTTGGACACACCCAAGAGTTATCGCAAAGTATAGACAAACAAAATTATATAGAAATCAGTTAGTTACAACTTTTAAGAAAGTTTTATAAAAATCCAAGGCATCAATTTTTTTTTTAATAAGCACAAAATTGTAAATTTTAGCAATTTTAAACCGAAAGGCACCCCTGGGGGGGGGGGGCAACCAGAGTTTTCCCGAAAAACCCGTTCTGTTACTTTTTACTCGTATCATGTTTAATGTTTGTGCAAACTTTAAAAAAATTCCAATATTGAGAAAAGTGCAGACAGACGAACAGACGAACGGATGAGGGTGAATTTACAGCTCCACCCTCCTTTTGTCGGGGAACCAATAATTATAAAATTTGCATACTTTTAAAAGCATATGGGTGGGTAGAAAATTAAAATTTTTATGCGTTTTATCAAAGTTATTGATTGTAAATTTTTTTTATCGAGAGGGACTTCTCAGCTGTTTACTATACTGCTTGATTGCCTTTCTTTTTTTTTTTTTTTTTAAAGATGCATGACATAATTAAATGGTGGATACTATTGCCGAAACAAAGTTTAAATTTATTTCAATTCAAAGTTAAATAGATAATTTCGCTTAATTTCTATTCTACTTTGTGTTTCATTAAAAACGTTTTAATTAGAATTTGTGAAAATAAACTAAAATGAATTTGGATTAAAAGAAAAAAATCATTTATTTGAAAAAAAAAAAAAAAAGGACTTGCATTGTGTTTTTTAGTTTCTTAATGTATTTTCAAATTTCTTATTATGCAGATGTTTCTACTGTAGTGAAATTGCTCTCAATATGATACTTGTGCAGAATTTGAACCAGACGTAACTAACTGGCTGCTAGGTTTTGCTCGGAACATGACGTCAACCACCGGCTTTCGCCGATTGTCAAAGTGTAACAACACTATTCAAGGAATATTCAGAAAGAAAACGTTCAAATATAATAAAATCACCAGAAAAAAAAAAATAGCGAAAATAAAAACAGAAACAACAGCCTACCAATTTCTTTTTTTATTGTTGTAACAATATTTTAATGGAAAAAAAATCAACAAGTTGTGTTTTCTTTTAAACCAATTTTTTTTGTCAAACAAAATTGAACAAAATAAGAAAACTAATTTTCTTGTGTTTCTCATGTTTTTTTTTTAAACAAAAAAGTTTAAAAAAAAAACAACACTTTCTTATGTGTTTTTCATGTTTTTTTTTGGGGGGGGGGGAGGGTATTTTTTTCTTGGTTTTTGTAACTCATGTAAAGTAAACTTTTTGTTACTTTTTTCTTTTCATTAACAATTTTTTCCTGTAGGATGAGGCTGACCAACTCGGGGTGTTCTTCATTTTTCTTAATTAAATTAAATTAAGACAACCAGGATATTCCCTTATTATTATTTTTTATTTCCCAATATTTTCCCCAAAGACTGTCTGCTCTTTTGGCTGATCAGCATCTTACATCAGATTATAGTCAAGCTCGAACGCATGACATCATGTTCTGAGCAAAGCCGAGTGGACGGTTAGTTATGTCTGGTTCAAATTCTGCATAAGTACCCTCAATATTTGTACACGCGTACCAGCACATCTCACTACAGCTACCAGACATTAAAAAAACCTTTCTTCAACAAAACTGGAAGAAATCAGTGATCTCTGGCAACATTGTAAGATCTTGACAATGAAACAAAAAACTGTTTGTATTATCCCGAGGAAAGCTCATGAAGCCACAAATTTGGATAAATAATTTTTAAAGAATTCATTTTTTTTTTTTTTGTAATCCGGCATCGTGTTATCTGGTTTCTTGACAAATTTTCCAATTTAAAATGAATTTAGTTTTTCCTATTTTTTATTTATTTATTTATTTGATTTTTTTTTACTGTTTAAATAAAAAAAAAAAAAGATGTTTGAAAAGAAGCCTAAAAATGAATTAAGTAACAACTCAAATATTGTACGAGAAGAATTTCACTTTTTGTACTTTCAAAAATTTTCTAAAAAATAAAATATTAAAACAAAACGCATTCATTTCTTTCTTTCATTTATTTATATTTTTATTTTTTTTTATTTTGTAAATGTTAAATTAAAACTTGTAAATATAAAGACAAATTCACTATCACAAATGTGGAAATCACACAGTTCCATTCCTCATTTACTTGCTTCCCAAAAAATCGGTTTTTATGTGAGAAAATTCAGATCCCTAATAAAGTGTGCTTTTAGTTAGAAAAACAAATGCCTCAGGGACGCTCCTCCTCTTGCTCTGATTGAAAAGATGACATGTAGTATCAGAACTAACAGCCAATAAATCGGTACAAAATTTACTACTAATAACTTTTACCAAACGCATGAAAATTTAATTTTCTACCAACCTGTATAATTTTAAAATGCGAAAACTGATTGCCAGATCTATTATATTTGAATATGAAATTTATCATTAAGCTGACTTTTTCAAACATTAAATAAAAATGGCGATCGATTTTTTTTGGGGGGAAGTGATCACTAATTTCCAACTTAAAAGATAGTGAAAAGTAAATGACTTACTCTACCACCAATCCTAAGTCTGCCAATCAAACTTAGGGTTAGTAGTAAGCTAGACACTTTTTTAAATTATTTTTTTTTAAATAAGCAACAACAGAGATAAAGTCGGCCATATTCGATTCTCACTGGATATGAAAGACAAGTTATCGACGGAATCTTGTAATGAAATAAAAACAAACTTTGAAGCAATTTGAGAACTTTAAAAAGGTGCTTCTTTACCGTAAGCCACAATTGAAAATCGTATATAAAGTAAAAACACTTTGACGTACTTATGTGTGCATGCTACAATTTTTGGTCAAGATCAAAGTGTAGTATCTGTTCTTCAGATGCTGCACTTCATTTTCTTGTTCTCTTTCGGTGGAGGAGAAATCCTTCACGACTGAGACAATTTTTATTTTTGTACCTTTTCTCCACGATAAAAAACGACACTGGTGTCTAACTCTGTCCCATGGGGAGGCATAGTAAATAGGTACAATAAGTTAAATAACCAAAAATTAGAAATCAAATAGAAGATTACTTACAAGGGAAAATCAATTTTATCATAAACTGCAGTTTTATTACATCACATCGATTTCACTTGCTTCAATGAAATCATGACTTATCTCCCCTGTTTTACAGGAACTTTTGCTGTTATCAGTGGCAGAGCGAGAAAATATGATAAGACAGATGTTTATCTAATTTTAAAACTCTGTTTTCTTTCTTGCATCTTGTCTTTGATGATCGAACGATTTCATCTTGTAAAAAAGAGATGACAGGTGAATTTATATATTTATATATATATATATATATATATATATATATATATATATATTTACTCTTCAGAATAAAATTATCTAACCATCAACTAGTATGGAAACCTGTGATTATAAGTCTTACAAAATATCATTGGTAGTAATATTCTATAAGTACCATCCCACCTAAATAAGAATTGCTCGATATACAATTGTATATGTAATGGGTCAGAGAAGACTGCAAATTGCATTGTTATGATGACTGAACTTGTGTTCATAACCTGAGAGTTTCCTCTCTCTGTTGCAGATATTGACGGTGTGAGACTCTACGAAAGCAACCCCTGTCATGGACGTGCATCAGAAGCAGAAATATGCAATTGAATTCCTGGCAAAAGTGCATAAAGAATGGTGGTGACTATGCATAAATTCGAGAGCGGAAAAGGCTGCCCGTTTTCGTGGTACCACTCCCATCTTCGTAGTTCTTCAACTTTTTGAGTTAAAAATTTAGAGGCTTTACTTTTGGTATGACCTTTGTGTGATAAAGCGTGCTCTGCACACCCGTGCACAGCCATCGTTCATTGCTGACAAAAATGCATTGAGAATGCTGGTGGCTATGTAGAAAAATAAATTGCGTAGTACAAAAGGTCGCTCGTTTTAATGGCACTACTCCTGTCTTCGTAGCTCTTCAACTTTTGGAGTTAAAAAAAAGAATAATAAAATAGGGGTTTAACTTGTTTTACTTTTGTAATGACCGTCGTACATCTAAGTGTTTTGATTTGAAAATGTGACTTTTTGTGACTAATAATGAAGAGGTACCCTTTAAAAGTATACATGTTGATAGAAAATAAAATTTGATTGCGCTTGATAAAATTTATTTGATTTGTTGCATTTTTTCCAATGTCTATATACTATACTGTCTGTATACTATAATACATATATACTATAATGTATGTATACTTTCTATATACTATAATGTATATATACTATAATATATGTATAATTTCTATATACTATCTATATACTACAATGTATATATATTGTACTGTATGCATACTGTTTATAAACTATACTATCTATATACTATAATGTATATATACTATAATGTAGGTATACTGTCTATATACTATAAGTAAATATACTATAATGTATGTATACTGTCTATATACTATACTATCTATATACTATAATGTATATATATTATAATGTATGTATACTGCCTATATACTATCTATATACTATAATGTCTATATACTATAATGTATATATACTATAATGTATGTATGCTGTCTATACACTATCTATATACTATAATGTATATATACTATACTGTATGTCTACTGTTTATATACTATACAATGTCATATATTATACCGTATAACTATCTTATATATTTTCCTTTTTTTAATTTAAAAAAAATAAATTTGCATAGAAAAGAAAACAAGTCTCACATTAATTTTATAAAATTTCATTTTAAAATTAAAATTTGTGTAATGGAAAAACAAGACGAGTCTCGTAATTTATGATATTAGTTTCCTTTTTTAATTTTGTAAAAAGCTTTTAAACATTTTTTTTTTTTAATAAACATCAGATATAAAAAGAAAGCAAATGGATCTAGTTTGTTAACATTTTTTTTCTATTTTAATTAATATTTCTGAAAAGAAATCAAAAAGAGTTTAGCATTTCACTCGGTTAAATCTTATCTTAGTCACCCAAATTATTAAGAGTGAACTGGATTTCCGTGTTTGTTCCAAATACTTGCTTAAAAGCATATTTTAGTTAAAGAAATAAGATTACAAACAATAATGCCGACTAATTTTCATCGTACACATGAAACGACAAAATTAAAATTCGACCAGAAAAATATAATCTCCATCTTTATAAACAAGTCAAATGATGATAAATCCAGTTTGTAATTTGTAGTTAAAGAACAATAAAAAAAAAACTTTATCATTTTTTTATTTTTGGTTGAAAACTTTTCAACCTCCAAAAATGATAAAATATGATTTTTCTTTGCTTTATAACTTGACCACTTTTCAAAAATGGAAAAAAAATATTAAAAAAATAAAAACATACATAATATATAAAATAAATAAAATAAATAAAATAAAAAAAAAAAATAAAATAAAAATAAATAAATAAAACAAACAAATAAGTAAATAAATAAATAAATGAAAACAAATAAATAAAATAAATAAATAAAACAAATAAATAGTAAGATAAATAAAAAATAAATAAATAAAATAAAAATAAATAAAATAAAATAAATAAAATAAAAATAAATAAATAAAATAAAAATAAATAAATAAAATAAAAATAAATAAATAAAATGGCAAAATATGGTTTTAATTTGCTTTTATATTACTTTACCATTTTTCAAAAATGCAAAAAAAAAAATAAATAAAAAAGAATAAATAAATAAAATAAAAAGTAAATGAATAAAGAAAATGATATGTTTGCCTATCGTTCAACCATAAAATCATGAACTTGATTTATCGCCCCTGCACTTGTTTATAAGCATTGCAATTATATAAAAATGGACTATTTGTCAGGCTTTTATTAAAACTACGATTTAACAATGTAAACACAAATTCATATGAATGAGCATTCGTCGATTTGATTGTGATGTTGGCATTGGTTTCTCTGATCCCTTCAAGAATCAGTTCATCACAGGAGAAACCACACGAGTTCCAGTAGAAACTGAATCACTTACGATTTGATAAAGAGGTTTTACCTCGAAATATATTATGGAATATGATATTAGATCAATGTGTAAAAGTTGATAATGAATCAAGTAAGATAAAAAAATACTTTATTGTTTGTCTTCCTTCACTGTAGCACAATGATAAACATGCTTTTGAGAAGAGCTAGAGCTCTCCATATTTAAAAGTCTTGTGCCTGACTGCTATTGATTTCGTGGGGAGACACAGAATCGAACAAATGTTATTAAAACATGGTGGAGATAACTTAATGACAAAAAGTGTGTCACCAGCCAGATGTGAGCCTAGCTGGATTTGACAGTTGCTTATAAAGCTGAGGGCTCAAACTTACTGCCGAAACTCAGAAAGATTGAACCCAACAGAATTGCCATCTCGGACTTATGAATTAAGTTTTTATCTGTTCTTTCTTTTTGGATATCCATGTTCTCTCTCTCTCTCTCCCATTTTCTTTTTCTCCCTTTCTCTTCCACTTTTATCACACAAAAGCCAAGATTTGAGCAGTTGGAATTTCGATTTTGTTCGCATTGGTCAAACAAAACCAGCTAGCTGACTTTTAGGTTTTATATGTTCCTTTAAAATGTAAAAAATTAATTGTATGTCTTTTGTAAAATGTCTGTTCACTCCTTATTACAAGTGTTCAAATTTCAGCTGATAGTTTCAGCCCAGATAATTAGTTCTCTGGAGAGAATTAATGCCTGCCAAAAACCTGTCAAGCCTACAGATAGGATCAACTCCTTAACTGAAAGGGAGTTGGTCATACCGTGTTGGGATGTAACAGCCCTTCCAGAAACGTCACCACTCCTCAGCAAATGATTGTATTACATTTCAACACTGGCATATTCACTTCTTGCATTATGATAGCTTTCTATAATTCCTTTATATACATTATACACAATGCTTCAAGCAAACTATGTGTGTGTGTGTGTGTGTGTGTGTGTGTGTGTGTGTGTGTGTGTGTGTGTGTGTGCTATGCAGCACATGTTTTGCTAATACATGTGAATGGTGGACAAAGGAGGTGGAAAGGTGCAGAGAGTTGAAAATATCTCTGCCCAGTTAGACCACCCAAGAGATATTTCTTTTTTCTTTTAAAAAAAGTAAAGTGTCTTATATGAGAGCAAAGTTATGCTGGGATTGGGTTTTGCAAGAGAGACAATGTTTGGAGAATAGTTGAATTTTATCTTCAATGAATGCCTACTCTGACCACCGACACTGACCACCGACAAAAGTTCAGAACCAGTCAAGAGTGAAGAGATCCCAGAAGAATAGAAACCACATCAGCTTATTCATATTAAGTTGTTAGGGAGAAATGCAGAAATTCAGTTTCACTCAAAATAATTTTGATGACTGAAATAGGATTGCATGAATTTTTTCAATTTTTTTTTTTTTACTTTTATCTTTTTTAAACTCAAATCTGTGAAAAAAAAGAAACAAAAACTACATTAATTCCCATTATTCATTTTTTTTTTTTTAGTTGTAAATATTTTGCCTTGGCATTAATGACAGTAGCTGGAAAACAATACGTGGTTGAGTTTAATATTCACCTTTTCCTGTCTTCTGTTATTGGGTTTTACTTTGGCTTTTTGTTTTGTTTTTGTATTTTTTTTTTTTGTTTTTGTTTTGCGACCAAATCATTGATACAAGACATGTGAAAATATACGACTGGCTGAGAACCGCACAAAGACACCTAAAAAGGTTCATCAGGAATTGATTCCGATGCCGTCCACGTTTTTGATCAACACTGCCCCTAGCTTTGCTCTGGGAGTGAACTCTATCCCGCTCTCCCTTTGAGACATCGACAGAGTTTCCTTGCATAGAATAATTGCGAGGTACTGTCGCAGCAACACCTGCAAATAAATACTGAGTTATTTCAGCTAAACATTTGGTATATATGTATATATTTATACAGGTATATATAAATATATATGTTTAGTATACTGGATTCGTAATATCATTTTTAGTGACAATTTTCTTTCTACTGAATTTTTTTCTTAAATTGTTTTTAAATAGCATTATGACTACATTTATTAATCAGTCTAAATAAAAAAAAAATGCCTCTCACACATTAAAATCTGGCAAGTCATCAAAAAGCTGTGACCAAGGTGATACCTATAATAGGCCTGGCAAGTAAGAGTGTTGATGTAGGAAGCTAGATTACAACTGCTGAAAACATTTTTAGCTGGTGATTTCTTTGTAATATCTCCTAATTAGCTGACAGCCCAGCGTTGCCCAGTCATACAATACGCTTAAACATGATATTTTAACTTATACAGTCGTGTATGTATTATTACAGAATCAATCTTTTATTCATTATTACGAGGAATAATTTGCCCCTCTCTCTCTCTCTCTCTCTCTCTCTCTCTCTCTCTCTCGCACACGCAGTGACTTTTATATAATAGTAGAGATAGAGATAACTAGTTAATTAGTGACAAGGTATTCTTGCAATATAGTTAACAATCGAAGAAATCGAAAATAAAACAAAATCACAATTAGTAACTTACACCAAATACATTAAAATTTAATTTTCTACTGACCTGTATATTTTTAAAGTTTGGAAACTGGTAGGAAAACTTATTATCTCTGATTTTATTATTAAATTGAGTTATTGATGAAAAAAAAAAAACAATGTTTAAAAGTGCGATTTTGTCTGCTGTGGTCGAAAGGGAGAGCTTTGAATGAATTCCAATTTTAAAATAAAAAAACAGTTTCAGAATGCTCAAAGTATACGAGTCAGTAGAAAATTAAATGTGTTTGATAAAAGTTATTTGTTGTGTATTTTATTTGTTTTTAATTTCTTAGCTGTTAACTATACTGCAAAATTACAATAACAATTAGGAGCCTTGACTGTCGTACAGACGGTTGGGTTTCAATTCTGGCCTGAGGTAGTTGCCTATTTAGCCGCACTGTTGAGCTGTGAAACGGCGAAACAGTACTGTATGTGGACTACTATATATATATATATATATATATATATATATATATATATATATATATATATATATATATATATATATATATAGGGTGTCCATGAAGTCCGTGTGCGCCTTAAAATATTTATAATTTTATTTGTGATTGCAATAGAAATAACATGTAAAAAGGATTTGATTTTGGAACAATTCATTTTAAAATTGCACACGGACTTTATGAACACCCTTATATATATATATATATATATATATATATATATATATATATATATATATATATATATAAACACAAAGTGATGTTGAGCCTGACTGGGACTAGATGGATGACCATTTGGGAATACCAGGTGCTGTATGGGAGGACAATGGCATTGTCCTTGCAAATATAACAAACCAAAATACTAACGGCTTCTGGAATACCAACCACAAATAGAGGCTATCAACAACATAATGTCTTTAGTTTTCAGAAAACGTGAGGTTATTGTACAAAATGTGCACTTAAAGAAATAGAAGATATAGGTGCTTATGTAGAATTACACTTATTTTTTTTTAAATACGGAAAAATCTTTTTGATGTATGTACTCGTCACGGAATCGAAGATGTCATATTCCAAAAATCAGGTAAATTGATCAAGTAGTTTTTTTTTTATAGCTAAGAAAATAATAATTCACGATTTTTACCGATTTTAATACTAAATGTATCCATTATAAGGCTGCTTTTGATCTGGATATTTCGAATTGAGTTGCCTCCCTCTTATTTATTCAACATGGCAGACAAAAAGTTTACATTTTGCTATGTCATAAAATTTAATTTTTATAGTTTAAAAAAAACTATTTTATCAACTGATTTTGGAATATGATATCTTAGTTCCATGATTAGCATGTACTTCATAAAAATTTTCTGTAATTTTTTTTTTTTTAATAAGTAAATTCTAAATAAGCACCAATTATATATATATATATATATATATATATATATATATATATATATATATATACACATTAGTTGTCAAAGGTTGATCAACAAACAAAATTCGAGAGAGTTGATGCAGTGATTGCAGGTGATTAAATGACTTACTGACTAGATGGTTTTTTAACGAATGATAAAAAGTAATTTTTTGTATGGTTTCAAATGTTAAAAACTTCAAAGACTATATATATATATATATATATATATATATGTATATATATATATATATATATATATATATATATATATGACTACTTAATTTTGACTGGAAGCTGATTGACTAACTAAAAATTCAATAGCATGTCCGTTTATATAAAAAATGAGGTAACCACAACTATGCATAAGCCTGACGAATTCTCATGACAATGAAACAGGCTATTCTGTGTAGCTCAATTGTCATATATATTTTTATAACTTTATATTATTCATATATATATATATTCATATATATATATATATATATATATATATATATATATATATATAAAGCAAAGGTGTCTTTTGTCTGTCTGTACACACATTAGTTGTCAAAGGTTGATCTCCAAACAAAACTAATGGACTCTTTAGAATCTGTTGATGTTTAAGCCTAGTTTTAAACAATTAAAAACTTTCTTTATATATATATATATATATATATATATATATATATATATATATATATATATATATATATATATATATATATATATATATATTATTTAAGGAAAACTCTGTTATTTTTTATTATTTTTTTTTTTTCAGTTAGAGGAAATATTAAACGAAGCTCTTAATTGGAAACCAGCACTGAAATGCATGTAGTTGTCATGACAAATTCTTTCTTTGAGACAACAGATGGGAGTTCTCCGCTAATTAACAAACTTATGACTGTTTTATTGGCTAACCCATATGTAAATTGCTAGCAGGTTGCTGCAGATGTTTTAGCCTGGATTTAAATGATTAAAAAATTTTTTTGCCACTTCTTTGATATAATAGAAAGAAAATCGAAAGCTGAAAAATTGAATTTCCATTAAAATCCAATGCCATCTACTTAATCTTTTTTATGCCAATTTTAACTAAAAAACAAGACAGGGTGCAATTATCTCCCCTGTTTATTCTGTTTACTATTCAAGTTTAATTTCAAAAAATATTTTCATTAATAACTCATTTTCTACATTATAATTTTTTGTAATTTTTGAATATTTTACTCATTTCGACATGACATGTAGGAAGATATTATTGGTTGCAATTGAAATTTAATATTCCGAGTTTCGATTTTCGTTTTAATACCAAAGATGATGCAGCATTTTTTTAAAAAAATGTTTATTTTTACAATTTAAGGAAAACCCTGTTATTGGAAACCAGCTTTAAAATGAACATAGACGTTATGACAAATTCTTTGTTTGAGACAACAGATCGGAGTTCTTCAATAATTAGAGGAATTACGAGTGGTTTATTGGTTGACCCATGTGTAAATTGTCATCAAATTGATAAAAATGGCTTTTCTTTTGTTAGGATCAAAGTTATCTCCCTTTAAGCGAAATCGTTTTCTGGATCAGTTAGGCTTCTTGATAAAAAGAAAACTCTTAGACCACCTTGATGAAAAAGGTGAACCCCCAATTTTTTTTTTCTTTTTTACTAGGGAGTTACTGCTTATCAAGGCCTAAGTGCCATTTAGGGATAAAGGTTGCCCGATGTAATATCTGATGTTCTTTGTGTGTATCTTGACAAATGGCTCTTACTGATGAACGGTTGAAAAAATGTTTTTTGTATTTTTTCCAACAAACTGTAGTCATTAGAATTCTAAAATATGTGATGTATTTATGAAATTATGAGCATCAAGTCGATCTGACAGGAAAATAAGCCGGGTTCAGGAAAATAAAAAACCTTAGAACTTAAGTTGAGTAGGGTAAAACAGGATTGTTTATTAAATCATTAGGTGAAAGTACAGAATAGTTAATAAAGACCCCCCACCCTATGTTAATAATGAGTTTTTAAATAATAACTATTATTTACACATGGTTCATAAACCGCAGAAATAATGAGGAATGATTTATTCAACCGGTCACAACTCGATCATCTAGTGAGCTGTAAAGTCTAAAACTATACATGTGTACTCACTGTAAAATGACTAGCTGACTTTTATACATACATTTTAAGACTTGGCCTTGTGTAGTATCTGTTCTTCAGATGCTGCACTTCTATTTCTTGTTCTCTTTCGGTGGAGGAGAAATCCTTCACAACTGAGACAATTTTTTTATTTTTGTACCTTTTCTCCACGTTAAAAAACGACCCTGGTGTCTAACTCTGTCCCGTGGGGAGGCATAGTAAATAGGTACATTTTAAGACTTGCACATAAATTCAACAAAAGGAGGGGAACAGGTGACAACACAAGATTTGTGTTTTTGAATTTTTTTAGATGAAGAATTGATGATGTGACTTATTTGGATTGTTCGATTACTGTTTTCATTTCAAAATCAAAATAGAAATGACTCAACACGTTTTCCATGTCATAAATGCACCACATATTTTTGAATTTGTAAAGTCAGGAATTGGAATTGTGTTTTCAAAATGGTCTGACAAGTATCAAAATAATTAAGCATTTGCTTATAAAATAAGTATCTCTTTTTTACAAAGGAATCACCACTTATCAAGACCCAGTGGCTACTCGAGGATAAGGGTTAAAGAGTGTACAGTAGTCACAGGGACAATATCGTTAGTAGTGGAAATTTGGTAAATTGGATTACTTAAAGGGAATAGTCCATCAAGAACTTGTTTATATTGGACTTGAAGACAACCATATTGTAGATCACAGTGTAATATCTGTTCTGATGCTACACTTCACCTTTTCTGTCCTCGGTTAGTGGAGGAGAAATCCTCCATGACTGAGACAATTTAAATTTTTTTTTTTTTTTGCTCTCTCTCTCTCTCTCTCTCTCTCTCTCTCTCTCTCTCTCTCTCTCTCTCTCTATTACACATTCCCCTCACTTTGACTTTACAGCTTACTAGATGATCATGTTGTAGCTGATTAAATAAATCCTTCCTCGATACTTCTGCAGTTTGCCGACAAGGCTGAAATAATAACCTTATTATTTAGACACCTATTCTTAACATAGGGAGGGGGAGTTTTTTAAAATTATTCTCTACTTCCACCTGACAATTTCCTCAACAAAAGATATAACTATTGAATTCAACCTGAAAATACTATCTAAAAAAATAGCATGGTCTGTAAACTGCAGAAGTAACCATTCATCTTCTTTAGGACGTGTTGAATGAATAAAATAATTGTGCACTCTGGGTCAAGATCACAGTGTAGTACCTGTTCTGATGCTACACTTCACCTTTTGTCTTCGGTCAGTGAAGGAGAAATCCTTCATGACTGAGACAATTTTAATTTTTGTTCCTATCCAGAGTGCACCTTTTTTGGGGAGCTAGATTTTCCCAACATTAAAAGTCAACCTTGTGTCTAACTGTCCTCGTGGGAAGGCAAATAAATAAGAACTATGAGATTGGTTTGATTGTAACTATAAAATTATCCCCAGTCTAGCAGGATAGCATAAATATATGTATATGGCGAGAAAGCATAATTTGAAGAACTTGAATTGATTAAACAGCTACTGTTAATGAAATTTATACAGAAATGATGTCATAAAATGACCTGTTGAGCATGTAAAGCTAGCTGCATCATTGCCAAGCCTTTTATAGGTATGCCCTTGAATGTGTAACACTATTTTGATGTGTGTGTCTAAAAATACGGTTAAAAGTAAGTATTGAATGGAACTTTCTATTAGTAGTTAATGTAACTATGTTTCCATGCAGTTACGTTACAGATAGGAAGTTACTAGTGAGATGTGGCAAATGAATAGATCATATATTTATCATTTTACAGAATTGGCAGAGAGCAATTGGGTTTTAGGATAGCTTCTCCCACTTTCTATGGAGGTTGGGTTGCAGATATTATCTATGTATGCATATATAATGTATATATACTCTTTCTCTCTCTCTCTCTCTCTCTCTCTCTCTCTCTCTCTCTTTCTGCTATTTATCTATTTCTTTCGCCTCTTTCATTTTGTGTTGATTCTACCTCTTGATTATATTTCTCAATTTCTCTATCAGTATCTAGAGAAAGAGTGACTCTAGACTCTCAGCATGGCTGTCTAATTTACATATGTGTCTGTACACACCACAAACACGGATGTTAATTAGAAGGCAAAAGAATAATTGTTTTTAATCATAATAATAATAATAATAATAATAATAATAATAATAATAATACTTTTTAATCATAATAATAATAATACTTCTATATAATAATAATAATAATAATAATAATAATAATAATAATAATAATAAGAAGAAGAAGAAGAAGAAGACGGGGCAAGGGAGGTAAAAAGATCCAAAAAAAGAACACCAACCACACCTCTACTAGAAATGTGGAAACAGTATTGATATTTTTTGAAGGCATATTGGCACTCAAAATGCCCAAATGCGAGAACTTGAATGCCTACTAGACACTGTCCCCAAGTATCTAATGTCTCTCTGTATAGGGGTTTGTCAGGACAAATTGGCATGAGGATATTTTTTCCATACAAGTAAACCCTGACCAAATATTCCAAATAACATTATTCGTGGCACAAACAAGATCTCCTTGGTATGGCTCGCCAACACTGGCTTTTAAGATGGATGGTGCACTTTTTTCAAGTAACAGCACAAAGCTGGATATTCCACCAGACAAGATGAATTCTTGTCCTGAAATCCAGTAAGACCCAGAGACCAGAGTACACCATGACATATTTAAATGGTCAATTGGGGAGAGGAAAATTATGTTCTTAACTTCTTTACTAACTCAGTATCTGAGAGGTAAAGAACTTTAATGGAAGATTCAAATATCTATGGATCTCGTGTAGAGATCAAACGTTAGCCCCAGGAAGTGGGGGGGGGGCGCTTTGGTTTCTAAGAACTTCGATTGAAATAAAATGAAACACAAAGACCATTTAGTTATGCAAGAATGTTTTAAATAAAGACATATCACAGTTTGTGAACTTTCAAATAAAATCATCATCATTATCAGCAGCAGGAGCAGCAGTAGTAGTAGTAGTAGTCTTTCATGCTGACAGGTGTTGAACGGCTTTTAGAAATTGACTTCCAAACTAACCTATCACTAGTCAGGATATTATTTAAATTACATAGCAGATTATTTTTTGAAAGTCCTTTCTTTAGTTGAGACAGTATATTTTTTATAAGTTGAATGCCTTTCCTGACACCAACCCAGCAGCATGATCAAGATCAGTGCTTTTATTTAGGTACCATCTCTAGATGATTGCCTGCCAAAAATCGCTGGAAAAATGGTAAGTATCTCACTCCTGATGCAATTCTCTATCTGTATAAGAGCCTGGTATATCCTAAAATGGAGTCCTAATGTTGACACATCTGGGCTGCTGCTCAGTGCACCTTATCCTGTCTTGACAGAGTTCAAAACAAGTTTCGAAACCTAGTATGTGATGCCCTTTTTTCTTCCCTGCAACCTCTTTCCCACAGAAGAGACATCGCGAGCATGTCTCTGATCTATCGCTATTTTCATGGCAAGTGCTTGATTGAACTCCAATCTATGACCCCCCCCCCTGCCAAACTTTCACAAAAAACACTCAACTAACTCCAACCAGTCTATATGATTTTCCCCACCTTCTATCTGTGTCTTAATCTAAATGCAGATTCCATGATGAAAACTTCTTTCCCAGAACTGCCCGCCTTTGGAACACTGTTCTGCTGGCCTGCTTCCTGGTTGAATACAACATGGTAGCATTCAAATCCAATGTAAACAAGTTTTTGTTAAGCCGTCCCCATAAATAATCAAATTCTACCCAATTTACATCATTAACGATTACTACACTATCACCTTACTTTTATCCTCGAGTGTCCTTTGGGTCTTGATAAGTGGTGACTTCCAAGTAAAAAAAAAAAAGAATAAACAGTGGTTATGACCCAACGACTCATTGATACGTCTAGTATGCTTTTTTTTTTTACTAGCAAGTGACCTCTTATCAAGGCCTAAAGGCTACTCGAGGTTAAGGGTTAATGCCTTTGTCAGATGGAGAAAGAACTGGAAAACGATTGGTGAAATAGGCAGGATTGTTAAGTTTGAATTTGAAAGTGACTATGTTGTAAAAATTCTTTACAGTGGTTGTAGCCAGACGAGTTTCTGCTGTGAATGTTTGACAATGGAGGGGGTGGATCAGAGGTTGAGCTGTATATATAATTTTGCACATATGAATAGAAACACATGGTTACTCTTAAACTCCGTTTACAGACAACACTCCTTGGGGGTGGGGTTAAGGAATACAAAATAACTTCGACTCAACTGTTATCGAAAGTAAATACTCACAGATTATTTAAAATGCCAAGGACAAATTTGCCGGGAATAACATTTTTATGAAGTTAGTTGGGACATTTTTTTAATGAATAAACAAATTAATTAACATAAGTGAAATAAATTAATATGAATGAAAAAAAAAATAATGTAGAGATAAAAAAAAAAAACGAAAAGAAATCCTGGTTAAATAATTTAAAAATATAAATTTTGGGGACGCACATGGTCTAAATTAACTTAATGAGCATGTTATAAGGAATTTATGTTATTTATTTCATTTATTTCATTTTCTCTTTTTTTCTCTTTTTTTGCATGTTTTTGCTTCATGAAACGAAATATGCATCAGAGTGTAACGAAAGTTCTGTCCGATTTTTAAGGTTCAATCTCTGGTTCTGTCGTGTAAGAAATTTGTAGCAATAGTATTACAATAACAATAGCACCAGCAGCAGCAGCAGCAGCAGCAGCAATAGTAGCAACCACTATTAACGATGTTTGAAATATTTACTTGACTTCTAAGCCAAATGCTGATTGGAGCGAACATATAATTTCAATTCTGACTAGCCAATCAGAAACAACCTCTCATATGAACAGAGAACAAGGCCGAAGGTTTATAAAAGGAAGTGCTTGCCACTGTCCTCTCTCTCTCTCTCTCTCTCTCTCTCTCTCTCTTTCTCTCTCTCTCTCTCTACACTATTGTGTAATCAACCCACGTCACTGAGTTCAAACACCAAACTCATCTCTTGGCACAAATCAAAACTTGCTGAGTCATGAGCTTTTGACATCGACAAGAAGACTTCAATATCTAACATGACTCACCTGAATTTCCAATATGGCGGCATTTCAAGTGTTTAGATCCAAAATTGGCGGAGGAGTTTGGAAGAGTCTGCAAAGATCAACTCTTTCAACTTTGACCTCTTGGCAGCCAACTTTTCGCCCAAGAACTGATTAAAAAGCTTGCTGCATGTCTGAATACCCTTTATGTAAAATTTCAAATGTTTAGACCCAAAATCCGCTGAATAGTTTGCTAGAGACTGCAAAAGCCAAATCTTTTAAACTTTGACCCCTTGGCAGCCAAATCTTCGGCCAAAAACTGATTAAAAAACTTTCCCCATGTCTGAATACACTTATGTAAAATTTCAAATGTTTATATAATTGGCTGAGTAATTTTTTAGAGACCGCAGAAGTCAAATTATTTTTTAACTTTGACCCCAATTTTGACCTCTTAACATTTATTGTTTTGAGTTCAAATCATATTAAATGTTTGATCGATGGCCAAATAACCTACATCTAAAATTTAAAGTGTTTAGGCCCAAAATTGGCAGAGGAGTTCGGTAGAGTTTTCAAAGGTTAAGAAGATTAATGATAGAAAGAGATTTTTCTCGTGTTATGGCAAGAAATATACAGACTGGTTCAGGAATGTTTTCTGATTAGATGAATCAAGATTTTGTGTTGTTAGTGATGCTCCTGATGCTCCCGAACGGTGCAATCGAAGAACTGGAGAAAGATTTTCGCCAAGTTGCATAAAATCGACAGTTAAATACGAGAATGAAGGGATAATGGTATGGGGAACTTTTACTATAGCAGGAGTTGGGGAACTTATTAGATATGAGAAGTCAATCAATGTAAAGGAATACATTCAATTGTTAGAAACAGGACTGTTACTAAGTATCCAGAAGCTGGGAATATCTCAGAACATTATTTTTCAACATGATAATGCTCCTGCACACACTGCTAAAGTAAAAAAAAAAAAAAATAGTTTTCTAATAATTCAATTGATGTGATATTTTGGCCAGGTCAAAGCCCCGATTTAAACCCAATCAAGAATATTTGATCCATAACATCTCGTACATTGGCTGGAAGAACTTTTTCGAACAATGACAAACTGTGGGAAGCTGTGCAAAGTGAATGGAATAGCATCTCCCCTTTACAGTGTTCCACTTTGGTTGAGAGCATGTCTGAAAGGATTGATCTTTTAAAGAAATCAAAAGGAAATGCGATTCCATCCTAAGCATTTATTAAAGTAAATATCTTGTTCTGTGTTATTAGTCTCGTTTAAGTTTCCTTGTTCAATTGTTCTTTGTTCAATATAGCTTTTAGTGCAATAAAATGTATAAAATTTGTTTGGCCCATTTTTCTTTGCTCACGAGTGTATATATATATATGATGATTGCAACGTCTTGTCAGACGAGTGCCACTCCCTCAGACACTTAAAGTCCATGAGCCCCAAAATGACTTCCATTGCCACAGGAGCATTTTAATAGACAAATGCCTGAGGGAGTATGTATACACAGATGATGTTACAGACTCTTAGCTTTGTATGACAGCTAAGCCTCTCTCTCAGTTCAAAATGTTGAGATCCAGCAACAAGCAAGAGCAAGATAACCAGCAACAAGTTAAACTGCAGACCAGCTTATGTAAGTCCTCTAGTAAATAATTATATATATATATATATATATATATATATATATATATATATATATATATATATATATAATTATTTATTATAATAATTAAATACCTACAAACACTAGTGTTTCATCCTTTCAGAAATCATCAGTGCAGGGTGTCACGATTAACACCAGTTGAGAGATTCGAACCTTGGCAACAGAAGTCATGTCTGGCTTCATTAGCAAGGACCCGAACCATTTGACTACCGACAACCGCAAGAGATACAGTTAAAATTAAACATTTATTCTTTTTAAATGCTTTTAACGTCTGTCAAAGTGATCTAATCATTATATGATAATCTATGCATATGAGCTAATTTTATTACAACTGAAAATGCTCAACGATAAGAAACAAGTTTCTTAAAGGGCTGACATAATTATATATATATATATATATATATGTGTGTGTATATATATATATATATATGTATATATATATATATATGTATATATATACATACATATATATATATATACATACATATATATATACATACATATATATATATATATATATATGTATATATATACATACATATATATATATATGTATATATATATACATACATATATATATATATGTATATATATATATATATATGATTAAATAATAATTACTCTTTATACCTACAGACACTAGTGTTTCATGCTTACGCAATTATCAGTGTAGGAGTGGTAATGTGAGATTCGAGCCCGGCCATGAAGCCACTTTTTGCTCCATTCGCTAAGCCTCTACTCCAGGGCCACCAAACAATTGCGATGGAAATAAAGTAAATTAAGAACTATTAAACGCCAAATACGGACGAACACATTATGATGATCTAGAGTGTTCGCAAGAGCGGAAGTCATGAACATTGCAAAAACGATAGTTGACTTCCTTAGTTATAATTCTTGAATGAGCTTGATAATTATAATTAAATAATAATTATTCTTTATACGTATGCGTGTGTACGTGTGTTCGTGTGTGTGCGTGTGCATGTGTGGGTGCATGTGTGCGATTCAAATCAATCTAATATTTGTGTCAACCAGACTCCGCCAAGGCAACGTGTGACCGGGCAAGTACAGCTAGTATATAGATATAAATATCAGAATCCTGAGGCAAATAGAAGCACAGATTATAATGAATCGTGTGGTATCAAGTATTAAAACATATTTTTTAGGGGTAATATTATATAAGACAATCCCAGCCAAAAAGAGAATAGTTCAATATACTTGATAGAGCAAATGAAATTTAATTTAATTCAGAAAAATATAAAAATAATTAATTAATTTTTAATATATTTTTGTATTGTATTTGCTAAATAGTAAAATTATTTCGAATTAGATTTAATATTTGCTAATGACTTTTCCTCTGAGGAGAAGCACCTACATCGAAATTACATGGGTTAAAGAAAAAACTCTGAATTGTATTCTTTATCCAAACAATAAATTTCTGTTCTGAAAAATTATTTTTCTGACTGAAATTTAAACAATATATATATATATATATATATATATATATATATATATATATATATATATATATATCTATAAAAGTGAACGTGTCTGTCTGTCTGTGTGTCTGTGTGTCTGTCTGTCTGTGTACATTTCCCTACGCAATAACTCTGTCAATTTTTAGTCTATAGACTCGAAATTTGAAATACCGGGTACTAAGATTTAGGAAAATCGATGTGACGGGTGTCAGCCAGAAATTTGGCTGTTAAGGGGTCAAATTTCAACGATTTGACCTTTAAGAACTCTACCAAACTCCTCCGACAATTTTGGGTCTAGACACTTGAAATTTTAGATATAGGTTCCTTGAACCTGGATCTAACTTAATAAAGTAATTTGAGCCCGAAACTATAAATTTTAAGGGGTCATAATAGGGGTCAAAGTTTTAAAAAATTAACCATTTTTTTTGTTTTTTTGCTTTTTTTGCACAGCATACATCTCCAAACACCCGAGCAACGCCGGGCACCCCTGCTAGTATATATATATATATATATATATATATATATATATATATATATATATATGCAATATTTATTATGACACTATATAAACATATTTCAAGGTCGTACTATTGGTTTCGATACACCGAAAACAGTAATAATATACTGTGGAAAATCGATATAATCTCTTCGGCGACAAAGAAAAAACTGGAACTAATGCAAAATGAACGAACATAGAAAAAACGCTAGACTAGCGTTTAAGACTCAGAATTTCATATTTAAAAAAATATCGTTTTAAAACCGACGCTAATAGATTATGATTATGGAAGAAAGAAAGGAAGTCTAGCGTTTTTCCTATGTTCGTTCATTTTGCATTAGTTCCAGTTTTTTCTTTGTCGCCGAAGAGATTATACCGATTTTCCACAGTATATTATTACTGTTTTCGGTGTATCGAAACCAATGGTACGACCTTGAAATATGTTTATATATAATAAATATTGTATCTTCAGCTCTCACATCTACGATCGAGCACTTTATTGGATTTTTTCATCACCCCTGGACACGCTATATCTATATATATATATATATATATATATATATCTGCTTGCATGGTCATCAATATAGGGGTAACATAAGTTTCGAACCCAGCCATGAAGCCACTTTTTGCTCCATTCGCTAAGCCTCTACTCCAGGGCCACCAAACAATTGCGATGGAAATAAAGTAAATTAAGAACTATTAAACGCCAAATACAGATGAATACATTATGACAATCTAGAGTGTTCGCAAGAGCAGAAGTCATGAACATTGCAAAACTGCTAGTTGACTGCATTGGTTATAATTCTGTAGACGGTGCTCATCCTTAAGTATTCATAAAGGGGCTTGATAATTATAATAGAATAATAATTACTCTTAATATATTTCTGTGTTAATTGCTGGTAGCCTGGAGGTAGAATGCTAGCCTACAAAGGTTGACTTTGTGACTCGGTTCAGATCTCCAGATTGGCAGTAATTGCTACTTCCTACACTGATGATCGCATAAGCATGAAACACTACTGTCTGTAGGTATAAAAATAATTCTTAATATCTATTTATGAAAATATTATTATTGTTATTATTATTATTATTATTATAAGTCCCTTTAAGAAATTAAAATTAAGCACTCTTTAGGTTGTTGGTTGGTTGTTTTTGTTTTACAGCATATCAACCCTTTTTGGGTTATTTAATGCCGAATCTAAATATTTTGAAGAAAATTTTTTATAGAATATATTTGTTGTTTTTACGTTGGTTTCTATTTAACCCATAGTTGGGACCCTAACAGGTACTACCACTCCGGGTCAGAGTGGACCTGGGAGCAATGGTAATTAAAGGGTGGCTCCACACTCCCCAAAGCCCGCAAGCTGGGGCCTCACCACTGGATATAGTTTAAGGTCATATCCAGGACCCTCTCTTTAGGGAATTAAGAAAAAATGGTCAGCTTAAGTACAAAATGCAATATTCTGAGTTGACTTCCTGTCGTTGAATACTCTCTGGATGTTTACTACTCATGCCCGTAACCATGGCATTTATAGGTACTTAATTTCTGTCAATCCCTGTGTTAATTGCTGGTATCCTGGAGGTAAAGGTAGAATTCTACAGAGACAAGGTTGACTTTGTGATTGGGATTGAATCTCCTGACTAGCAGTTAGTGTCTAGGTATAAAAATAATTTATATAATAGTTTGCTTGTTCTTTTCCTTAGTCTGTACGTTATGTTTCGAAAAAGGCTAAATTATAGAAATTTCGAAAAGGCCAATCTGGCAATTCTGAACAATATGAAAGTGACCTCCCTGTACTGTAGTCTCGTTTTCAAATATTATAATAATGATATATGATCACTGATATAATGGTGTGAGAAAGAAACATGCTATGATTTCGACATGCAGCAGTTTTTCATTGAAGAAAGAAGTCAATGAACCATTACATAAAAAAGGTAACATTCGAAAGAAACAGGGAAAAAAAGAACATTGTATGTCAAGAGTTGTTGGACTGAAGGAACAAATTAAAGATTGTCTTTTACAATGTGATTTTATTATTTGTATTGAACTATGTAGCACAATATTACTTTCTGATTGTTTAATAGTATTTATTAGTTTATCTCATTTGGGTCAATTGTGTTTTTAAAATACAATGGACACACTTTGCATGGAAATGTTAATAAACTCATATTCGCTTGTGTTACTGAGTTTTATGTACAAAAAAAATTATTTTTGTGCTATCCAGAACATCAGCTTAATTCAATATATTTCTCATTTGGTGAAATTTCCATGGGTCGTGTTGTTATTAATATTTCTTTATATAAATATTATCACTGTATATATTTAGATTTATATATATACAATGTAACCCGGATATAAGAGAGGAGGGATCTCTCTTATATCCGGGGTATACGGATATTATTGTTTCTATTGTTTCTTATATCAGGATTACCTTACATTAACACAAGCTCTAATTTCTCTTATATCAGTTTTCCTTATACTGGAGTCTCTTATATCCGGGTTACATTGAGTGTGTGTGTGTGTGTGTGTGTGTGTGTGTGTGTGTGTGTGTGTGTGTGTGTGTGTGTGTGTGTGTGTGTTTACTTATAAATGTCCTCCTTTTATCCAGGTGTTCGAGTTTAATTTTACTTATAAATATATGTTAAGTCCATGTCTGCTCCTGCAGTTATTTATGCGTGTGCGTGTGTTTAGTGCCCCCCCCCGTTCCGTTAATAATTGTACCCAGCTTTAAGATGACTTCTGCCAGAACACAACAGAGCTAAACACAACACTTTCATTCACCTAAACACGTTTAGCCTCACCATCCAATGAAATTGCGCAGACCGACCGCAGCTCCCTCGTCTCCTTGTTAATCTTTCCTTGTGTCCTCGCCCTTGTAATCGTCACCGATTCTACGGCTTTTAGACCCGCTCCTTTGGCCGTTGTTTTTTTTTTTTTTACCTACCTTTCATCCCCAAGCATATAACCGATTCTGCAGTGATTCGGTTCAGTCTCCAGTGACAACATTTTGAAGAACTGAGAACAGAGCATGAAGAAATTTCAAAGAATGAAGTTTTTTTTTGTTTTTTTTTTTTCAAAAAATATACAAACTTTATTTTTATTTGTTGAATTCTTACTTTTCCATTCCCTGTTACCAAAAAACAAAAACAACAAAACAACAAACACAAAAATATACACATGATCCCTTCTATCAGATTATAAATATATATATATATATATATAAACACAATGGACACCTTGCAAGGAAATATATAAAAAATATAAATCATACAACGGAAGCAAATAAAATTTGGGAAAAAAGAACGAATGTTCTTTAATATGAAAGAGGAAAAAAATATTACTTCAAACCAAAGTCCAACAGACCAACGAAAATTCTTTTTCTAGCTTACGTGTGACAGACTAACGAAAATGCTATTTCAAATTTAAGTGTGACAGACCAACGAAAATGCTATTTCAAATTTAAGTGTGACAGACCAACGAAAATTCTATTTCAAATGTAAGTGTGACAGACCAACGAAAATACTATTTAAAACTTAAGTGTGACAGACCAACGAAAATGCTATTTAAAACTTAAGTGTGACAGACCAACGAAAATGCTATTTCAAATTTAAGTGTGACAGACCAACGAAAATTCTATTTCAAGGGTAAGTGTGACAGACTAACGAAAATTCTATTTAAGGCGTAAGTGTGACAGACAAACGAAAATGCTATTATAAACTTAAGTATGACAGAACAAACGGCATTTCAAACTTGAACGTGACAAACCAGTGAAAATTCAATTCCAAGCTTAAGCCTGATAAATCGACAAAACTCTATTTTAAACTTAAGTGTGGCATTTATGTGAAAATTCTATTTCAAATTTAAGTTTGGCAGACCCCCACCAGTTCTACTTCAAGTTTAAGTTGTAATATAACACTATCGTGGCCGAGCTGTATCTTTTGTGTCATGAGTACGTCTCGTGGGTGGTTTTATCTTCATTTTAAACAGCTGTTGACCATTGTTTCTTTTTGAGCCCAAGTTGTTTCAGATCCTTAACAGCTACAGTCTGTTGCCTGTCCAAACAGGTAATACACAGTCGTTGCACGGTGTCATTAGTTCTCTCTAGAGTCTTAATTATCTGGGGTTCGGAGAAAAGCGACTATAATCAATGTGTCAATTTGTTATGCCCTTATTTATTTGCCGCCCCACAAGGGCAAAGTAAGGCACAACGTGGGCCTTGAATGTGAGAAAATCAAACTCTACAAAAAAGGGCGCCTCTCCTTGTGGCACAATAATGAAAATAGTTGTAGGTTTTTAATATTTATGTGGACTCTTTGTTTGGCAGTTTTAGAAGTCATGTATAATTAGGACCGAATTGACACGCGATGCAAATGTGGATGTGTCATTGGTTCATTTTGGTCAGCTGACTGGATAATATAATTGAAATTAGATAATAAAGTTAGTTGTTGATCAGAAATTAACAGAAATCACAATTATACAAGATCCTCGCTAGGGTGGCGTTCATACCATTTTGGAGCAGTGTTTATCGCATTGTCCAGGAATGGTTACAATATAGCTAAGATTGATTAACAGTTCAAATTTGAAGTTAAAATTGTTTTTGTCTTTTTTCATTTATGAACATGTTTTTTCTAGCTGTGTGTGAAATAAACAAAATCGTAGCAGAATATCAAAATTGGCCCTGAAACAGGGAGAGTGAAACGACCAGTATCGATGGACTCCATAAAGGTAAAAAAAAAACAAAACAAAAAAAAACATAATATAGTCGGCATGGTACAACTTTCTTATTTTTTTGGTCCCCCCAAAAAAGGAAGGTGGACCTGTAAATTCACCCTTGTCCGCACCTTTCTCAATAACTATGCCTTGGAATTTTTTGAAATTTTGCACAAACATTAAACATGATATGAGTAAAAAAGTAACAGAACGGATTTTCCGGGAAAACTCCAGTTGCCTCCTTAGGGGTGCCTTTTGAGTTAAAATAGCTAAAATTGATACTTTTGTACTTATTAAAAAAAAATTGTTGCTTTGGATTTTTATAAAACTTTCTGAAAAATTGTAACTAACTGATTTTTGTATAATTTTGTTTGTCTATACTTCGCGATAACTCTTAAAGGGGCTCTTTAAGGGCTATTAAAAACACTCCATTTTTGGGACTATTTTACCATATTGGTCCAAAATTTTCTGTGTATGTCTATTTAGCAGTTTTGCACGGTGCTGAACTCAAATTTAAATATTTTAAAGCCTTGGGGACTTTTGGGGTTAAATAGGGGGGCAAATGATGGATTTAGTAATTTCTTTTGCAGAACTCAAATTTACATATGTTAATGCCTACAACTGCCCCGTTTGTTCATTTTCATCAGGATTTGACGTCCCCTGAAGACTTTTGGGACTAAATAAGGTAGGGGTGGGGGCAAATGCTGAACTTAGTCATTTTTTTTATGCCTCGTTCACTGTGTATTCACAGGGGACTATGCATGCTTCACTTGTTTTACCTGCTTTCTAGAATCAAGTACTCACAAGGAGAACTGTGTGAAGGTTGTTAAAATAGATAATGAAAATAGTGCTACGGAATTAACTGGATTCGAACTTAGTGAATCCAAATCATCAGTTTTCATCATCTCTATCCAATTCATCATCTCTATCCATACAAGTGAGATTCAACACAGGTATTAGTGATCTGGTCATATTTCAACCATAACCACTTATAAGCAGTGTGTCATTCAGAGAAAGTGAGACACAAGGGCATTCTATATCATTTTTTTTATTGGAATCCTTTGAGATGAATAATTTGTATTTTTTTTTTTATTTATGGACTGTTATTCTCATCTTTATACTTGTTATTGTTTCACAACGTTTCGGCCAACTATTGCTCTGACTTTCGACAGGTGGTTAACAACAACAGGATAGGAATGCTGAGTCTCTTAAATGTATCCTCGGTAATTAATTGGATAGAGGCGTTGAATCTCTATTGTTCCAGGTAAGCATTGTCTGAAGATAGCGGTTTTAATCCTATCCAAAGCCAGCCAGCCAGAGGATTAGTTAGTCAAAAACGTGGTGAGACGACAACAACCATGGAAGGCAGTAATTACTGAGGATACAGTAAAGAGACTCAGCATTCCTATCTAGTCGTAGTCAACCAACCAGAGGAAAAGTTGGCCAAAACGTCGTGAAACAACAACTATGAAGATGAGGATAACAGTCCACAAATAAATAAATAAATAAATAAGACTATTCCACTTGTGAGCTCTCTAAACAATATAGCATACTAAACATTAGAGAAAGTTGAACGAGTGCTTCAAACAATATTCAGTAAAGCCAAGAAATACATAATATTTTACAGTTCATCTCCAACTCTGTAGGGAGAATAAAATGTTGCCAAATGTATATATATATATATATATATATATATATATATATATATATATATATATATAGCTTTGAGTAAAAGAGAAAAAAGAAAGATCAATTCCACAAAATGAGACTTATCCGGATTATATATATATATATATATATATATATATACATATATATATATATATATATATATATATATATATATATATATATATGTGTGTGTGTGTGTGTGTGTGTGTGTGTGTGCTAAACCGACCATCTTCCATCAACGATGAAGCCATCGATCGACTACGCCAGGAGCCTATCAACGAGGAGCTCGACATCCCACCCTCGTCAGAGGAAGTAAGCAAAGCCATCAAGCAACTTTCCTCTGGGAAGGCCCCCGGCCCCGACTCAATTCCAGCAGAAGTATATAAAGCTGGTGGACCTACACTGCTTTTAAGACTAACAGAACTCTTCCAATCCATGTGGGAGAGTGAAGAATTACCACAAGATTTTCGTGATGCTACTATCGTTCACATTTACAAACGCAAGGGAAATCGTCAGTCATGTGACAACCACCGCGGGATATCCCTTCTTTCCATCGCCGGGAAAATCCTGGCCCGCGTCCTTCTCAACCGCCTGCTGGTGCACCTTGAAGATGGTCTTCTTCCCGAGAGCTAGTGTGGCTTTCGAGCGGGCCGCGCGACGACTGATATGATCTTTGCTGCACGCCAACTGCAGGAGAAGTGTGTCGAGCAGCACCGGGGCCTCTACACCACGTTCGTCGACCTGACCAAGGCCTTCAACACTGTTTGCCGAAATGGCCTCTGGCGGATCATGAAAAAATTTGGTTGTCCAGACAGGTTCATCGCCATTGTCAGGCAGTTCCATGAGGGCATGACCGCTCGTGTCCTGGATGACGGCGACCCCTCAGAACCCTTTCCTGTGACCAACGGGGTCAAGCAGGGCTGTGTCTTAGCCCCGACGCTCTTCAGCATGGTTTTCTCTGCCATGCTCCAGGACGCTTTCAAAGACAGTCACTCTGGCATTGTCATCAAGTACAGATGTGACGGGGAATTGTTTAACATCAGGCGAATGCAGGCAGTCACGAAAGTGAGGGAAACCATCATCAGAGACCTTCTCTTTGCCGATGACTGTGCCCTTAATGCCCCAAATGAGATAGAGATGCAACGTCAAATGGACGGATTTTCCACCAGTTGTGACAACTTTGGACTCACCATCAGTACAAAGAAGACAGAAGTTATGTACCAACCCGCCCCAGGAGATGCATACCATGAACCCGGCATCACTGTCAAAGGACAGAAGATCCATGCTGTGGAGCAATTCACCTACCTTGGCAGCACCCTCTCCCGCACCGCCAACATTGACATTGAGGTTAACCATAGGATCTCCACAGCGAGCAGTGCATTTGGAAGACTTAGAGACAATGTGTGGAAGAGGAGAGGCATTACACTCGCAACCAAACTGAAAGTATACCGAGCGGTCGTCCTGACAACCCTACTCTACGCCTGCGAAACTTGGACGCCATATAAAAGACATGAAAAACAGTTGAATGGCTTCCACCTCAGATGCCTCCGTAATCTTCTCAACATCCGCTGGCAAGACAGAATTCCTGACACAGAAGTCTTGAAGCGCGCGGGGCTCCATACCATCACCACCATAATCCGCAAAACCCAGCTCCGGTGGGCAGGCCATGTCTATCGCATGCACGACAGCCGAATCCCCAAATAACTTTTCTATGGGGAACTCAGCCAGGGAAAGCGGAATGCAGGGGGCCAAAAGAAACGATATAAAGATTGTGTGAGAACGTCCCTAAAAGACTTTGACATCAGCCCCCAGTCTTGGGAGAGTCGCGCTGCTAAACGTTCGGCCTGGCGTTGCGTCATCAGCCTAGGAGCCGACAGGGCAGAGAATCAACGCATGACACATGACCAGCAGAAGCGCAAGAGGAGGAAGGAGAGAGCTGCCTGTTCACAGCCTGCCGATACCGCCTTCACGTGTCCAGAGTGTGGAAGAGTCTGCCGAGCATGGATTGGCCTCATCAGCCATCTCAGGACCCACAAACCCCTGACGCCGAATTGATTGATACCTTGGTCATCGTCGATTCCGACGGACGAGCAAGAAGTGTGTGTGTATAATCCGGATAAGTCTCCTTTTGTGGAATTGATCTTTCTTTTTTCTCTTTTACTTAAAGCTATATATATATATATATATATATATATATATATATATATATATATATATATATATATATATATATTTATGGTCTCATTTTTACATTTTTAATGACCCCATGTTGGCTTTTCTTCCAAGACGCATGGTCTCCATTTTATGTATTACGTTCTTATTGTGCAACATACAAGGGTATAAAATGAACAAAGGAGAGAAAAAAAAGAGTAACAATTAAGAAGCAATGGAATTTACATATATATATACAGATAGATATATACGTTTATTCTCATGTAAACAGTTTGTCAACGACAAACGTGAGAAGAATATGTGAAACATGATTCATAATGGTGTGAAAACGACAGACGTAGTTATTGAAGGCGACTATGTTAATGTCCCAACGCAACTGAAAAATAAAACATGTATTGCCGGGGTAAACGAATAGGGATAAATATATATGAGCAATATATATACATAAATGTGACTTATATTTTGTTGATGATATTTTGGGAGTCTACGACTGTAACCAGAAGAAAATTGGTTTGAAAACGACTGACAAGAGTTAGTGAAAAGCTTGCCAAGATAGCAGCGTGTTGGACAATTGCTGACCCAGTTTATATATTCTCCACATTAGATATTTTTGATTTCTTGAAATAGAAGAGTTGGTTCTTTCATAGCTCAGTATAATCCAGGGGAGATAACTTGGACGTGGCCTAAGATAGGTAATTCTTAATACTTCTGAGCCAACAATGTTAATGCTAAACACTATAGTGACGGGACCAAATATGCAAAAACCCTACTCAATTTTATTTATGGAAATCAAACTTTTATAATTACTGATGTATCTCTTTCACTAAGTGTTGAAACCATAGCCTGCCAAACTTAAATTTACTTTTCATGCAAGATTACAAATCACCTTAAAGTGAATATGATGAAAGAAATATCTGAATAATTAAAAAAAAAATATGCAAACTAATATGTATGCAAAATACACACACACACACACACACACACACACACACACACACACACACACACACACACACACACACACACACACACAAAAGAAATAATTACTAAACTTTAAAGTTGATTGGACAATCAAAATGCAAGCGCACAATTTGATTGGACAAGGAGAAAGTAAATATATAATTTGATTTAAATAATTGAAATCAGAGAAACAATTTGATTGGATGATAAAAATCAAAGAAACCATTTGATTGGGCAATCAGAAAAGAAGGGGCACAATTAAACTGGACATTAAAAAAACAGATACAATTTGATCGGGCAATAAAAAAAAAGACAAGTGACTTAAAAGTAAAAAGAAAAAAGGGGCCGATACAAATCAAAATATTAAGACTACAGTAATAAAATAACAACTATCTATAAACCAAATAAATCTCTGAGTACGTGTAATGCACTACGACATTCAATTTCCTTTCCTAAAAAAAACATGGTGGCTAAATTTATATTTCAAATTTTAATTTTTTATCGCCATAATCTCCATGTAAAACATCTAACTTTCTCTTTATCGCTGGTGATGAAATCAGGTGAACACTTTTATGTTAATTCCTTCTTCTGAAATAATAATCTATCAACGATCCCATCTTGCACACACTCAAAGTATTCCAAACCAATAATTATTCTCAGTTTGGAGAAAATTTCTTGCTAGATATGAACTATGCTAATTAATTCCTTGCTATATATGAAATACACCAATGGATGTTTTACTAGATGTGAAATATACTAATAAATTACTTACTAGATGTGAAATATTTTAATAAATTACTTGCTAGATATGAAATATACTAATAAATTACTTGCTAGATGTGAAATATTTTAATAAATTACTTGCTAGATATGAAATATACTAATAAATTACTTGCTAGATATGAAATATACTAATAAATTACTTGCTAGATATGAAATACATTAATAAATTACTTGCTAGATATGAAATATACTAATACATTACTTGCAAGATATTAAATATGCTAATGAATGTCTTGGTAGATATGAAATATACCAATGAATTTCTTGCTAGATATGAAATATACTAATAAATTACTTGCTAGATATAAAATATGGCAATGAAGTTTTTGCTAGATATGAAATATGCCAATGAATTTCTTACTACATATAAAATATACCAATAAATTTCTTACTACATATAAAATATACTAATAAATTACTTGGCAGATATGAAATATATTAATAAATTACTTACTAATAAATTGGTCCTTGATATGACCTTAAACTATATCCAGTTGTGAGGCCCCAGCTTGCGGGCTTTGGGAAGTGTGGAGCTATCCTTTAATTGCCATTGCTCCCAGGTCCACTCTGACCCCGAGTGATAGTACCTGTTAGGGTCCCAACTATGGGTTAAATAGAAACCAACTTGAAAACAATAAATATATTCTATTAAAAAATTTTTCTTCAAATCTTTTGATTCGACATAAAATAACCTGAAAAGGGTTGATATGCCATAAAACAAAAACAACCAGACCAAACCTACTAATAAATTACTTGGTAGATATCAGATATACTAATAAATTACTTGCTATACATGAAATATACTAATAAATTACTTGCTAGATATGAAATATTCCAATAAATTACTTGCTAGATATGAAATATACTAATAAATTACTTGCTAGATATGAAATATTCCAATAAATTACTTGCCAGATATGAAATATACTAATAAATTACTTGCTAGATATGAAATATACTAATAAATTACTTGCTAGATATGAAATATACTAATAAATTACTTGCTAGATATGAAATATACTAATAAATTACTTGCTTGATATGAAATATATGAATGAATTTCTTACTATTTACAATGATACTTACGATGACACACCAGTTTTTGTTCAATCCCTAACGTTAAGCAATACTGAGCCTGCTGATTACCAAATAGGTGATCATTTGGGAATATCAGGTTCTATACATAGGACAATGTCACCCCCCCCACAGCAAGATCTTCAAAAACCCGGCATCGTCATATCCCTTGATCAGTATATACATATACATACGACTAGGGACAGCTTGATATTCCCATTAAGCATCTTCTTTTGAGGAAAGCCAATTCACCCTGCTAAGAGTAACTGTCACTGGCTTGCATATTTATAAGGGAATAAAATTGCTAAGTCACAGCTTTATCTTTTCCTTTTTCTACCTCCAATTCTCTCAAAGTGACCCAAAATTCGCTGAATAGTTTGCTAGAGACCGCAAAGGTTAAATATTTTAAACTTTGACTTCTTAGCAGCCAAATCTTCGGCCAAAGATCGATTAAAAAGCTTACCCTATGTCTGAATACACTTTATGTAAAATTTCAAATTGGCTGAGTAATTTTTTAGAGATCGCAGAGGTCAAATTTTTTAAAACTTTGACCCAATTTTGACCCCTTAACATTTATTGTTTTGGGCTCAAATCAAATTAAAAAATTTGATCCATGTCCGAGTAACCTACATCCAAAATTTTAAGGGTTTAGACCCAAAATCGGCGGAGGAGTTTGGTAGAGTTTTCACAGGTCAAATCGTTGAACTTTGACCTCTTGACAGCCAAATTTCTGGTCGTAAACCAATTAAAAGATTTCCCTAAATCTCAATACCCCTTATGTCAAATTTCGAGTTTGTAGACTGAAAATTGACAGTTATTTGGTAGGAAAATGTACACAGACACAACGACAGACAATTTCACTTTTATAGATATATAGCTATAGATTTACTGACTTGGAGTTTTCACATGCATCATCATCAGTGTTTGTTCATTGACAATAACCAGTGGTGTTTGCTAAAGTCTCAGTGACAATAAGTCTTTGCAGTTTTTAATCTCATTCTTAATATTATACAAGCCCTTTCTAAAGGAGGTAGTGATACCTGGGATGATGATATAATGACACTAAAATATATACTACAACACTACCTTCCTAAAAATATATTCCAAGATAAATGGGTGTTTTCTTAGACAAAGAAGAAGAAACGAGTCTTTATTTTAGAAAATACCCCTAAATCCACCACACTTGTTGCCAAATCCCACTCCTTCATTGTCATAGATACCGGATGATTTTCTATTCTTATAACTTCATTTCTCAGACTGCTTGCCTTCAGGGATTCCCTTCCTGTTCCCTATTTCCTGTACCATTGTGCAAAAATTTAGATGTAATGCGAACAAATCTTTCTGCCCAACTCCTTAACAAGGTTACCCCCTAGAAATATGGTCTCTATCATAGTAGCCTCTTATGCATCAATGACTATATGACTAGTTTGGTGTGAGTAAAAGTACAAAAAGAAACAAAAAGAAACAAAAAGAAACAAAAAGAAAAACAAAGTAAATGAAACAATACGAATGCGATGCTAAAGAGTGAATTTGATCTCAACTAAGGAAGATATTTTTCTGTCAACAATATCTTCTTCCTAACAATATATTATCACTTATATTATTACCTCCACCTGAATAAACTCGTTAACCAGTCTCTCTCTGTCGCTAGGTATGAGAATTATTTAATTAAAATCTTTCCCAGCGGTAAACTGGTGTTTTGTTGCTCTCTGCCTCAGTACAATTTGTTTTTTTCACAAACGAATACAACAACGGTGGCAGTTGAAAGAATGGGAAATTAAATAGTCCTCAGTGCATAGCAGATTTTTTTTTTTAAGTGGGCTAACAAGTTTATTCAAGGGGAGGTAATAATGTAATTACCAATATTTTTTCCTTAAAGTATCATAATGAGAAAGAGTTAATCGTGTCATATTCAGTAACAATTTTTTTTATATTTTTTAAAAGATAATGATGTAGCAAAACAAAAAATATTCAAAGTTTATCAATCCATTTATCTATCTATCTATCTATCTATCTATCTATATATATATATATATATATATATATATATATATATATATATATATATATATACAGATCTCTCTATCTAAAAAAGAAGAAAATAGAAAACATTTCTATTTAAGAAAGATACAAATACAAGTTTAGATAATTCACTAATTTAAAAACAACAATTATTTACAGCGAAAAATGGCTTTTGGGCATTACTCACAAACAACTTATTTGCCAGAATTCCTGTCTTTCGTTGTAACCCTAAAACTAAACAAAACATGAAGAAAATTTTTTCCAAGAACTTTCAACTATGGAATACATGACAGTAGGGTTGCTTCTAGCGATGGGATGATTCCAATATTTTTCCCGATTCCAATACAATTACCAATTTCATACTAAATTCCCGATTCTGATACAATTACCAATTCCAATACAATTCTTTATAAATTTCTTAATATTCAACTTTAAATTTGTTGTTTCCCTATTACCATAAAAATACATATTAACTGTGTATCTATTTTCTCAAACTTAAAAACAGACTTGTGTGTGTGTGTGTGTGGGGGGGGGTGATCTATAGATTTTAGTTTTGCTGGTAATTCAAAAAAATCGATAAATATTATTTTATTATCACTACCAGCAGTAGAAGATTTTGTTTTAAACAAAATACAAATAAAAAAGATAATTTAAGGAATTGTTTTTGGCATCGTAAAATAGGCACAAATTTTTCTGATTCCTATAGCTCCAAAAGTTTCGATTTTTCCATTTCCCGATTCTGATTAATCATCCCAACCCTAATTATTGACACAACATAATTGTTTTCAAATCCAATGCTAACAAATTCTTGTCGAACTGTTCACTTACATAATCAATTTCACACATCGTTTTCAATTCTCTCAAGATATTCATTATCCACCTGGCAACTTCATTATACCTTATCCTCGAGTGGCTTTTGGGCTGTGATAAGCAGTTACACATTAGTAAAAAAACACCCCCATTTAATGATTTCTATTTACTTTGCCTCCCCACAGGACGGAGTTAGACACCAGGGTTGTTTTTTTTTAACGTGGAGAAAAGGAGCAAAAATAAAAATAGTCTCAGTCGTGAAGGATTTCTCCTCCGTTGACAGAGAACAAGAAATTGAAGTGTAGCATCTGAAGAACAGATACTACACTTTGATCTTGGTCCTAAATTTGTTCTACTAGCTTTATGTAATTCGTTGTTACTTCAGTATTTATGGCGTCATAAATGATCCCTTCACAAAGTCTTCAACCTGTTTTAGTCGATGACGTTATCCCTTTGTGATGTCAAACATTGTGTCCAGGAACAAAAAAAGATAACAACCCCGCAAAATCCACACAGTTTTAATAGTAGATTGATGCAGGAACTGTGACACAAGGGTCGGAAAGTGGGATTGAGAAGTCAGCACCTACGAGGAGGGGCAATCTGATCTGCAAAAAGTGCGGCAAAGCCTGAGAGGGTGGACTTCCTAGTACTTCACAGAATGAACACGCAATCAACAGGGATCAGGTTATTACAGGAATCTAATCTCTGTTCATCTTGGAGGCCGAGAATAAAAATCCCTAATACATAAGTCAGTAAACTTTTATCATATTAATGTGAAATGCCCTCATCAAAGGTAATATAATTATAATGCAATCATTTAACATAATGATGCACATATTTATTTTTCGTTTTATTTATTATGTCGAATGTTACATATTATCAGTTTAATAACCACTCAAACATGATCAAATAATGAAGGATGCCTTTATTTAAAAAAACTTACAGATTAATTGGCGATGTAGAGGGCGTTGGGTATGTGATGATTTAAAGTCTGCGATGGAGAGGCCATTTTGTTTAACCATTAAACTGTCAGGGGGTACTCGGCCGAGGCCGCCAAGATATATTATTAACATTATGTTAATAATATATCTCGGCGGCCTCGACTCGGCTCTACTTCAAGGGTGATAACTCTCTCTTCAAGGGAAATAACTCTATTGGCATTTTTAGGTGTACCTAACATTTATCGAATAAATTGTACTTATTTTGTATTGGTAAATTACAAATTTAAATTAAGAAAAATGTATTTAAAGGAATAAAAGTCAGTTTTAAAGAGTCCCTAGTGACTCGCCTGCACACGAGGGCAAAGTTTCTTGGTTTTCTTCACAATGTAATAATGTAAAGATTTGGGACAACTTTTGGCGCTTATGTCAACGGATCATCAAATTTCAGGGAGATAACCAGCATAAACATAGCAAAAATAAGCATATTTTGCAAGATATAATTTATAATATATGTTAAGAATGGCTTTTTAAATAATAGCGTTATTATTTCAGCACGGATCAATAAGGGCACTAGTACCACAAAAATTAAATAAACTTGTTAATCAATCAAGAAGTTGTTGTCCAATTAGCCAAAGAAAAATGCTTCCCTTATTTAAGAGACCCCCCCCCCCCGATAAAAAAAACCCCGAACATTGTCTTTGAACGTTGTTATTTTCTCCTACTTTAATCATAGACAGAAATGACTAATTACCTAAAATAAAGAAAAACAAATTTCTTATTTTTTTTAATTTTATTTTCGTTGAAAAAAAAAAAATTACCTTGCCGGTTCAAATACGTCAAAATCTACTTCCAAAAAGTTTTGTATTTTCGTTGTTTTGTGTATGTTAATTATTATGCGCCCAAAATTATACCTTGCAAACTGAAACTACAGAATAGTAAAAAAAAAAAAAAAAATTAAACTTTAATCATTGACAGTTTAACTACTTCAAAAAAGTTTTAATCATCTTGACGCAGACCTAATTACCTAAAATAAAAAAAAAAACAAATTTCTTTTTTGTGTGTGTAATCATGTTTTTTTTTTTTTTTTTTTTTTTCGTTTAACATTCTTCCATTGTTCTACTGATTATTTAGCGTCCCAAATTATATCTTGCAAAATATGCTTATTTTTGCTATGTTTATGCTGGTTATCTCCCTTAGATTTAATGATCCGTTGCCATAAGCGCCGATTTTGTATATATATATATATATATAAAATTTCATAAAAACGGTATATATTTGAAGTTTTAAAGGGTTTAGGTTTTAATAGCCCTTTAGGGGTGAATGTAAAGATTCATAAACCTTCCATTGTTTTCCGCGGGAAATTGTATATAAGAAAACATTTTTAGATTTCATGTATTCTTTAACATTTCTTCCTGTAGGGAAAACACAAACAATTACATAAACATTGAGTTTTCTATCTATAAATATAAAAGCGAAAATGTGTGTATGTATGTGTGTTCGCTTTTTCTGTGTGTCTACAAAAGGCTTCTTTCAGAGAAGCAAGCGGTCGCTCGGTTCACAACTTTTTATATCACATACAAATCGTAATATCTCACACTTAACAACGAAGCTCGCCTGTCTATTTAATTTGGTCGATTTCGGGAAGATAAATATTCAATATTTGTCGCTCGCCGCATGTGGGTTAGTCTTTTTCCTATAACATCTTCGGTGGGGGGGGGAAGCGTTCAGCAGTAAATGAATACTACCCCGCAGTCAAAACTTGACCTCATTTAAAACGGGCACCTGCTAAATCCAACTAATTAAATAAATTCAAACGTGTTTCCATTAGCATCTCGCGTTGGGCAAATGGTTAATATCGCACGTTTTTTTTTTTTTTTTTTCACACTTTAATTTACAACTTTGCCTCAACGATTCGGGTTCGATCCTCATACTTACTTTTATTTTATCCCTCCCCTCCCCCAAACACCCGGGCAACGCCGGGTATAATAAAAATGAGTATATGAACATTTATGAAGGCTGATAGCAATGTAGAAAAACGGGATGACGTCATAATGGGTTTTTCTTTGCCTCGGATGATATTTGGAAAGATGAGCTGAAAAATCCAAGCAATCTTACAGGACTTGTCCTTATAGGTGGCTGTCATTCATGCATTATAGATAAGTTGTTTGGTAGTAATACTGAAACTCATTTAACTGTAAATAATGTACACTCTTACATGAATAAACTACATAAATTTAACACTAAAAAATGTAAACGCAAATCATATAAAGAATTTAAACCCCAAAAATAGAACAACAAATCCATGTTTAAATTAAAACAAAACTAGAAAGCTGAATAATTTCTGAGCAGCTATTTATTCAGGGAAAAGTATTTGGCCTAATGGATGGATTCACAGACTATGAAATCAGCGTTTGCATCAATTTGTTTTTTTTTTTTTTTTGATAGAAATCACTCAAAGCAAGGCATGAAGCCACCAGATGCAAGAGGCTAAAAAAAAAAAGCAGAAAATATTACTTCAAGATCAAAAACCAGCGAACGAGAAGCGTTAGATGGAATAAGATTCCAACCCATAAAACAGCAATTCTTTCCTCTTTTTCAGAAACATCACTCATGGAATGTGAGGACTCAGAGACAAAATAAGAGAAGTGAGAATTTATATGCTGATACTGTTCAGAAAGACATGGAACTGCTTATTCCCTTCCAGCTATGGAGAAAAATTACTACTTGTGTTCAATTAGATGTATGCAAGAAATCTTATACAAATCTTCAAATAAAGGATGCAAAAACCAGAACCAAAATATAACCCGCATTTGAATGAAAACAAAAATAAAGAAAACCAGACACGGTATAATTTATAATTTCCTAGGGGCGATTAATCAAGAAACAGATACGAAATAACCAAACAAATAATAATAATAATAATAATAATAATAATAATAATAATAATAATAATAATAATAAAAACACAAGAACAGAAGAATCAATGAGTGAAGAAGGGCATGTATTACATGTATTGTATTTGGTGACAAAACAATGCAAAGAACGAAATATTCTACCTACTTGGTAAGAGTTTTCAAGAGGATCACACCAGCAACGACTTCCATAAAAGCTGTGAGGAAGAAGTTGAGGAAACGGTCACCGGCAAGGGAGTTGGATGTCATGTAGATGCCAAAATACGTGAAACTGATCATCAACCTGCAAACGGCACAGCATATTCAGGAATTTTTTTGGACAACAAAAATAAAAATTGTAAAAAAAAAAAAAAATAATTACAAGGTAGAACGCTAAATTTGTCGGCCTAAAAAAACGATGCTACAATTTTATTTTAAAAGTTTTATTCAAAAAATCAGTTCACTTAATTATATAGTAGAGATTATATAGTATTATGTAGTGGAGATTATATAGTATTATGTAGTAGAGATTATATAGTATTATGTAGTAGAGATTATATAGTATTATGTAGTGGAGATTATATAGTATTATATAGTGGAGATTATATAGTATTATGTAGTGGAGATTATATAGTATTATGTACTAGAGATTATATAGTATTATATAGTGGAGGTTATATAGTATTATGTAGTGGAGATTATATAGTATTATGTAGTAGAGATTATATAGTATTATGTAGTAAAAATTATATAGTATTATGTAGTGGAGATTATATAGTATTATATAGTGGAGATTATATAGTATTATATAGTGGAGATTATATAGAATTATGTAGTGGAGATTATATAGTATTATGTACTAGAGATAATATAGTATTATGTAGTGGAGGTTATATAGTATTATGTAGTGGAGATTATATAGTATTATGTAGTAGAGATTATATAGTATTATATAGTGGAGATTATATAGTATTATGTAGTGGAGATTATATAGTATTATATAGTGGAGATTATATAGTATTATGTAGTGGAGATTATAAAGTATTATGTACTAGGGATTATATAGTATTATGTAGTGGAGGTTATATAGTATTACGTTGTGGAGATTATATAGTATTATGTAGTAGAGATAATATAGTATTATGCAGCAGAGATAATATATAGTATTATGTAGTTGAGATTATATAGTATTGTAGTAGAGATTATATAGTATAATGTAGTGGAGATTATATAGTATTATGTAGTAGATATTATATAGTATTATGTAGAAGAGATTATATAGTATTATGTAGTAGAGATTATATAGTATTATGCAGTTGAGATTATATAGAATAATGTAGTGGAGATTATATAGTATTATGTAGTAGAGATTATATAGTATTATGTAGTTGAGATTATATAGTATTGTAGTAGAAATTATATAGTATTATGTAGTAGAGATTATATAGTATTATGTAGTAGAGATTATATAGTATTATGTAGAAGAGATTATATAGTATTATATAGTGGACATTATATAGTATTATGTAGTAGAGATTATACAGTATTATGTAGTGGAGATTATATAGAATTATGTAGTAGAGATTATATAGTATTATGTAGTGGAGATTATATAGAATTATGTAGTAGAGATTATATAGTATTATGCAGTAGAGATTATATAAAATTATGTAGTGGAGATTATATAGTATTATGTAGTGGAGATTATATAGTATTATGTAGTGGAGATTATATAGAATTATGTAGTGGAGATTATATAGTATTATGTAGTAGAGATTATATAGTATTATGTAGTAGAGATTATATAGTATTATGTAGTAGAGACTATATAGTATTATGTAGTGGTTATTATATAGAATTATGTAGTGGAGATTATATAGTATTATGTAGTAGAAATTATATAGTATTATGTAGTGGAGATTATATAGAATTTTGTAGTGGAGATTATATAGTATTATGTAGTGGAGATTATTTAGTATTTTGTAGCAGAGATTATATAGTATTATGTAGTGGAGATTATATAGTATTATGTAGCAGAGATTAAATAGTATTATGTAGTAGACATTATATAGAATTATGTAGCAGATATTATATAGAATTCTGTAGTGGAGATTATATAGTATTATGTAGTGGAGAATATATAGTATTATGTAGTGGAGATTATTTAGTATTATGTAGCAGAGATTATATAGTATTATGTAGTGGAGATTATATAGTATTATGTAGCAGAGATTATATAGTATTATGTAATAGAGATTATATAGTACTATGTAGCAGAGATTATATAGTATTATGTAGTGGAGATTATATAGTATTATGTAGCAGAGATTATATAGTATTATGTAGCAGAGATTATATAGTATTATGTAGTAGAGATTATATAAAATTATGTAGTGGAGATTATATATTATTATATAGTGGAGATTATATAGTATTATGTAGTGGAGATTATATAGTATTATGTAGTAGGGATTATATAGTATTATGTACTAGAGATTATATAGTATTATGTAGTAGAGATTATATAGTATTATGTAGCAGAGATTATATAGTATTATGTAGCAGAAATTATATAGTATTATGTAGTAGAGATTATATAATATTATGTAGTAGGGATTATATAGTATTATGTAGTGGAGATTCTATGGTATTATTTAGTGGAGATCATGTAGTATTATGTAGTGGAGATTATATAGTATTATGTAGTAGAGATTATATAGGTTTATGTAGTAGAGATGATATAGTATTATGTCGTAGAGATTATATAATATTATGTTGCAGAGATTATATAGTATTATTTAGTGGAGATTATATAGTATTATGTATTGGAGATTATATAGTATTATGTAGTGGAGATCATATAGTATTATGTAGTAAAGGTTATATAGTATTATGTAGTGGAGATTATATAGTATTATGTAGTGGAGATTATATAGTGTTATGTAGTGGAGATTATATAGTATTATGTAGTAGAGATTATATAGTATTATGTAGTGGTTATTATATAGTATTATGTAGTAGAGATTATATAGTATTATGTAGTGGAGATTATATAGAATTATGTAGTTGCGATTATATAGTATTATGCAGTAGAGATTATATAGAATTATGTAGTGGAGATTATATAGTATTATGTAGTGGAGATTATATAGTACTATGTAGTGGAGATTATATAGTATTATGTAGTAGAGATTATATAGTATTATGTATTAAACTCATATAGTATTATGTAGTGGAGATGATGTAGTATTATGTAGTGGAGATTATTTAGTATTATGTAGTGGAGATTTTATAGTCTGTGTAGTATAGTATTATGTAGTAAAGATTATATAGTATTGTGTAGTAGAGATTATATAATATTTTATAGTAAAGATTATATAGTATTATGTATTGGTGATTATATAGTATTTTGTAGGGCAGATTATATAGTATTTTTAGGGGAGATTATATAGTATTATGTAGTGGAGATTATATAGTATTATGTAGTGGAGATTATATAGTATAATGTAGTAAAAATTATATATTATTATGTAGTAGAGATTTTATAGTATTATGTAGTGGAGATTATATAGTATTATGTAGTGAAGATTGTATAGTATTATGTAGTAGAGATTATATAGTATTATGTAGTGGACATTATATAGTATTATGTAGTGGAGATTATATAGTATTATGTAGTGGAGATTATATAGTATTATGTAGTAGAGATAAAATAGTATTATGTAGTTGAGATTATATAATATTATGTAGTGGAGATTATATAGTATTATGTAGTGGAGATTATATAGTATTATGTAGTAGAGATTATATAGTATTATGTAGTGGAGATTATATAGTATTATGTAGTGGAGAGTATATAGTATTTTGTAGTGGAGATTATATAGTATTATGTAGTAGAGATTATATAGTATTATGTAGTAAAGCTTATATAGTATTATGTAGTGGAGATTATATAGTATTATGTAGTGGAGACTATTTAGTATTATGTAGTGGAGATTTTATAGTATTATGTAGTAGAGATTATATAGTATTATGTAGTGGAAATTATATAGTATTATGTAGCAAGGATTATATAGTATTATGTAATAGAGATTATATAGTATTATGTAGTTGAGATTATATAGTATAATGTAGTAAAGATTATATAGTATTATGTAGTGGAGATTATATAGGATTATGTAGTAGAGATTATATAGCATAATGTAGTAAATATTATATAGTATTATGTAGTGGAGATTATATAGTATTATGTAGTAGAGATTATATAGCATTATGTAGTGGAGATTATATAGTATTATGTAGGGGAGATTATATAGTATTGTGTAGTGGAGATTATATAGTATTATGTAGTAAAGATTATATAGTATTGTGTAGTAGAGATTATATAGTGTTTTATAGTAGAGATTATATAGTATTATGTAGTGGAGATTATATAGTATTATGTAGTGGAGATCATATAGTATTATGTAGTGCAGATTATATAGTATTTTGTAGGGGAGATTATATAGTATTATGTAGTGGAGATTATATAGTATTATGTAGTGGAGATTATATAGTATTATATAGTGGTTATTATATAGTATTATTTAGTGGAGATTATATAATATTATGTAGGGGAGATTATATAGTATTATGTAGTGGAGCTTATATTGTATTATGTAGTAGAGATTATATAGTATTATGTAGTGGAGATTATATAATATTATGTAGGGGAGATTATATAGTATTATGTAGTGGAGATTATATAGTATTATGTAGCAGAGATTATATAGTATTATGTAGCAGAGATTATATAGTATTATGTAGTAAAGCTTATATAGTATTATGTAGTGGAGATTATGTAATATTATGTAGTAGAGATTATATAGTATTATGTAGTGGAGATTATATAGTATTATGTAGTGGAGATTATATAATATTATGTAGTAGAGATTATATAGTATTATGTAGTGGAGATTATGTAGTATTATGTAGTGGAGTTTATATAGTATTATGTAGTAAAGATGACATATATTCAATGTAGCCACCTTCAGCCTAAATCATCGCCTCTATACGGACCCTAAACTGGGAGCATGGCATCTTCAAAAGCGACGGCAGGCGCTTGGCGAATACTCGGCAAATGGTATCGATCAGGTTGGCTGTGGTGTTGTGGAGGTCCTGTTGGTGATGTTCTCGATTTATGACCGAACGAAGTAGTCCAGCGGGTTCGGGTGGAGGGAGGCCAGTGAGAGAAGGATACAAAGTCGTAGCATACCATCTGAAACCAAGCCTGTGTATCTTTGGACTTGTGGCTCGGTGCTAAGTCCTGCTGTCACACCCATGGTCTGCTACCGGCCATCTGATTGCACCAGGACATCACCACACTCTTCAGCATATCCAGGTACACTTTGCTGTTGACTTTCATGATAACTTCGAAGATATGTGGTGGCATGCTGTGGCTCTCATTTGAAACCACACCAAAGATTATAACCATGGCCGAAAACTTCATTGAGCTGTGCCTTCAAGTGTTAAACCGTCCAGATTTGCATTGTGAGGATGCTGGCAATGGTCCTGTGTTACTTTCAGACATCATAGAAGACCCTTATCGCTCTTGAGATTTGAACACAATTGGCCAACTAGTAGATGGTCTGCAACAAAAAGAAAACTGGTTTTCAGCACTTTTCAATGGCGACAATTTTATCGTTCCACCCTGTATATAACAAATAAATGTTAGCAAAGACAAGATAAGACAAGTAAGTTCTTTAGAATGCCGTACGTACACTGACAAAAATCCATTTTTTTTTATTACAAGCTATTCTGGCATGAAATATAAAGTCCATGCGACCAAGACGAAAGTTGGAAATTTAAAAATTAAAGTGTCGAGAAATATTAAACAATTCAGGTCAGAATTTAGAATGTCGTAAGTACACTGACAAGAATCCCTTTTTTTTTTTTTAAATTACATTTACGAAGGCTGATAGCAATGTAGACCCAACTCTATCCCCTGGTCGACACGATGATTCTATAGATGTGCGAAAAACAGGACTGCCCCAACGTGATCAGGAGAGGATTATTACAATGGCTGCCCAAGATGAAGGTTTGAAGACCTGTGCTTTTAAGAAGATGCATGATCTTAGCAATGACGACAAGTGCAGGTTCTATGATTTCATTGACTAAGCGTTTCGGCACATCCTGGCGGCTTACGTAATCTGTCCAGAATATGCCAATGATAACGTGGCTCCTATTCTGTCTTTTTTTTTTTCTTTCTTTATTGCAGATCATTATTGATTACCACGTTCTGATTTTTATGGGTTTTTTTATGGGTTTTTAGCCGGTTAAAATTGTTTTTAATGGGTCAAAAATGGGTCAAAATTGACAAAAACCGTTAAACATTTTGTACATTCATCATAGTTTATTTTTCATTTTTAATCGTTTTCATATGTGTGTCACGTTGGTACAGTGGTAATGTTACCAGCCTTGAATGCTTCGTATCTGCGGCATGATTCTACCAGAAAGAGGAAATGCCATTTTATAATTAAAGCTTCTTTCGTACCTTTAAAAAAAGACTAACTCAAGACAAAACTCATGGAAGACAGAAAGTCTATTCAATGTGATCTTCGTTCCAAATTACTGACCAGTGGGGAGAGAGAGAGAGAGAGAGAGAGAGAGAGAGAGAGAGAGAGAGAGAGAGAGAGAGAGAGAGAGAGAGAGAGAGATATGACTAATTAATTATTCTTGTTAGCTAGTACCTTTTTCACATCTGGTGCCAGTACATACTTCTCAACGGACTGACTTTTCTACCATCCTCCCTTTTTTATCATGTGACGTCATATCCGTTTCTAATACATTCCCACCGCCTAAGAAGCCCTAAACTAGAGATCATCAACTTGATATTTGCTAAACTCTCAGTGGTTTTCCATTTTCTGTTATGCTCAACTAACTAAATTATATACTAGTGGATGTATCTCCTCACGATCTAACATTGTTTCTGCTGCCTTTACATAGTAATTATAGATTTCACTTACACTGGCTATGAAGTTACTTGGCCTTCGAGACAAGATCAAAGTGTGTACCATTTTATTGTTATCTTTTTTGTTTTTACACGTCAATAAAACATATTTTAAAAACTGGGAGTTAAGTAGGACGTCCCCCAATATGAAAGGGTGAATGCGGTATTATGGCGAAAGAAGATACTAGCTGGGAGAAACTTTTGATTTTGTTTAGTTCTGGAGTGACAAGGATGACCAACGACCCCCAATTTTGAGTTGGCCATGTGCCTAAGTTTTTTGTTCATCGTTGATTTTGACTGTATTTTTAACATGAATAAAAGATTTAATATCTCAAAGTGTAGTATCTGTTCTTCAGATGCTGCACTTCAATTTCTTGTTCTTTGTCAGTGGAGGAGAAATCCTTCACGACTGAGACAATTTTTCTTTTTGTTCCTTTTCTCCACATTAAAAAACGACCCTGGTGTCTAACTCTGTCCTGGGGTGGGGGTGGGGGCATTGTAAATAGGTACAAAGTTAGTGCCCACTTTACAACTGAGATATAATAACGAAGTGGACGTTCATTAAAATGAAAATAAATAATTCCAAGGATTGATTATTTGTATTATTTGGATTCTTCAGATTACTGTTCTCATTTTAAGTGTTATTTTCACTCCGTTTCGATCGATGTAACCGCCGACCTTCTTCAGGTGTATCTTGTCAAACTCGGGAATCTTTCTGTCTAACTGGGGGAATCTGCATGGAATTTCAAACAGAACTCTTTTAAATTACTTAGAATTTCTACATAGTCATGGCTGACAGAACGAGAGCATGCTAGCCCCCCCCCCGTAGATTAAATAAAGAGTTCTGTTTGAAATTCCGTGCTGAGTCACAAGTTTGATTAAAAGATTTCTCGAGTTCAACTTCAACAAGATACACCTGAAAAAGGTCAGAGGTTACAGTGACTGAAATGTTTTGAAAATAACTTTCAAGATGAGAAGAATGATCCGAAGAATCAAAATAGTACAATGTTTTGGAATGTTTTGTTTTACTAATCGTGCTCTTGGTAACATGTTATTTTTTATTTGATAATAAAAAACAACAGCAGCAAAAGTGATCCATTATAGTCGTGGGCGACCCGAAGGCTCCCCTTTTCATTAACTGTTATACTGAGGTATAAGGTAGGGCGCCACTTCATTGCTAGGATTACTCGACTTGCCCTTAATACTCCCCTTATAATGTTGAGTGTTTAGCAAGGGACTATCAAGTACCATTTCTGAAAGTCTTTGGTATGACTCGACTGAGATTTGAAGCCTGGTCTCCCAGTCCATTAGCGAACACTCTTACCATTATGCCAAACGGACCGATAAAATGATATTAAATTTTCATAACAAAAAGTTTATAAGATTGAATAGGAAATAACAGTAATACTTTACACTTTAAACAGAAAATTTGCCGATCTGGAAAACGTGCTTACAATAAATTGTCCTGACAAGTAATAATCTATAATATAAATCTCACCTGTCTGTTTAAATGTATGTATGTATGTATGTATGTATGTATGTATGTATCTCTGCCTAAAACTTTTGACAGAGTCAACAGATTTTCACGAGATCGATATCGTTTTGAAGATTGTCCTTTCGGACGATATATATCGAAAAATTGGCTAAAAACATTTATTTCTTCATCCTCAACCGGGCACTTTTCTACAGGGAGGGGTCGCCAACAATAAAATGCACAAATGCGAAAAAAAAAAAAAAATGTCCCCCCCCAACACTAAAATGCACAAATGCGAAAAAAAAACAAAAACAAATATCCCCAAAAATAAAATGCACAAATGCGAAAAAAAAAAAAAAAAAAATGTCCCCCCAAAAATAAAATGCACAAATGCGAAAAAAAAAAAAATCAATATTTACCAATTAAAAATATTGATGAAAGATATCTTTCTGGTACCGGCGTCGCGCATAACCATGACAACTGGCACTGATGAGCCCTTGCTTTGTTTGTAGCATTCTTCAGATCCTGGATTCGACATTTTGCTTGTGTTGTTCTCGCCCATCTTTGACAGTTCCGTGTAGACCTGCTTATCCATATCGATTTTCTCCGCGTCTGTCAGTTCTTCAAGACATTCCACGTTTTTCCTCCAAATGGCGTCAAAGTCAACGTTGTTCTGCTTTGCTGCAAATGCGATAATTTTCTTGCCTTCTTCCAATCTTCCTTGGGCAAAAAGCCAGCGAAACGATTCTTTAATGTACCTACATTACAAACGAAAACGAGAAAATATTATTAATTCCCTGACAAATGGAGGGTGGGCCTGTAAATTCACCCTTGTCCGTTCGTCCGTTCGTCTGTCCGCACTTTTCTCAATAACTACGCCTTGACATTTTTAAAAATTTTGCACAAACATTAAACATGATATGAGTAAAAAAAGTAACAGGACGGATTTTCTGAAAAAAACTCCGATGCCCCCCTCCTCCCAGTGTGCCTTTCGGGTTAAAATGGCTAAAATTTACACTTTTGTGCTTATTAAAAAAATTGATGCCTTGGATTTTTATAAAACTTTCCGAAAAGTTGTAACTAACTGATTTCTATATAATTTTATTTGTCTATACTTCACGATGACTCTTGGATGTGTCCCAGGGGCTCTTTTAAGGCTAATAAAAACACTCCATTTTTGGGACCATTTTGCCATATTTGTTCAAAATTTTCTGTGTATGTCTATTTCGCATGGTGCTGAACTCAAATTTAAATATGTTAAGGCCTTGGGGACTTTGGGGGCTAAATGGGGGAAGGGGGCAAATGATGGGCTTAGTCATTTCTTTTTTTTGCATGGTGCAGAACTAAAATTTACATATGTTAATGTCTAAAACTGTACTGCTTGTTCATTTTCATTAGGATTTTACGTCCTCTGAGGACTTTTGGGACTAAATGGGGTGGGGGTGCAATGCTGAATTTAGTCATTTTTTTATACCTCGTTCACTGTGCACCCATGGGGGACCATGCATACTACACTTATTTGTATTTGGATTTTGCGGAATACTGTTTTTATTTGGAGTGTTATTATTACAATGTTTCAGTTGATGTAACCTAAAAACAAAAACAGAACAACCGGACTCGACTGAAACAAAACACTTCTGGAGCTAGATATGGGGGCAATATCAAGATCACAACAAAAATGCTAAATAGCTGAAAAACAAACAAACATCAAAGAACTTTGGAAATTCAAGCTAGGACAGAAACAGAAAATAATGAAGAAACGCTCAAGACAATCACAAAGAAAATGGCAAACTAGAAAAGCACCAAATGGGATACATGCATACTGGGTTAAAAAAAAATCACGATCTGAAGTGGAAGACTAACGCAAAAACTTAGAGGATTTATCCATGAAACAGATGTACCAGAATGGATGATCAAAGAAGAACTACATTAATATAAAATGACACCAAAAAGGGAAAGATCCAGAGCAACTATAGACCAATAATCTGTTTACTAATCATGGACGTGTAAAAAATGTGAGGAGATGCTAGGGGCGCCTAAGCATCTGCCCTTTTCATTCCTGTTTTAAAAATGCCCTTTTCAGAAGAATGTATTATAGGTCTGAACCCCACCGAGGCACCGGTTTGTTTTTCACTTGAGTCCCTGTCCTGAAAAAGTTCTGTACATGTCATTATAGCTAATTCTAACAGAACACTTGACAAATAAATCTACCTTTCCCTCAACAATCGTGGACTGTTTCTAGAGGATCAAAGTATATGATGCAAAGGAAAAGGAGAGACACACGACCTGTTATACATAGATCAAACGATCCTGAAGTCAGTAAAAAGCAGGAAAAAGAACATAGCAACGGCATTGACTAGAAGAAAGCCTCAAGCATGGATAATTGAATGCTTAAAAAGGTATAAAATATCCAAACAAATTTTTAATGTTATTAAGAAAGCAATGGAAATATGGGGACTGGAACTGACAGTTGGTGGACAACACCTGACTGAGATAAGAATACAGAGAGGCATCTTCCAAAGAGACTCTTTATCACCACTACTCTTTATCATAGCCATAATATCACTTAGGGAATGTGATGCGGGATACAAGTTTAAAGACACAGAACAAAGACTAAACCACCTCATGTATATGGACGACTTGAAGCTATTTGCAAAAATCTAAACAAACTGAAAAAGCTGATGAATTACCCAAGTCGTTTAAATTTCAAGTTGAATCACTTAAGTACGACTAAACAAAAATAAAACAAGAACAATAATATTGTATTTTCAAAACGGACCGATTAGAGGAACGCATCAGTTTTTCAGTTGAAAAAAAAAAGAATGGATGGAAAATTATGAAGATTTAAAAGAGAAGAATAGAGAAAATATGATCAGACATTAGTTCGAGCCGGAAGGGTTTCTTACTAATTTGACCCCACGCTATACTTTAAGGAGAGTAGAAAGTATATCTTAGGTTTACTTTCGGCAGTTACATAACTCTCACTTCCCTTATTTTATCCTTTAGTCCTCACATTCCAGAAGCGATGTTTCTGACAAAGAGGGAAGAATTTCTGTTTTCTGGATCAGAATCTATTCCATCTAACACTTATCGTTGCCAAATTTTTGGACTTTGGAGTACTTTTTTTTTAGCCCCTTACATCAAATGACTTCATGCCTTGTTTGAGCGATTTCTATAAAAAAAATGGAATTCGAAATGAAAACGTGTACACTACTAGAGATAAAAAAGGGAAAACTGGAGACATCGGAGGGCATTAAACTGCACATCCAAAAGGAGATGAGCGCAGTTGGTGAACATGATATTTCCAAATATTTGGGTGTTCTAGAAGGAGGCACTATCAAATAGAGAGAGATCAAAAGAGAAAATTTGAAAATAATATACGAGATGAACCAGGAAACTCTTAGTAGAAATAAACACATAAGTAGTAGAAATCCAGTTAAAGAAATAAACATCATATTGATAATTGGATACTCTGAACCATTCATAAACTAGGCAAAAGAAGAACTTAGACATCTTAACCAGAAATAAAGTAGTTAAAAATATATACATATAAAAAGGGCTCCTTCAGTCTTTGACAGACTATGGATACCCATGAAGGGGTGACTGCGCATGACATTTTATTAACGGGAGGTGTGCAATCTCCAATCACACCTGAGTCGACATTGTTGAATACCAGTGGCAAGTGAAATGTATGTACAGGACGACTGGAAACAAATGCCGAGATAAGTGGAGAGCTCATACAGCGCCTAGAATTCCCAAATGATCACTCATCTGGTACTAACCAGGCTCGACATTGCTTAACTTCAGTGATCTGACGATAACCGATGTGTCAACGCGATTATGCCGCACACACACACACACACACACACACACACACACATCTTCTCTATATAAATAATATTCTCTTCTCTTTCTATATAAATAAAATGAAGTAATTTTCCCCTCTGAGTTTGACCTTAATAGGATTACAACTCAAGACATTTCATGCAAATGTAATGTGCACAAACTGCAGCACATTATCTTAGGTGTGCTATAGGCCTATTACCCTTACACTTCCTCGATAACAGTACATTCCTATATTTTTTCTGGTGAGAGTTCACTGCCAGAACCTGTAAGAATCAATGGAAGTGGTCAAATCTTTTCTCTCTATTACATTCATACTCCCTCCGCGACCACTTAACACCGTTTTGGATACGTCCACAGGGGAATTTGGGAGGAAACACCGGTTTGAGTTCTTAGTTGCTTAAAAAAATGGAATGGCATTTTACCGTCGGGTGAAACGCAACTTTCGATTACATCTATTCTATGGGTTACTTATACCATTTTCTTTATTTCTTTTTCTTTTTTCTTCTTTTTTTTCATTTTTAATTTTATTTCCTTGGGGGGGGGGCTGCGATTCGAAGGTTTACTTAAACGAAACGAACTAACCTTGGATTCAAAGTTTTACAACAAACTTTTTAATTTTACAACAAACTATAACAGTCAGCCGCTAGCGTTCTTCAAATGTTCAAATGTTATAACAGTCAGCCGCTAGCGTTCTTCAAATGTTCAAACGATTACTCGATTTATATATTTTATTTACTGTATTTTTCCTTCTACAATGTTTTCAGTGATTTCATACGTGATACTAGGGGGGAAAGCTGACTTCTTATTTTCAGATTAGTTACTCATTCACTATTTATTTCTATACATTGAATTTATGGTAGTTTCATAAGCCCAATTACTATTAAGCTATTGATACGGAACCAGACGACATTCCAAAAAGAAAACAAAACAAAACACATAACAAACCGTTATACTTACACCTAACAATTATACGGTTAAAAAATACTTTTTTTTTTTGCATAAAACAAACCAACAATAAAAAAAAATTATGACTAAAATCTATTATACATTTATTCGTTATACACGGTCAGTTTTCTGGTTTTATTTATTTATTTATTTATTTTTCATTTGTACTTTTTCCTGTTTGTTTGGTTTCTTTGCAGAAAACAAACCAACAAAAAAAATAACAACAAAATAAAATAAAATAAACATAATTGCATTTTACTGGGAGTTTTTTTACTATTTGTATTCATTCCAGTTCATTTTGTTTGTTTGTTTTGTTTTTTTCCTGTACTATGCGGCTGACACCGATGACTGTCGGTTCAGCCCGATTAATGCTTGACGGGAATTCACGAGAATTAGAGTCAAATTAAGCAGGACAACCTTAATTTTATTTTATTTTATTTTTTTCACTTTTTCTTGGGCCCTAAACACCTACAAATGATTTCTTAACAACCTTTCTTACATTCCCCCCCTCCCAGTTTTTGCCATTAATTCTTTCAATTTGACGCGCATACAACACATAAAAATAACATTATACATATTTGGGTCATTTTGCTTACCAGGGGGCGGGGAATACAATTTCATTTCTTCGCCAGTTGGACACTCACAGAACAAATTCAACATAAATCATTACGAGTTTATTTCGTTTACAAAATAAAGTCCGCTGTTTGCATTTACAGAAAATTTACTCCCGTCATATATTAGCTAAACCAGGGGGCATCTATAAATATAAAGCGAAAATATGTATGTATGTGTGTGTGTGTGTTCGCTTCTTCTTGTTTTTGTCTGTGAATGATTTGGCTTGCAGCGCAAAAATAGGTCACACTTCCTAGCACCTGTTCATTTCGTTTCATAAACCTTCATATAATAGCCTTATCAGTTCCTCTCCATCGTGGGACAGATGGTTAGGTGACTGGCTTTTTTCCCCTTTCGTTTCCACCTTCGCGTTAAGGCTTCGGGGTTCAATCCGATCTTCCGACCAAAACTTTTTTCTTTTACACCTCTTTTTAACACACACGCCTCCAAACACCCTGGCAACGCTGGGTACCTCCCACTAGTATATATATATATATATATATATATATATATATATATATATATATATATATATATATATATATATATATAAGTAAAGGTTATTATTTAGCCGAGAGTATTCAAATGTAGGTTAAGTTACATTCCTAATTATATGGCTAGTTAAATATTTAGGAGTCTAAATGGGGTTGGACCGATATGGGACGGGGTCTGGAGGTATAGAAGTTATGAAAGTAAGGGTTAAATCATAATGAGTGAGAAGTCTTAATAGTTTCATTAAGTTTAGATATAAAAGAGGAGTGGGAGTCAAAGATGGTATTTTGAAAGATAATTACCTGGTTTATTACTTTAGTTTGAGCTACTAGATATTTAGAGCCACGTGTATCACACACATATATATATACATATATACATATATATACATATATACATACATATATACATACATATATACATATATACATACATATATATATACATAGTAAGTAGTAAGTTATAAAATATATATATGTATATACGCCATGTATATTTTATAACTTACTACCTAGCTCTACCTATGTATTGAGTACTGTTGAAGTAAATACTTAAAGTTTACGTATAAATTTATACGTTCGTATATTAATTTATGTGATTAAATGCAGTAGTTTTATATATATATATATATATATATATATATATATATATATATATATATACATATCTACATATATATTATTCAGAATAGTGAAATATAGTAAATCTACTGGTGTGCAAATCCAGTGATTATCGGTCTTACAAATTATTATTGGATGTAATATTTTATATAAGACTATGCCAGCTAAATAAATTGGCTCAATATACTAGATAGAGCAAATAAATCATAATTTAGGAATTTAAAATTTGTGACTTGAAAAAGTTAAATTTCAGATATAGAAATTTTATTGTATGCAAGACAAAAAATACAGTATAGTAAAATATATTTCCTTAACACATGAGTTTTCGATGCTTATACATCTCGGAGGAAAATATTAGCAAATATTATAAAAGGTTTGCACCTGATTTGCTAAAGGTAACAAACATAGAAAATTAAATAAAATGTTTTTAAAGTTTTTAAATCATTTTAGCTACATAGAATAAGGGAAATTGGATATTGATGGAGCAAAAAAAAAAAAAAAAAAAAAAGATATGGAACTTCAAATCGAAGGTGTATGCTAAATCCTGTAATGGAAGTTCTTGGTATTCGGCAGGTAAAAAGATCCAACGTCTATTGTAATAAATCCCAGGAAGCTGGTAACAATCCAATACATACATATTTCCACAGTTTTTCTTTATTACTTGGATTGGATATCTGACAAATATTTGATTATATCAATCCAGTAAAAAGTTTTTCCATATATCGGTTTCAAAATTCAGTTCAAGTTTCCAATCAATTTTTGAAAAAAAAACCAAAAGACATCTGTAGACAGGCAAATAAAATAAAATTAAACTAAAAAATGAAAATAATTAAATAAAGGAATTGTTTATCAAACGAAAGCAAAATAGTCTTTAAAAATCAGATGTAGTTTTTGTTATCAAGATTATATGTACATTTCCACTTGTGCTAACTTACAAATATTTTTACCTGCCGAATACCAAGAACTTCCATTACAGGATTTGAAGTGTTTGAGAAATAAGGTTGGTTGTTTTTATTTTATTTTACGGCATATCAACCTTTTTCAGGTTATTTAATGCTGACTCTAGTTATTTTGAGGAAGGATTTTTAATGGAGTATATATATATTTTTTTAAGTCAGATTCTATTTAACCCATAGTTGGGACCCTAACAGGTACTACCACTCCGGGTCAGAGTGGACCTGGGAGCAATGGCAATTAAAGGGTGGCTCCACACTCCCCAAGGCCCGCAAGGTGGGGCCTCACCATCGGATATAGTTTTAGGTCATATCCAGGACCATGAGAAATAAGGGAAAACTTTAATGGAATATTCGAATATCTATGTATCTCAAATAGAGTTCAAGTGTGAGCCCTAGGAGTTTAAGCCCCTTGATTTCTGAGAACTTCGACTGAAGTAAACACACACTCCTATAAATATACCACCGCGTTGTCTTGTTTATTATCGACCTTTCACAGTCACAACAGTTCTATATATGTAAATAATGAAAGAAATTCCAAGGAACATATGTTCAGAAACGCGTTGTTTCTCCGGTTCTAGGCAATTGAATTAAATACTGATCAACATCTTTCATTGCAAACATCTAACACGTGTTTGATCGTATAATGTTATTTCTATACATGTGATAAATTAACACTAATTCTGTGATAGGATCACAAGTAAAATAAACCTGGACCCAATGTTCCCACGTAAATCAGGAAAATTTATGAAGATATGACATCAAACACATATAAAAGTCGTATGGCACAGAAAAACGATCTATCAAGATCGACAGAGAACCAACATGGAGGAACGTACAGCATCCCACAGATGTTCAATCCACTTACTTCATATAATAACATACAGCAGACAAAATGCAAACCAATAAATATGATCAACACCATAAACGAAATTAGACTAGTAAAGGAGTACTACTACAAAAGCAAGATCCACACAAAGCTGCTCTTTTGCACAGAACATGATCACGAATTTATGGCATCGATTTCTCAAACACTCGATATAGATTCAAAATTTAAAAACATCAATCAGTTTAATTTACTTAAAATAAAGTTGAATTTTTAAAAGAGCTAAACTTTGATAAAGTTTGAGAACGGGTAACCACCTTATTCTGTGTTGAACTTCGTAGGAACAGTTTTTCATTTTACTTACCACATTTCAAAAACGCATATAGATGCTGTGGAAGCACATACAGCGGCGAGTACTCTCCAACTATAATCCCTTAACAAGTAGCCGAACACACCGAGTAAAGTGACGCCAATTCCCCAGTTTACGGCAATGAGTCCAGACATTAATGTCCTTCGTTTAGCTGGGAACATTTCACAGGCGAGGGACGTCCCGGAAATAAGACAGGCCTGTAAAGGACAAAAAAGAAGAAGAAAAAAAAAGAAAATTAAAAATTATTTGGATTATTCGAACTACTATTTTCATCTTGAATGTTATTCACGTTTCAGTCAATGTAATCTCCAACGTTCTTTAGGTTTATCTTGTTGAACTCGAGAATTTTTTGTTGAACTCGGAAATCTGCATGGAATTTCAAACGGAATCCTTTATTTAATCTACGCAGAGTAGCATGGTCTAGTTCCGTCAGCCATCCTCATCATTATATGTATGAATCCGAAGATTTTATTGCTGGCTTTGGTTTCTCCAACATTTCTCTAGTCAGAATTCCTTCTAGAAAGACATCAGGTATTTACGAGAGGAACCGCATGAAGGTTGCCAACATCTTAAGTAAAAGTGATTTTTGTGGAACGAACTAGATTCGAACTTGGGACACTTAGGTCATCAGTTCGTGTCGTTAACCATTGAACCACCGTTCTCATCTGCATGTACATTTGATATGCATGTTAATATTTTAGGGTACGTTGGATTATCTCTTACCCTCAATATTTAGAGTTTCTTTCGCATTAGGAATCACTTCGAAATAAAATACTATCTGAATATATTTTTATATAT
>NC_136517.1:53091574-53144074 GCF_053919585.1 Euprymna scolopes
CAGACTCTACCAAATTCCTCCGTCAATTTTGGATCCAAACACTTGAAATTTTAGATGTAGGTTACATAGACACGAGTCAAACTTTTTAATATATATATATATATATATACATATATATATATATATATATATATATATATATATATATATATATATATATATATAAAGTTATGAACAGTACATAGAGCCCGAACAAAGCCGAGCTGAACTGCTTGTGCTATCATAAAAGCAAAATGCAAGATTTATTGAATTACACGATTAACTCTTGGAAAATAACTTCTGACGAAACAAAAATTCGAAGACCAAGCAAGACACATCCTTAAAAGGTTATGGTTCTCTAGACTAAAACTAATGGAAATAAACAGAAATGTAATAAAGTGACAACATGCCAGTAGAACTTACTGTAGCTTAAATACGTAGGTAAAAGTAACAATTACTAAAATATTGAAACGCGACAGAACATACAGAAAAAGAAGCCAAAGAAATTGAGCTCATTAAGGAAATTATGGACGAGGATAAAAGGGAACCACCATAATCTATAAAGAGCGACAACTAGGCGAAGGTAAAATTGTGTCAGTCGATCTATTTTTCGGTATTGTATGCTTAAGTTTGGAATAGCATTTCGTTAGACTATCATATTTTTTGTACTCATTTTTCATTCTAAAATAGGCATATTGCAACGTGGAATGTAAGAGGCTACTATTTAGGATCGTGTCTAACAAGTGACCGCGGGCAGTTGAACAGCGAGACGTCTGTTCACATTACATTTAAACCTACGGATTAGTATAGTCAGAGAAGCAGGAAACATGGACAGAATTCCAAAGTCTAGCAGTCCGAAAGAAGAAACTATTAGATTAGAAGGCTTTTCGGCATCCAATAACCTCAGCAATGAAGGGATGGGATTTTGCTGCTTTTCTGGTTAGTAAAGAGTATGCATGTCGAGGAGTTACAAGGAATAAAGTATGTAATAGTATTACATCGGTTTGTCACATGTCATGATCAAGTTTGGGTTATAATCAACTAATGTACTTCCTAACTTTCGGCGTAGCGCTACCGGAAGCGGTGACAAGGCAAATCAGTTCCTGCGCCTTGTTCTTTGACGCCTATATCTTCACTGTGCATGTACTCTTTTTTTTTTTATTACGTTTTACCGACCTTCCTTTTTTTATTTTATAATCATTGAAAAGTTTTTTTCGATCTTATTTTGATTAAGAATTATTGAAATTAGTTTTATTTTTTAAAAAAATTATTGAAAACACCCTTTTTTTACATAGGAATCACCTCTTATCAAGGTCCGGAGGCCACTTGAGGATAATTAGTGGGTATACATTAGTCAATGATTATAGCGTAGAAAACATAAGTAGTGGGAATTTTGTAAATTGGATTATTTAGGAAGACAGTTATCAAGAACTTGTTTACGTTGGACTTGAAGATAATCAGATTGTAGTCAGCTGGAAAGCAGGCAAACGGAATAGAGTTCCACATGCGAGCAGTTCATGGAATCTACGTTTAGGTTCGGGCATAGATAAAGTGTGGGAAATTATTGATAGTGATTTTGGTTAGACGAGTGTTTTTTTTTTTTTTTTGTGAAAGTTAGGTGAGGGGGGACCATAGATTGGAGCTCAGACGAGCACTTGCCATGAAAATAACAATATAGCAACGACAGGCTCGCAACGTCTCTTCTGTGGGAAAGAGATTGCGGGGAAGAGAAAAGGGCATAAAGGCTTATTGAAAACGCTTTTAAAAATCTTTTTAAGTAAAAAACTATTTAATAAAGACTGTGTTATTTTTATCCGTATAATTTTGTTAATTTATATTGTATACTTTTTAATAATGTTCTTTTCTCATATTTTATTTCAATAAATCGGTTCATTATAGAAATACTGAAGAACAATAAAAAAAAAAATGAAGGAACTGATTTGCCTTGTCACCGCTTCCGGTAGCGTTACGTTAGCTGAGTTTAAAATACCATTTTAATCGTTTGAAAGTTTGAAATACCATTTTAATCGGTAAACACTTAGATTAAATGGACCCGCTCTTTTTAATTCGCACCCTAGGCGATAAGAAAGAAAGAAAGAAAACTAAAAAAAAACAAAAACAAACAAAAAATAAAAACTAAAAGGAAATCACCTGTTGACAGATTCCACACAAAAGTCTGGTCGGAGCAAAGATCCAATAACTTGGTGCCATTGCGGAAATTCCTGCCGAGATAATCATAATGAAATTACTGAAGATATGAATCGGTTTGCGTCCAAAGTGGTCAGCGAATGACGGAAATACGAGAGCCCCAATGCCTTGACCAGCAATAAACAGGGATTGCGTTATTTCTCCCATTCCAGCTTTGGAACACACCAGATCCCACTGCAAAAGAAAAAAAAAACGATTTAATTCATTAGAATACACAGAAATTATTCGATCTGAACTAATACAATAATCGAATTTCAATAACAAAAATATCCAAATTGCACGAATAAAAATTTTCCCAGGAAAATTTGTCAAGTTCCTTTTACTACAAATGGGTCGTTCCTGTTGCGTAAAAAAAGGAAGATGGCACTTCATGACGGCGTTTCTTTTGGCTGTCGTTCAATTCGATAGGCATCCATTTATCAAGATTTTTGTCTTTCCAATCTTTCTCAACTGGAAATCGTCTTATACGTTACGTGTAATTCAGAAGTAAGTTCTCGAACAATTGTACGTGGATTGGCTTCAACTAAGGCTCTTAATTTATCGTTGTCAACGTCTGATTGTTGACCACTACGCCCATCTTTTTCAAGACTCTCGTCGCCGCCACGAAATTTCTTAAACCACCATTTTGCTGTGCGTTCAGTAGTTGTTCCTGGGCCAAACGCTTCGTTGATATCGCGAGCTGTTTCAGCCGCTTTTCGGCCTAGCTTGAATTAAAATAAGAGAATTGTGCGAATTTGCTTTTTTTCCATCTTATATTCAACGTTCTGAAAAGAAGGCATAATTGTTTTAAAACAATTATACAATAGAACCATAGGATACGGTTGCCTTAGGATACGGTTCTTCAGGTTACGATGTATAATACGATGTTTTTCCGACCCCTGGTTGCGGTATTTGTTTCGCCTTACGGTGTTATTTATAATGTTATTTGATTATATACATGTGTATTATATACTGTACTGTACTGTATTTTGTTACTAATTTTTAATGCCGTATCTCGAGGTTCTACTGTAATTTAAACGATTAGATAGAGCGAAAAACGCTCTTTAACATGATAGATAAAGTAAAATTTGAAAATATCATTTGAAATCCAAATTAAAATTCCGCAAGAACTTTATTGTCAACCTAACAAATTAAATTAACTTTGTATTCACGTAAAAACATAAGTAATAATGGATGCATTTCATATCATTTTGTATTGGAATCCTTTGAGATGAGTAATTTGTCTATTTATTTATTAGCGGATTGTTATCCTCATCTTCATAGTTGTTGCCTTACCACGTTTCGGCCAACTCATCCTCTGGCCTTTTTCGGATGATTAACCGCGAGGGGATAGGAATGCTGAGCCTTGTAACTGTATCCTCAGTAATTAATGTCTTCCAGTTGTTGTTGTCACACTACGTTTTGGCCAACTAATCCTTTGGTCTGCTTTGGGTAGGATTGAAACTGCTACCTTCAGACAATACTCACCTTCAACCGTATTGACTCAGCAACTCTATCCACTGCGTCACGAGCCCCGTGGATTAAATAAAGAGTTCCGCTCCAAATTCTGTGCAGATTCCCGAGTTCGACAAAAGATTGTAGAGTTTGACAAGATATTCCCCGAAGAAGGTTGGAGATTAAATCAGTAAAATCTAAATAGTATAAAAATGTAGTTTTGCTATGCTATCATTGATATTGTGATGTATTGTAATACAAATAAATGAACAAACAAAATTAATATTAAAAATATGAATTTTTAATCCAGTACATAAAAAATAGAAATTTCTACGGAAAATCTTACAAAAAATATGTTTCTTTAGGCTGCGTGTTTTCGATTCTAATCTTGCATTTGTATTGTTGGTCCCCCGATTTATCGGAGAGGGACTTATGTTTTCAGTGGCATCCGTGCGTCCGTTAGGCCGGACAATTGCCAGATAACCGTCCATTAGTTTTTCCTGAAATTTTGCCACAAATTGTGCACAATAATTTTGTTTTTGTTTTTGAAAATTCCCGTTGCGTCCCCAGGGGCTCAAAAGAGGTCAAAAATGCTCCCAAAAGGCCCAAAATGACATGTTTTGTCGCATAACTTTTGATCCATCTATTAGATTTTTCTGAAACTTGGCCAAAATGTGGAACCCATTGTTCATATTATAAATCCAGTATGGGTGACCCTGGCAAAATTCTGGTTCACGTCCAGGGGACTTTTAGTGCTAAAAACGCCTCTTCTTGTGGCTCTTTTTCATATTTCTCAAAAACAAAATTGATATGCCTTACTATATAGTGGTTTTTCACGGTGATAAACTCAAATATACATGTGTTAAGGACTGAAACTGCATGGTTATTAATTTACACTGGGATTCGGCGTATCCAGGCGCTCAAAAGAGGTTAAAAATGCCCCAAATTGCCAAAGATGACACTTTTTGCCCCATACCGTTTGATCCAACCATTAGATTTTCCTGAAACTTGGCCAAAATGTGGAGGTTATTATTCTTAATATAAATTCAGTATGTGTGACCCTGGAAAAATTCTAGTTCGCATCCCTCTTGGACTTCTAGGGCTACAAAACATGCCTTTTTGGAGCTCTTTTTCATATTACTCATAAACTTGATATGTATGGCTATATAGTGGTTTTTCGTGGTATTGAATTCAAATATACATGTCTTAAGGCATGAAACTGCACCATTTGTCCATTTTCACTTGGATTCGGGGTTCCCAAGAGCTGCAAAGGGGGTCACAAATTCCCCAAAATTGCAAAATATGACACTTTTACCCCATAACTTTTTACCCCATCCATTAGATTTTTCTGAAACTTGGCGAAAATGTGAATGCAACGTTGGCCCTTCACACTTCTCACATTCATCATTTCTTCAGCATTTTTTGTGACGTCATCTCACATGCAGCACCAGAGGAGGACCACGCACGCTATATTTGGTGTAATCATTAATGTGTACGTTTCCCTTGCATGTAACTAAAATGGGCATGAAGCATTGTTATCATACTTGTGTATATGCCATCTGGTAACTGAATTTCCATCGTCCACTTCTGGAATTTTGAGACAGTTTGTTATCTAATGCTATCTGCAAATCGTATCTTGTTTTGTTCTGCTTTTGTTTCCAAGTTGAATTTGAATTCAATTGTGATGATGATGCAAAGGGGCTGAGATATAACGAGTCACGACTAGCATGTGCCTGCTGTAAGGAAGCAGCTAACCTAAAATCATGTGATTAGGAGGTGAATGTGATGATGAAAAATCACTAAATAGATGGAGACAGACTTTTTGCTCGAGAGTCAGTTTTGTTTTGGACGCCATGTTTTTTTTTGCGTGTGTTTTTGACATATGTTTTTTATCTCTTATATTGCCGGTGAAGACATGAAATAAAACTTGCTGCTACTGTTTGGCCTTTTGGTCAAGATCAAAGTGTAGTATCTGTTCTTCAGATGCGGCGCTTCCATTTCTTGTTCTCTTTCGGTGAAGGATCAGTCCTTCACGACTGAGACAATTTTTTTTATTTTTATACCTTGTCTCCACGTTAAAAAACGACCCTGGTGTCTAACTCTGTCCCGTGAGGAGGCATAGTAAATAGGTACTGTTAATGCCTAGAGCGATCGTCTTGTGTTGTCAGTGAAAAAAAGAAACACGGACTATTGCTGTAGCTACTATGGATATTACGAGCGAACGGCATCACTGTTGTTAGTTAACTGAATTACTTGATCATACACAGCTATAGATCCTTGGTTCATTTCAGGCTCTTCAGCAGCATAGTCAAGCACATGTTTCAAAATAGAAGTTATTTCATCTTGCCTCTTCTCTACAAACCGTTGATTTAAAACATAGACAGTATGTATATGAAATGCCGGTGCGCATATTGCGTTTTCAGTCGTTTCTTTTCGAAGAACATAGTTTCGAAGGCAAATTTCTTATAAACTATCAAAAACTTACGTAAATGATTTCCTACCTCTGTTATGATAGATGTGTCCAAGGGCGCGTCGTAATCATAACCATTTATGCACGTAATCGTCTGCAAAAGCGACGAACCATTTAACGTGTTATTGTATAGCCGAATATTGCAGGAGTCGTAAACGGGAATCACTCCATCGTCGCCATTTGTGTATTTTAAGAACTGTGAATCGGTCATGTTTCGACATGTGTTCTTTGGAGGATATCCTGAAAGGAGAAATAAGAAAAAAAAAATTAAATTTAATAAGAAAGATATTACGATATACATGTATATACGAAGGGTGTTCATAAAGTAATACCTCTTATTTTTTTTTTTTTTTAAATCCGCGCAAATGGGTCAGAAGGGATTACAAATTGCGTTGTTACGATAACTGAAAGAATGCATTGACATTCTTAAAGTTTCATTTATCTGTTGCAGATATTGACGGTATGAGACTCCGAAAAAGCAAATCCTGTCACGGACGTGCGTCAGAAGCGGAGATACGTCAGTGAATTCCTGGCAAAAGTGCTTTGAGAATGATGGTGACTATGTAGAAAAATAAATAATGGAGCACAAGAGGTCCCTCGTTTTAATTGTATTACTCCCGTCTTCGTAACTCTTAAACTTTTGGAATAGTAGTCTTTACTTCTGAAACGACCATCGTGTATATATATATATTTTGAGGAAAACATAATAAAAATAGATCTATTATAAACCATATATTCAAACAGAAAAACTTGGAAGGCAGCAGAATATTCTCTAAGTTAATGTATATGCAGTAATGATAAAAAAAATCTGTATATTCGACATGAACATAAATTTATCTCCAGATATAAGAATCGGTAAAGAATAGTAAAGAACGAGAATCTGCACTGTCACTGTCACCAATAGCTGCCATATAAAACATTTTTAATTACCAAATAGCACATTAACTTTCATGGGTTTTCACGTATTTCTATATGAAGTTTGTTACATCGGTAGGTCAATCTGACACAATTCGTTTTTAAATAGCGTTTCCATCATGAAACTGACATATTGGATGGACGCACCTTGTTTTAGATGCGTCCATGTTTTATGATTCTAGGACGAGCCCCCATTTAGGTTACGACTCCCGTACGAGCCCCCATTTAGTGTTACAATTTAGGTTACAATTTCCGAACAAGCCCCCATATACGTGAAGACATTCATTAATTCAATAATATCTAACACAATGTAACTGAAGATAAATAAAATGAAACATATGTAATAAATTACCAAAATCATAATATTTATTTAAAAGAGAACATTAAAAATAAATGAGAATTGAAAATGACAATTGAACTGAAATGTAGAAGTATCTTTCATTTTATTTTTTGTATAACCAAATTATTTGAATCACACTAAAGGTGTAGGTGACTAAGAGATCAAGGATACGAAATAACAACCTAGGTACGCAAAGTTCGAATTCTGATCGTTCCACGAAAATACTTTCACTTGGGATATTAGCACCATGCATGTAGCCCCTCTTGCATGCAACTGATGTCTTTCTAGAAAGAATTATAAGTAGACAGGTATCGGGAAAACATCCGATTCATACAAAACGAATGAATGAAAACTCATTCGGGACAAAACCTATTTTTATTAGGTTGGTGCAAAAATAATGTCGTTTTTGACGCTCAACTTCTAGTCAAAAACGACATTATTTCTGCACCAAGCTAATAATAACTTACTTTCATTCGAGATTTTCAAGACTTACGTAAGCCAAATTTACTAATAAACCTTATGCGTGTACGATTTGAACAAATGGCATCCTACTGTCATTGTCTTGTCAGAGTACGTAAATAATCTCCACACATAATGTAGATATAGAGCTAGTAAATTCAATATGCTATGTCTCTCGAGGTAATGCGACAGATTATAATGTCGAATATTAAATATTCAAATAGCATAAAATAAAGCAACATTGGATGTCAAAGAATATCGAGATGAAACAAAGAAACATAAATTAAATATGCATTCAAGGTTGAAGCAAGGTTAGACTTTACGTTGAAATTCCTACAATAATTGTGCATACAGTTGGAGCGTCTGACATTATCTTTTGAAACTTTAAATATACAATTAGTAAAATAAAATAGGAATAAAATATATTCAGTAGTGGAAGTAGTAATTTCTTGGGTTAATCAATTTTTACGGACAATACCGGAACACGGATCCTGCTGGACATTAACACATTTATATTTCTGTCTAATGAGGATATACTAAAAATATTGAGAGGGATGTGGCTTGAATGGAACCATGGACAAACAGGAGGAGTTTACCGGTATAGACATTATCTAGATCTTTTCCACCGGAAGAAGGGAGATTTTTCGTATGTGTTATCTGAAAGCCATATCACTACAGATTGATATGAAATTATTCTATAATCCTTTTAGAATGTTCACGTGACTAATTTTAGTAAGTTAACCAGACTTCCTGGCACTATTTTTCCTTGTAAAAGTTCGCAGCAAGAACTCATATTTCTACCGCTACTGCAAAAAAAAAAAAAAAAAAAAATCTCCTCTCTTGCTTTGTGTGCCTCACATCACACGGAATTCCCACGAACGTCCTCATAAGTCATCAAATTAAATTCATTATTTTCAACCATCTCATAATACTCATCATAATTCAACTGTCGGTCTCTCGACGATTAAACTGGCACGCCTATTGGGCAAACACTTGGTTAGTTCAATTACATCAATACGTGGACACCGAACAATACTAAAAACAAGGTCTGTCAATATCATACTGAGAAGAACTTCATAACTCTTGCTTACCCTTATTTAGTTTGTTATAAAATTGGGTCCTACGCCAATAACTAGAGATTATGTTAACTAGTATGAATTCCGGTGAGGGTTACATTAAGTACATGTTAGGATAACCTGCCGGCAAACAGAAATAGGCATAGTGCAACAAGCGAAGGAGGTCAAAGTTTAGCTTCCTAGATAAAACTTAGTAGAAGTCAGGTGTCGACTGATATTACAGAGAAATTAGATCACATGTTCGGGAAACAGAATAGAATTTTTGCCCAGTCGGAACCGGAAAGCGACAAAGGCGACGTACGTTTGAAGATGCAGAAAGAATCTGAACGAACGTCAACGAAATATCTGCTATTTCTCAATCCCCAAGTGAAAGAACAAGAAGGAATTAATATTAGCCTCTCTTTCAGCTCCCCCACCGCCTTGTAAACAAACTGCTTTCCCCAATAAAACCTTTAAAAACTATTGTGTTTTCATTCATGAGTTTTATTCACCTGAATTAAACAGCCTATCAACAGCCACTAAACTACGCAAACATACAAGGAACGGCATACATGAAAAAGCGACGACCGCATACTATGTAAAAAGACTTTTATTATTTGATAGTGGGTGGTGGCGCCTTATCGAATCGTAAAATACGCTTAAATATGTGCATGCAGATATCTTATTTATTACTAGTCTGGGTTCCTGGCGTTGCCCGGGTGTTTGTAGGTGTGTTGGGCAAAAAAAAAAAAAAGTGGTAATAGAGGGGCAGGCTCGAACCCGCACCGCAAAGAAGAAAAAGAACTTGAAAAATAAAAAAACGTAACGTCGTTGCCGTTGCGTCCATCGCCAAATCGGAAGTGGCGAAAGTTTAAATTAAAGCTAGTCAATCGAAAAGAGGGGATAACTTTCGAAAATATCGGCGAAAAAAGCGACCACTCCTCGTATAAAGTGCCCAGTTGAGGGTGAAGGAATTACAGTTGTTAGCCAATTTTTCAATATTTGTCGTCCGAAAGGTCGATACTGATCTCGTGAAAATCTGTCGCCTCTGTCGGAAGTTTTAGGCATACATACATACATACATACATACATACATACATGATGATTGAAACGTCTTGTCAGACGAGTGCCACTCTCTCAGACACTTAAAGTCAATGAGCCCAAAAATAACGTCCATCGCCACAGGACCATTTTAATAGACAAATGCCTGAGGGAGTATCTGTACACAGATGATGTTACAGAGTCTTAGCTTTGTACAACAGCTATGTCTCTCTCTCGGTTCAAAATGTTGAGATCCAGCAACAAGTAAGAGCAAGATAGCCAGCAACAAGTTAAACTGCAGACCAGCTTAATGCGGGTACTGGTCTCCCGCTTTATGGCTTTTTAAATCAGAGATTTGCTTCTTCTAGAAATGTTGCCTTCACCACGGCTTACGGGAGCCCTCTCCACCCCAACACACACATAATACACACAAACACACACGGTGCTAGTTGGCCGTTGACCCCGAAAAAGGGTTCATTCGCCCTTTGAAAGGTCTTTTTTTTAATCCTTCAAAGAGACTAGCCACCCTCCTCACCAAACAAGTCTGGTGGGGGAACCAGTTTAGTCGCCGGTGACCCGACCATTAGGCAGGTAGTACTGGGTTACATGGTACCAGTAGCATATAACATGACCTGACATACATACATGCATACATACATGATGGCAGCAAACTCGTTCTCGAGTATTGCCATTACTTAATACATCTCTGGCTCAAATGCGGCAGACATGAGTGCAACCAGCAGCATGTGCCGGACGGTCACTTCTATGAACCTTCTACAGTCCTGCACATCTGACGACCGGTCCAGGCTGTGATGCCCTGAACAATTGCCGACCCAAACCCTGGAAGTTCCAGGGTCTTTATTGCCATTGACGCCCATATCCGCATCAGTCTTCATTGTGTGTCCGTTTGCCGTTTCAGGCTACAGCCAGCCTTTTCGTTTTCGAGATACACACTGATTTTAAACTGTGTATTCCATTACATATCAAGTAATGCCTGTGCTTTTTTATAGTGAGGAAAGACTTTGCACCGAGACAATCCCACTTTCTGAACAACTGCCACATTTAACCAAAAAGAAGAGCAAGTCAACATCATTGGATGCAGTAGTCGCCGCAGGTTTTATGTCAGGGGGTTTCTTCTCCTAGAGAGGTTGCCTTCACCACGGCTTATGGAGCCCTCTCTACCCACCATGTCATTTGATCCATGACTGGGATTTAGATTGCTGGGCACCAGAACATATTCCACCCGCCGGTGTGTCATATATGCCACAACTTACAGGGCCTAAGCTCCTCTGGAGGTTTCTGTCAAGGTTAAATACATACATACATACATACATACATACATACAAACAGACAGGTAAGATTTATATAATAGATTAGAGAGCCAATTCTCTATTGAATATTGTATATATAGAGTACTTACCCTAATTTAGCGATCTAATCGCCTTACCTCCATTTAGACTAACTTGACAGATACACGGGAAAGATAAAAAATTAAACCACTTTTAGCTATGATTGAATTTGCGTATGTGCAAAAGTAATAGAAATGTGTCGGCAAGTTGAAGTGAACGTTTTGCATTTCTTCTTTGCCGACATATTTTTTTACGCGTTATTCATCCATCCAAACAAAGATTTTTACTCTTTGGTGAATGATTACTATTTCCTGTTTATTTCAGTGTTATGCGACTAATAGTTTAAAAGTTTATCAGTTAAATATTTACAAACAAAGACACACATACGTGCATCTACTGTTTTTTATAGAGAGTGGTTTTCTTAATCGTTCACTGGCAAAAGCACGCGTTTGTGTGTAAAGCGTATGTGCAAACAGAATGGTTTGTTAAATATTGTTCATAAAAATGTGACAAGTTTCTATTATTTCCAACTTACATTATAGGGCATAATCATGTTGCGACACGGATTCCCGTTAAATCAACAAAGTAAAGCAACATTGAGTCTGTTCAGTACTAACATGGGTGACCATTTTGAAATGCCAGTTGTTGTATTACCTTTCCGCTACCTTAGTATTAGTTCCAGTCGGCCTAGACGTCTCCTTTCTACTGGAGTTAAGCAGGTCATATACAGGAGGAATGTTGTTGGAGAGTGCGCAATCCTTGCTTCACACTTGCATGCGCAGTCGCACGTACAAGAGATGTCCATTGTTTGTCAAAACGAAACAAAAATCTTGACAACTTCAGAGTTGGCTTTGAATGGAAGTTGTAGAACGTGTCAGGGTTTCATTTCAGTCAAATGAACCTTGGATTTACGTTCTTCAAACTCGTAACTAATGTTTACTCTATTTTTTCCTGTAGTATTCACATTCCATCAACGACGTTTCTGATAAAGAGAGAAAAAATGCTGTATTCTGGAGCAGCCATCTTAATTTATAACACACTAGCAGGTAAACCCAACGTTGCTCGGGGTTGAATGAGAATCAACGAAAGTTCCACATTTCCAAATCGGTGAAATCGACCATTTTTCAATCAAATCGATTGATTGCCTGCTCTAGACGGGAACACACAGTGGTGCACCGATGCACATGTTTCCATGGAGTGACTTAGTCCACAATACATTGTAGTTTCGTATATTGCACTGTAAAGAACCTACTGTTGATTATATAAAATTGTTTTTATATATATAACGGCTTGAATTAAAGTTTAAAATGCAAAAGTCAAGTATCATGGTTCAATCGTGCTCTAAACAGAAACATTTATTTCGAACGCGCCCCTGTCTTATCAAAGAACTTACTGTTGGTATTATGCGTCGGGATCTTTTGCTTGTGCTGTGGTAAAACTTCTCAAATGCAATTGCGGTGATAGGTTGTATAAGGGTGTTAACTTTGGTCAAAATCGGACGGTTCCTTCTTTAATGATCTTTTATAGATTATCGATTTTTGATAATTATCGGAGACATTACGATACAAAGTCTATCTAAGAACATTCCCATACACATGAAGTAAATTTGCGTGAAATTAAAAAAAAATCGGACCAGCTATTTCGGAGTCTATAGGGAACGAACTCACACACACGCATTGACATAAACGCATACACAAAGTGTCTTTTATATATAAGTAGGGATAATATGATCGTAATTGATTATCAGCAGTCAATGAAAGATCGCTTATTTTTGGTATGTCGTCATCTAAATGAAAATAAGCGTCCAATCTTTGGATTCAAATTAAAATTATTAATTAATGAACTAAAAATCTTGCACTCAAAAAATTTCCTCACATTTCTTCTTTTTTTATTATATATTATTGTTTGAAGATTAATCATTATATGCTAGCGGGGCCCGTGGAAATTCCACAAGGGGCTCATTCGTATGTAATAAATTGATGTTTCATTCTGTAGGTGTTCAGTGTAAATGAAGCCACTCTGGTATTATTGTAATTTTTTTGTTAAAACTGCGAAAGAATTTATCAAAGCTAGCAGGAATGCCCGGTAAAGCTTGGTCGTAAAGTACGCTAAAATATAATATTTTAATTCTTGCAGATTTCGTATATATGATTATAGAGTTAATGTTCTATCGATTATTATATGTTAAAAAGTTGCGATTTCCAAAATAAAAAAATATATTCATATGACTTGGGTGCATTAGCTTGAATCGAAACCGAAATAAAAACTTATGAAAAAAATATATGTATATATATATAACTTGATTTCCTTCGGCCATAATCGAAACCGAAATCAAAACCTATGAAGAATTCTTGATAAAATTATTTATTAAAAATGTAGATGCTTTAAGTGCCATCGGCTATAGTCGAAACCGAAACCAAAACTTATGAAGAATTCTTGGCAAACTTATTTATGACAAGAAATTGAAGAACATAACAATTAAACGATCCGGATATAAGTGTGGCACACAAAAGAACACACACGCTATCGTATTAATATATAGATTAGTGTTTAAACGATTAATTGGAACCGGAAAAATCGAATCTTTTGGGGGTATCGGAATGAGAAAAATTTGTCCATATTTTCCGATACTCAGAACGATTCTTTTAACTGCAGTTTTATTTGATTTTGTTGAAAGCAAAATCATCCACTGCTGGTTGTAATTAATATATTTATTGATTTTAAATTTGAAGTAAAACTAAAATTTATAGATCGCCTCCTTCTCCACACACAAGAGCATTTTTATGCGTGAGAAAATATCTGCACATTTATCATGTGTTTTCGCCTCTGGACCAAAGTACAGTAGGTTTGCAACAACAGATGCCACATACAAATTCAATACATCTATTCTGACAGCCAGTATCTTATGTAGCTTACGACCACTATTTCTGCCACATTCACTAGTGACAATAAAATTCTACATTACATCTGATGAACAACATCATCACTATCGCCACATCTACAGAGGAAGAAGTTCCTATTTTTCTCTCTCAATATTTAGTGCTCCTACCGCTACATGTTGAAACCGGGTCAAATTCTATATTTTCCTACAATATTGTGCTATCACCGCAATTAACTGGTTATTACATACATACACACATAACATAATCTTTCTATTTCCGCATTAAAAAATAATACATTCGACCTTCTCAAATTCCGCTCATTTTTATTGACTGATATCTGACTATTCGCATATTCTAGAATCCACTTCTACAATAAATAAACGAACGCTCCAGAAATTATACAATATGGCATCGCTCGCTAAAGAAGAAAATCGTGCTGAAAAAACTAAGTTAAACATATTAACCAGTTATCCGTCACTCTCTTCATATTACAATCGTGCTGAAAAAAAAACTAACAAAATTAAACATATTAACCGATTGTCGTCGCTTTGTACAGATTACAATTGTGCTGAAAAAGAATAAAACATATTAACCGATTAGCGTCGCTCTATATAGAAGAAAATAACTTTGGGGTTTTTGTGTGGATAAATTTGTACATTAGCTCCACCTTCACAATTTTTTTAACATGACGACTTTTACAGGTTTTGACTACGTTGAAATCTAATTTAAATTTGGCAGAGACAAGTACTTTTTAATGGTTGGGGATGTCTATTCCGAAAACTGTTCTTAACATTGGGAAGTTAGGAGTGTCTATTCCGAAAACCATTCTTAACATAAGGCTTGTGATTGACCAACAACACCAACAGCAACAACTGTACTTTAATTTTTTACGAGGGAATGGGGTGCCTCAACCGGGCAACGCCTGTCAACGGATTCTGATAGTAGTTAAATATTAACAGATTTATAAAGAATCAAAATATTGGAATCGTCCCATAACTAATATATATATATATATATATATATATATATATATATATATATATTTGTAGTCATCCACATACAGTCCTGTTTTGTTGTATCACAACTCATCAGTGCCGCTAGACTAGCACCTCTCCCAAGGCAAGGATTGAACCTAAAACCGTTGTGTTGACAGTCGGCAGTTCTCCCATTCCACCACAGAAGCGATGCTCGCAAATAACCTGTCCGAGTGTCTATTTAAACAAACATCCGTCCACCACTTTTACAGTGCTCAAACCGACTGTTTGTAAACAAACAAACAGCGAGCTTCGCATTTTTCAACCAATTAAGTAGCGGGTGATATTATTTACGACAGTGCTCTACCCAAAGGGGGGGGGGCTTAAAATATATTTGTAGTCATCATGTATTACAACTCATCAGTGCCGCTAGACTAGCATCTCTCCCAAGCCAAGGATTGAACCTAGAACCGTCGTGTTGACAGTCGGCAGTTCTCCCACTCGACCGTGGAATCGACGTCCGTAAATAACTCGTCGGAATGTCTATTTAAATAGACACCCGCCACCACTTTTACAGTGCTCAAATCGCCTGTTCGTAAACAAACAAACAAACAACGAGCTTCGCATTTTTCAGCCAGTTAAGTAGCGGGTGATATTATTTACAACAGTGCTCTACCCAAATAGGGGGGCTTAAAATATAATTGTAGTCATCGACATACAGTCTTGTTTTGTTGTATTACAACTCATCAGTGCCTCCAGACTAGCACCTCTCCCAAGCCAAGGATTGAACCTAGAACCGTCCCACCTCATTTGTAAAAATGGAGTGTAGAAAGTTGACCTTAGCTTTAGCTTCTTCAGCTTCGTAATTCTTGCTTACCCTGTTTTGCTTTTTAATCCTTACGTTCTGTGAAATATGTTTCTGACAATGGGGGAAGAATTGCTGTTTTCTGTATCGGCTGTTGTTTTCAACGTGTGATATGCGGAGATTTTCACAGCAGTCATTTTATTAAGCTTTATACTCGAGTGGCTTTTAGCCTTGATATATAGCGACTCGTTAGTGAAAAAAAACAGCAAAAAATAACAAAACAACAACAACAAAAAAAAACAAATAAATAAAATAACCTTATTAATTTATGGCTTGAATTGGCAAATTTTAATAATTCCTGTTCTTGTTAAACTACGTAATATTTTTTTTATCCTGACAACTCAGATTACCGTGAGGTGTGATTTGCGTTAGATAAAACCAGAAACATTGAGCGAAAACAATTGAGTTCTGTTATTCCAAACACGTTTTGAATATTTAGTCGGTATGAGATGAGCCCAAAACAGTGACGCATGTTGTCTACAGGCAAAATAAGCACGAAACGTCCGCAAACAGATAAACAAAAACAATCACGAAACTACGTAATTAAAAATCTTAATTGTATTGACGTATAGAGCATTCACACTGTTAGTGCTTGTTTTTTTATATTCTAATTATTCATCACTTATCAAGGTTAAAAGAAACTCAAGGATTAGTGCTATGAGATTGTTGACAGGATGATAATGTGCAATATTATGAGAGGATTGGAAACGATGGGTAGTATTGGCAGAATTTGGTTATTTAATAGATAAGTATTTGTTCCCATTGAACTTGTAGACGATCATGTTGTAGTGAGTAAGGAGCCAGTACTATAGTATTGTGTCCTCTAGATGATGTAGATGCTATGAGATGATTGAAAAAAAAAACGGTGAACGAACGGAATAAATTTAATTATGCATTAAGTATACGCTTAGATTGGGCTTGAAAACGATCACGCTGCAGTCTGTAGGAAAGCAGTCCTATAGCATGGTGTTCCACGGATTAAGGAGTTCCCGGAAGGAAACTGTTCGAAATTCCATCTGGTGTAAGATATACACGAAAGAAATGAAATTTATTTGCAGCTGTGGTAGAAAGATAAGTTTTGTGAATATGAATTTAGGGCTACGTGAGGGGTAGGTAGTACCAGGGGTTGGAGCTGTAAAAATGGAAGGCAGAAACCTTCATCGTACCAATCTACGTGTCCCTCAGTAAAACATCACCATTTCTAAACAAACATAAGTGTTCACTTTTTTTTTTTTTAATTACAACGAATTAGAAAAATTTCCGCATTTAATATAATTCTCTGCATCCTAACCGGCGTTGTCCGGGCATCTTTTTACTTTCACTTTTGTTCCGCTTATGCTCCTCGCCCCCTTTTATCTTTTTTCTTAATTTTCTATAAGAAAAAAAAAATTTTTTTTTTTTGGTGAAATAATTCCATGAAAGCATACATATAATTTAAATTGCCCATATGTGGAACACAGTACAACAGGGCTGCTTCCCGGTTGACATTGGCGTTTACAAGTCCAATGTAAACAAATTCCCCTTGAGTCGCCCCTTTTAAATAGTCAATTTCTCTACCAGTTTCAACCATCGATGCTTCATGCAAAATTCGGTAATCATTATCCTCGATTGGCCTGTAGGCCTTGATAAGCGTGTGTTAAAAATTCGGTTTTACAAGAAAAAACAACGTGATACTGAGGAAATTTTAAAACTTATATTTATTCAATGTATTTTTTTCTTTTTAATCGACTACATAAAATAAGTGAATGAATTGTAAAAATGTTACTGATGTGGATCCGGGTTTGGAACCACGAAAGGACATCTCGGAACATTGAATATAGTGTAGGTTTTAAAGATATATTGAAAAAAAACCCTAAAGTTACAGAGGAAAGTGGTGACGTAAATGAGACTTGCTTGTCAGTCGGGTCTTGGTAGAGAATCCCATTCCTATTCTCTAAAGAGTACTTGGCTCGCGATTAATATAGTATTTGGAAGAGTCCATTCGATACTCCCTGTAGGGGCAGCTGCGCGTGTGGTTGTGAGGCAAGGGTTGCACAATCACCACCACACCTCTTCGGAATCAGCACTGTTTGAGTCTAGTAACAAGAAGTCCAGGACGGCTAGAAACAATGCCGAGATAAGCGGAGAGAACATACAGTCCCAAATGAAGGGCCCAAATGGTCACCCATTTAGTACTGACCAGGTTCAAAGTTGCTTAACTTCGGCAATCCAGTGGAAACTGATGTGTCAACGTGATTATGCGTACTAAAGAGTCCATATAAACGGTCCCATAATAGTTACGCATAACGATTATTAGTATTTATTAGTGATGGGACGATTATAATATTTTCCCGATTGCAATACAATTACTGATTCCGTGCTAAATTCCCAATTCTGTTACAATTAACGATTCCGATTCTTCATAAATCTCTTAATATTTAACTATAAAATTGATATTTTACCCCGATTACGGTAAAAAAAAAAAACCATGTTAAATGTGCAAATATTTTCTCAAACGTAAAAAATACACTTGTGTAAGGTGATCTATAGATTCTACTTCTATTGGTAGTTTAAAATCAATCAATATTTATTTTATTATGACTACCTACAATGAAAGATTTTGCTTTAAACAAAATCAAACAAAAAAACACAAGTAAAAGAATCGTTTTGCGACATCCGAAAAGAGGCCAAAATTTTTCCGATTCCAATACCGATTCCGATATCCGTCCCCAAAGTTATGATTTTTCCGGTTCCCGATTCCGATTAATTGTCCAAACACTAGTATTTATACACGTATAGCATATACAGAGGACTTGTTGAATATGTATTACCGAAATTTGATTCGAATATTTGAAAAATTTTATTTATATATTTTGAATTTCCCCAATATTTTGTTCCACTATACATTTGTAAATAACATTTGCATGTATGCAATAATTTTCTAATGGGCAAGAATTTCTGTTCATACAATTACATTCAGGGTTTGGGATGACTGTTCATAATTTTGTGTAATAATTATTATTATAAGTTTTATTAAATTTTCTCTGTATTAAATACTATTATACGTTATCCTAGCGTACGTATCATAAGAGAAAGAAAGAACATTCGATTGTGTTTCTGTTGAATAGTCTATATATTTATAAAGGTGTGTGTGTGTGTGTTTGTGTGTGTTTGTGTGTGTGTGTGTGTGTGTGTGTGTCTGAGGATACTCAACGATTTTTTTATCTACAGACTTGAAATTTGGTATATCTATTATTCAGACATGTGGAAAACTTTTTATTGGTTTTCACCCGGAAAAAGAGCTGCTAAAGGGTCAAAATTAAAAAATTTGTACGTTGGGAGGGGGGGGGATCGTCGGATTTTTATGCTTGTCGACAGATTACTTGTGCTAAAAATAAGTAGATTTCGAAATACTTTTTAAAGATCATGTTAAGCTGGCATAATGGTTATCGTACTTGACTCACTATCTTTAGGTTTTGGTTTTGATCTCAACTCGAGTATTTTTTACCTACAACAAGTGAACTGTTTAGAAAAAAAAAAGATAATACTCGCATGCATATGTCTCCGTTTCTGTATGAATTAAAATATAATATTTATGAGTATTTTTACTACCGGGCCACTCCAGACGGCCTGCTAGTTTATTAGAAAAATTGAAAAAAAAGAAGGTATAATCAAACGGAAGCTGTCTGTTGTCTTTAACAACGTTTATTATATATACAGGATGACCTAAAAAAAACGGGCACCAACTCTAATTAGTCCCTGTTCCTTGGTGTTTTGTCCAAATGAAATGAAACTTTGTTCATAGCTAGTTTATTATATTCAAAACATCACATCAAAACACTAGGGTCTTTGGCCTTTTTTTCTCCGTTCTACAGCATATGTTCTAGATGGCCTTTATTTAGTTTTTGTTTTTTTTTGGTCACCCTGGATATATGTGTGTATGTGTGTGTGTGTATGTGTGTATGTGTGTGCGTGTGCGTGCGCGCGTACGTACGTAACTTTTACTTAGAGAATGATAAAGATCGGAATAACGAATTTTTTTTTAAATCTCGAAATAGGTGTATATATTCTGCGCATATTGATAAATTGTTATGGCGTGATGGTTATCCACCTTATTCTTGACTAAATGTGTTCTTGTATCTAATTAGCATCTAGACAGTCTCGGAGAAGTCTTTCTATAACATACTATTCTGTACTCCTGTAAATACGCACTCTTGTAAGTATACAGTATTATTATTTTTTTTAATATAATCGTCTGTTCAAGATTACAATATAAATATATTTGAAAATACTTATAATAAGTTACTGAAACAAAGTAAAAGGTAAATATCTACATTATAAAGCTGAATGTGTGTGTGTGTGTGTGTGTGTGTGTGTGTGTGTGTGTGTGTGGTCACGAATAGGCTCCTATATGGTTGACTATTTTAAAAAACTGATTACATATAATGATAGAAGATGTATCGAGACACAAGAATGGGTATGTTTGATCTGGTAGAACAGTGGTTCATTAAAATTGTGGGGTCTGCGTTCGCGCCTGGTCCACAAAGTATGGAAATAAAAAATTTAAAAAAAAATGTTTATAAGTGTTTTTGATATAGATGAACATAAGAATACTTTGATAAGTATGTTTTAACTTAAATAGGGATGGTATAATAAAATTGTGGGGTCTGCATTCGCGCCTGGCTTCCATAGAATGGAAATAGGCACAAACTTTAATAAAGACTTTTCATATCTATCTGCGTAAGTATACTTTGATAATTATGTTTCAGTTTGAAGAAATATGGTATAATAAAATTATGGGGTGTTCGTTCGCACCTGACCTCCATAGAATGGAAATATGTCACAAAGTTTAACAAGGTTATTTTAATATAGATCCACAGAATATTGTAATAAGTGTTTCAGTGAGAACAGGTATGGTATAATAAATTATGGGGTTTATCAACTTTATTTTTACTTTCATCATATTTTGCTTTGTTTTTGATACTCCCAAATTCGAAGTTATCTCTTTACAACCCTTCCTTTTCATAACCTATCATACTTTCATAAATCAGAGTCCATTTTCTGTAGGCTGTTTTTGAACTCAGTCAACGACGGGTACTTTTGCTAGTATATACAAGAATAAAAAAGCATTGGAAATGCAAAAGGATATAGGGATGGTATGCCAAAAAGTATACAAACAAGATAGCTATGAATGGCTAGGCACATGGAAATAGAATTGCATCCAAAGTATAGCCCTATAGCTTTTCTCCAATCTTCCTTCCGTGCCATCATTACGGTTGTATAAAGCTATAGGGCTATACTTTGGATGCAATTCTATTTCCATGTGCCTAGCCATTCATAGCTATCTTGTTTGTATACTTTTTGGCATACCATCCCTATATCCTTTTGCATTTCCAATGCTTTTTTATTCTTGTTAATTAGTATTTTTACTTACAGTCTTATTTTTAAACTTACATTCATGATAGTATTGTCTTTTTTAGGAGGCGGCTCATTGCCGCCTCCATTAGTAGCAGGTCGCTTCCTGCTGGGTTTTAGGTCTTTGGATTTTGGGCCTTAGGAGTTGCCTCTTGGTCCTCCATCGGTTTTATATTACATAGAGAGTGCTACCGCCGCTTTGATAAAACAGTTAGAGTATTATAAAGTTCTAAAATGTTCATACCTTCACTATTAAATTTTTATTGGTTCATTCTTTGGCGTTTTGGCAAAGATTTGGCAGTTTTTGATATTTATATTTATAATAGTTTGTGCATGAGGCAGCTTTTTTCCCCTTGGGATCCCTGTTATACCATGCTTTTGAGTCAGCACGTGAGGCAGCCTTCTTTTTTTCTGGTTCTTTGTTATAAAGAGCACGTGAGGCAGTTTTTTCCCCTCGGAATCCCTGTTATACCGTGCTTTTGAGTCAGCACGTGAGGCAGCCTTCTTTTTTTCTGGTTCTTTGTTATAAAGAGCACGTGAGGCAGCTTTTTTCCCTCGGAATCCCTGTTATACCGTGCTTTTGAGTCAGCACGTGAGGCAGCCTTCTTTTTTCTGGTTCTTTGTTATAAAGAGCACGTGAGGCAGCCTTCTTTTTTTCTGGTTCTTTGTTATAAAAAGCACGTGAGGCAGCCTTCTTTTTTTCTGGTTCTTTGTTATAAAGAGCACGTGAGGCAGCTTTTTTCTCCTCAGAATCCCTGTTATACCGTGCTTTTGAGTCAGCACGTGAGGCAGCCTTCTTTTTTCTGGTTCTTTGTTATAAAGAGCACGTGAGGCAGTTTTTCCCCCTCGGGATCCCTGTTATACCGTGCTTTTGAGTCAGCACGTGAGGCAGCCTTCTTTGCCTCAGGATTTGCATGATACTTAATTTTTATTATTTCAACATTTTTCTGATAGTATTCTTTTTGCTCAGATAATACCTTGACTTTGTTTTTTTTCATAGTCTATATTTCTCTGAGCTTTTTTACTACGTGCTGACTTTGGCATTTTTTATTAAATGTAAACATATAACACTTATGTGTATCTTACTATAATATCACTTATCTTATAGCAAGACAACTCTCGTAGAATTGAGATACTGCCCCGTCACCAATAGTTAAAGTGTGGAACGGTATATACACCAATAGTGTAGTTGTAATCTTTATATGAAGTCCTAATCAGTGACAGTGTGAGGTTACTTGGTTAATTTATTGTAGTTTATTTTAGAAAACTTACTTGTTTTTATTAGTAGATTGTGTATAGTAGCCACAATATCTAGTTATTTTTGTGGCTAGGGCTTGGATTTTAATTCTTTTTGGTCAGCTTCCAGTGAGTTCTTAGAAGATGACTTTCTTGCAGTTTCTTTTGCGGTTAATTTAACTTATTTCCTTTGGCGTTTGGTGAATTCTTAGAAGAACTGGTCTGATCTACTTTTCTTAGCGAGCGAAGAGATTCAGCTGCATTTAACAATAGTTGCTATAGTGTATTTTTGCGCATGCGTGAGAATTTCAAGTTTCCTCCTTATTTTTCAATAGTTTGACAGTAGTCATGTGTCTTTCTGCCAAGAGCGACAGACGTCAGTGTTAGCCGTAATCGTCTAGAGGTTAGGACCCCACGTTGTGGCCGTGCTAACCTAGGTTCGAATCCTGGTCACAGCATTGACATTTTGTACATATTTTACAGTCCAAAATCTGAAGAATTATTTGTTTTTATAACATTGTTTTTTGACGTCGTACTTGCTGATAGGTTACTCTTATAACAATTTTGATCAACTGAGATAAAGATTTCGTGGTTTCATTAACGCTGGTGGGTTACTGTTTAAAGAAAAAACCTTAACGTTCACCTCAAATATTCAGCGTCCAAGAAATATAGGCCACTGGCAAACTGGAACGTCTGTAAGCATCCGGTGTATTATTTGGAGCTGTCCCTTTTGAGAGAAGTTCCGTGTTCGAAGTGGTCTGTCTACATTGGGTATATAGTGTTTAAAACTTGTTATTACACGTAATCTTATTTAATTATGGAGTTAGCTAAAAAGCGATGGGTCACTGCACTTCTCCGTGTAAAGAGCAGTCGATTGATGCTTGAACTGTTGTCAGAGACCGTTCGTACACCGAGATACATCGTCTCAAAAGAAAGAAGAAAGCAGAAGAAGAAAGAAGAAAGAAGAACAATTGGCCATTTTTGTACCCTTTTTTTTTTTTGCTCTCTTTTGACATTTTAACCGACGTTCTGACACTCGCTGGATTCGTAAGACGCTTCTCTGTAAGAATATGTGCTTTTTGAAACTTATAAGTTGATTTTAGTTGAGATTTGGATAGTTTTGTTTTGTAGGCGTATATAGGCGTGTACGGGCCATCCCTATATAGAGAGTGCTACCGCCTCTCTGATATATATATATATATATATATATATATATATATATATATATATATATATATATATCAGAGAGGCGGTATATATATACAGAGAGAGAGAGAGAGAGAGAGAGAGAGAGAGAGAGAGAGAGAGAGATAGAGCGAGAGAGAGAGAGAGAAAGAGAGATTAAAGAAAATATTTTTAAGGTTTAAATATAAAATCAAAAGAATGCTACCTGAATACGTACACACATGTAAGCTAATTTTGTTACTGTTTTTATCAGCAATGGATTTTAGTAGCAGCGTGGAAACGCTACCTTTATATTCAAATTCATTTACCTAATTGATAGAGAGTTTTGCTCCCTTGCACGCAAATACCTGCATTAAGTCGCCCTTTTGACGGGACGCATTTTTATTTATATATATTTTTAATAATTTCCAACTTGTCTATCTGTCTGTCTGTCTGTCTGTCTCTCTCTTTCACAGAAACACACACACACACACACACACACACACACACATATATATATATATATATATATATATATATATATATATATATATATATATATATATATATATATATAAAGACCCCGGGATGCGGCATTAAAAATTAGTAACAGAATACAGTGCAGTACCGTACTTTGGTTTAATTGTGCCAAATCTGGGGGTAATTGCGCGAACTAAAAAAAAAGTGCTCTTTAGATGCGTAGTGGCCAAAAAATACTTTTAGGTAGTTGGCGCAATTACCCCGGACTTGACGCAATTACCTCAAAGTACGGTATATAATATCCATGTATATAATCAAATAACATTATAAATAAGACCGTAAGGAGTTCTCAAAGGTTAAATCGTTGAACTTTGACCTTTTAACAGCCAAATTTCTGGGTGAAAACGGATTACAAAGATTTTCCCAAATCTCAGTACCCTGTATATCAAATTTCGAGTTTGTAGACTGAAAATTGACAGAGTTATTGCGTAGGGAAATGTACATAGACACACACACACACACACACACACACACACACACACACACACAAATACCGTAACCACGCACTGGAAAAACATCGTATCCCACATCGTAACCTAAAAAAAAACGTATCCTAGGGCCACCGTATCCAGGATTTCTTATATATATATATATATATATATATATATATATATATATATATATATATATATATATATATATATATATATATACTAGCATTTCAGCCCGGCGTTGCCCGGGTGTTTGGAGGTGTATGTTGAGCAAAACAAAAAAGTGGTAGTAGGAAGGCAGGCTCGAACTCGTACCGTGAAGGAGGAAAAGAATGGGTGAAAACGTGACGTCTTTGCTGTTACGACCACCATTAAACCAGAAGTGCTGTAGGTTTAAATTAAGGCTGGACAATCGAAAAGAGGGGATGCCTTTCGAAAATATCGGCGAGAAAAGCGACCTCTCCCTGTAGAAAAGTGCCCAGTTGAGGGTGAAGATATGAATGTTTTTAGCCAATTTTTCGGCATTTGTCGTCTGAAGGGTGGAGCTTCAAAACGATACTGATCTCGTGAAAATCCGTCGGCTCTGTCGAAAGTTTTAGGCAGACATGCAAACAGACATACATAGATTTATATATTGGTAACTCAAATTTTTTATCCAAACCGATGAAAAAGCTTGCCCTATCTGTGAATACCCTTTATGTAAAATTTCAAATGTTTAGACCAGAAATTGTCCGAGTAATTTGATAGAGACCACAGAGGTCAAAATTTTAAAAACTTTGACCTCTATTATGACCCATTAACATTAATTGTTTTGGGCTCAAATACAGGTCATTAAGTTAGATCCATATCCAAGGAACCTATATCTAAAATTTCAAGTGTTTAGACCCAAAATAAGCAGAGGAGTTTGGTAGAGTTCCCAAAGGTTTAATCGTTGAACTTTGACCTCTTAACAGCCAAATTTCTAGGCGAAAACGGATTACAAAGATTTTCCCAAATCTCAGTACCCTGTATATCAAATTTCGAGTTTGTAGACTGAAAATTGACAGAGTTATTGCGTAGGGAAATGTACATAGACACACACACACACACACACACACACACACACACACACACACAATGTGGTACAGGTGCAGTAATTTTGTTGAAGCACATTACGTGGGAATACTTGTAAAATAACACTTAAAAAAAAAGTACTGTGGAGATGCGAGTTTGACAGTCAGTGTGGGACCTATTGCGTAAGAATTTTTTTTTTTGCGCTCTCCACAAGAGGCTAGCCCAGATATTGTAAAAATACAGACTGCTCTATGTTATGGACTGTTTTATTATTTTTATGTTTCAGTTTTTTTTTTTTTTTAATTTTATTTTTTATTTTTTAGACGCTTGATCATTTGGATTCTCATCTTGGTTATTGTCACAGAGTTTCGACCCATGTAACCTCCTACCTTCTTCTGGTGCATCTTTTCGTTCGAACATGGGAATCTTTATGTCCAAATCCCTGGTGCTTTCAGATCAGGTTGTCTGAACGTAGTGGCTTCCTGACCAAAAAATGCACTAAACATTGATGTTATTGTTTTTTCCCCTTCCTTTTTGCGAACTCAATCGTGTACTGCAAAGCCAAAAACAAAAATAACAATTTTCCTCTACAAAACAACCAAACTAAAAAAACATTAATAAATATTTAAAGATATAAAGAATTCGAAGCATAAAATTTTTTACCAAACTGGCTGGATTCAGCATAAAATAACCTGAAAAGTGTTAACATCCTATAAAACAAAACAACTAAAAAATCTAATTGTCGACATCAGGGACCTATACGTAATTCCGAACAGAGTGTCTTATTTAATCATCTAGGTAGTTTGTCCTTATCCCGTTAGCTATAAACGGACAAAGGTATTATGTTACTTGTTGTCTGTCCTGGAAGACGAAAAATGCAAGTGTTCCTACCAGAATGCATTCGTCTTTGGTGGAGTTTTTTCTTCTTCTTCTTCTTCTTCTTCTTCTTCTTCTTCTTCTTCTTCTTCTTAATATCTAAGCCACACAAACCCCGTTCCTGTTTCTCTTACGACGTTGGGCTCAGATTTCCCCATCTTATTATGACTGTTTGAAAACGGCGATCTCGCAGTCTTCTTTTGTTGTTGTCGTTATCCAGGCATGCGCGTCGAGCATACAACTGCAACATCTGAGAGGCTTGCTGATTTTGAAATGCGCATGCAGATTAAATGTGAGCTCATCCACGCATGCGCAGAAAATTTCTATTAATAGCCCCTCATGGGTGCACAATTTTTTCGACTGTCTAACTAAATGTGGCATTACCATTCCTTTCCTTAGTTAACTACAAACTTCAACACGCAGGAGAAGACTATTATGCCGACATTACCAAAGACAGAGATTATCGTGTTACACGCATCAGTACAAATCCACTTACTTGCACTAATGCCACAGTGCGTAAATCGCATGTACTTATTTGCAACAATGCATACCCTAATGCATTTCGTTTCACATGCGACAGTAGATGTAACGTAGTACACGTTTGCACATGTGTTAACATATAGACAATCGAGACCCATCGCAAAGACAAGGAGTAGAAAAGAAATTCAACTCGCTGTTTCAGGTTTTAGCAAAATACCATTATTCCTCCTTCCCCTGTCACGCGTGACATCTCGTCTCGACGTGAGCGTGATCATCGTCCTGTGTACACGTTCTTCTTTTTATAATCTTTTTCTTTTGCCTTGTCGTGAAGTCACTTCGTACACGGCTCAGTCATTTGCATACACGTGTCATACGCGCGTCCGCACTCTGTTTTTTTTTTAAGACTCACCACTTATCAAGGCCCGGAGACCACTCGAGGATAAGGTTAATGAGTGTACAGTGGTCAAGGGGAACATGTCGTAGTAATCGTTAGTAGTGGAAATTTGGTAAATTGGATTACTTAAGAGTATGGCCCATCAAGAATTTGTTTACGTTGGACTTGAAGACAACCATATTGTAGTCAGTTGGAAGCAGAAAAACGGAACAGTTCTAAAGGCGTACAGTTTTTAGAAAGAAGCTTTGTTCATGGAATCTACGTGTTACATAATGACTGACCTCTACTTCTCTGTGCATGCGACAGAACATGGTGATTAAACTAGATATAGTCTACATTTGGCATAATTTTGAATGGACTATGACTGGCTCAAAAAGATATTTTTATTTGTGGGATGTGTTCGTCGCCTGATTGGTGCATCAATCAAAATTCAAATATTTAAATTTCACTTTGAGTCAGATCGCAACTAATCGTCTTAGTAATTTGTTATTGCTTCACTTTCTCGCAAAGAAAAAGAATCGAAAAAAAAGAAAGAAGGAAAATACAGGACAGAGAAAGTGGAGAAACGAGGAACGAAAGAAGGCAGTAATGTTAACAAGCCTGTTCGTATCCAATCTCAACGCGTTTACTACACATCTATGGCAGATTAAATCTCTGAGTTTGTATGTAACACGCGAATCGGAGAAGTTATAGACAATTAGAGATAAAATATATTTACGAGTTACATATAAACTCACAAGAACGGAAGAAAATTCTTAGGAAAAATTTAGAAAAAAATAAAAAGGCAATGATCTATTTTTTTTTTATGTTTATAAATCTCTGTAAAATTCTCGTTTGGCGTAATGGAAGCCAAAATAAATAGGAGATACTGCGTCTATTTTCTTTCGGCCATTTCCATTGGTTGAATTAATTTTATGGTAGCCAATAGATGAATAACTTTCTCGGCCGTCTCATCGGAGTTTGAATTATTTGTTTTTTGTTTTGGTTTTTCCAGTAAAAAGTGGGTTAGTAGTTCCTATGGTGCTTATCTACTTGTTTTTGTGCCAACATCATCGTAAGATATCCCTTCCTTTTTTTCTCTTTGGTTCAGCAACTAATTATTCATTCAGTGCAATTCATTTGAATTTTCATCGTACAGTAATCACAAGCAATTATCTATGAATACGATACATTATTTTAGTTACGGAAGGCCATCATACAAATACTAGTTTGACGCCGTTGTTATTTTGCTTGTTTTTTTGTTGTTTTTTTTGTGTTTATTCCCGTGCACAATCTATTCTTCGACTTTTTAAACGAATGATATAAGTTATTAACAGGAAGAGGAAAGAGCAGAGGAAAAGAAACAGGAAATATAGCGGAAAAGGGAGAGTAGAGTAACAGCGCGGATGTAAATGCATGCGAAGTGACGTCACCGGTGGGGTAAAATGAACTATAAAAAGAGAAAGAGAACGATCACGAGAGACGAGTAACCGAGATACGTGGATAACGTTCGCGATCACGTGCGAGGCGTTAGGGACGTCACAACAATAAAGAGAGTATGAAGAAATAGACGTTGTTGCTACAAAGAACACGCGAATTGGGATTATTTCCTATTCTTTGTCTTGGTCTGCTTTGCGATTGAAACGGCACAAAACATAGGTTGGCTCGCGGACAGGGTTACAATGCAAGACGGAAAGGAATTGAGAAGAGAGAGGTCGACAGAAAGCGAGAAACTTGTGAATATAGAATGAAAATTAGAAGGGAAAAGTAAGAAAGAAGAAAATAAGAAGAGAGAGATTGCGTCTATAATGACATAACAATGTATTTTGACTTTCGATAGGGGAAAAGAGACAGTCTAGTAGGATAGCACTATGCATTGTGAAATTCTTTTGACCTTGTAATCTTGGTAAAAGATGATTAACCTATGTCAAAATTTAGACTAACTGGAATACCTGGCCCAGAATGGGAAAATTAATTTTCCGAAGAAGACAATTTTTCACCAATTTTATATTCTCTTACAAAGATTAAAAGCGACATATAATGCTACTCTGTCCCACCGACGAAACGTTGCGTCCCTTCGCCTGTTCTACAAGTATTTTAATGGTGAATGCTCTGACGAACTGCAGACACTTGTGCCCCCATGACGTAGACACCCTCGACAAACCTGACAGGCAGCTAAATCCCACCCCCACACAGTAGAAATCCCTAGATGTAAAAGATCTTTCTACTCCAATAGTTTCTTCCCCAGAACCGCTAGACTCTGGAATTCCATTCCAGGTGCCTGCTTCCCTAACTGTACTGACATGCAGAAGTTCAAGTGTAACGTGAACCGACATCTTGCTGCCCAAATCCCAACATAGTGCCCCAGCAGTTGCTGCCCCTGATAGTAGCCCCCTACACCAAAGTGGCAATGTGCCTTGTTTGGGGTGAAAATGTAATAATAAAAAAATATAAATATAGAATCCTTGTTCCAATTTTGATCAAATTACATTAGTAGTTCCCCGGTATGATTCCACGCTAAATAAACACTTTAAAACTTAAAAGAAGTTAAAATGAGAGGATATTAATCAATCGATATCTAATGCTTATAATTTAAATTTCACAACAATCGTGTTTGAATTTTCATGAAAAGCTTCCATCCTCCTTTTTACCATCTAACGTAAAACTAAATTAAACAAAATATAGTCTATATTTGGCGCAATTTTGCCTAGAATCTCTGTTGCAAGATCCATGATGATCCGTAGTTTATGCGTGGATCTTGTACATACAAATGTACACTGAATACACACTAGTAAAAAAAGTAATCGTTGAAAATTATCTAGGCAACCTCTGAATCAAGGAATCACTATTGATAAAAAAATCAACCTCGAAATAAACAACAGAGCGGAACTTAATTACATCTTTTCGATATAATCACATACGACAGACACCGACCACATATAGATAACTAATGAATAACAAAGAGTGTATAATAAATACTACTACTACTACTACTACTACTACTACTACTACTATTTATGGGTGCATGTGTGTGTAAATATGAGCGAACACGTATTGGTCGTGGATGTATATACTCACTTACATCTGACGTTTGTGCAGAATGCCAAAACACAATACTGGGGCCTGTCTATCTAAGATAATTAAATAAGTAATACAAAGGTTACATAACAATGTGAAAAACAAAACGAATAAAAATGGAGAAAAGAGAATACATGCAAACATGTATAATAGTTTATAATTATTGATGTTATTTTCATAATTATGCATACATTAATTAGAATTAATAAATTTACTAATTATTAAATAGAACATTTTGGCAGAATATTCCTAAATTAATAGAAAATGTTAGTACGAATAGATGGATTTAGTGACTTTATTTCTAAAATTCAAAATGGCGTAACGGAAACATATTATAAGGTATTCACAGCTTCTCTTCCAATTTTCGGATTAGGATTCATGTACAAACGCAGTTAATTTCCTTTTGACAGATTGGTTGTTGCTATTTCTTCTGATGAGTAAAGGGTAAAATAGTTGATATAATAATTAAGTGATTGCTTTTGCGTTATGAAACAAATATTGTCAAGAATTGTAAATGTCAACTGAATTAAAGGAATAAATTATAAGATGGTCAACATCATGAACTTTGGAATATAGACATTTGTCATTCATTCACTATATATATATATATATATATATATATATATGAAACAGCGAAACAGTACTGTATGTGGATGACTATATATATATATATATATATATATATATATATATATATATATATATATATATAGTCATCCACATACAGTACTGTTTCGCAGCTCATCAGTGCGGCTAGACAGGTAACTACCTCAAGCCAGGATTGAAACTCGATCGTCTGTACGACAGTCAAGGCTCCTAACCATTACGCTATTGGCGGCTGCTGAGCGAGTAGTGAATTTAACGATAAGAATATTGAACCAACATTCCACGCATAATCTAGTAACATATAAACTGGTACGTTTTTCCAGCTTTCCCGAGCACTAGTTCAGCCTAATACTATTAAACTAATAGTAACAATAGCGTATGCGGTACGTATATTCTAAATGGCACACCCTAGTGTTTTTGTTTACTTGTTTTCTCTTCGTTCCTTCTTGAGATGAATTCTTTTCAACATATAAGAGTCAAGTACGCCCAAGGATGGAGTACTGTTATAAGATCCAAGGATGGAGTACTGTTATAGGATCCAAGGATAGAGTACTGCTGCAGGATTCAAGGATGGAGTAATGGGCAAGGGCTGCTAGGAGCAGATTGTACTACAGAATTCCAAATAGACTTTGTAACCTAGTGGGGGATGCCCTTTTCTCTTCCCTGCAACTTCTTCCCCACAGAAGAGATGTTGCGAGCCTGTTTCCGCTTTATCGTTATTTTCATGGCAAGTGCTCGTCTGAGCTCCAATCTATGCACTCCCTGGCCTGACTTTCATGAAAAACATTCGTCTAACCGAAACCGCTATTAATAATTTCCCCACTTTTTATTTCTGTCTAATGTTCCGTTTTCCTGCTTTCAACTAACTACAATATGAGTGTTTTCAAGTCCAACGTAAACAAGTTCTTGATTAGCCATCCTCTTAAGTAATCCAATTTACCCAATTCCCACTACTAACGATTACTATGACATTTTCCTATTGACTACTGTACACTCATTAACCCTTATCCTGGAGTGGCCTCCGGGCCTTAATAAGTGGTGACGCCTTTGTAAAAAAACACTATTAAATGTTATTTAATACATGTCTGTTACTCATATATCTAAGATGTTTGGAACATTGCATAATATTGGGAATGAAAAACTTCTTTTTTTTTTTTGATACAAATGAAAAATGTGTAGTATTTGGATTCTTTGGATTACTGTTCTCATCCTGAGTTTTATTTTCACAACGTTTCGGTCAATGTAATCTCTGACCTTTTCGATCGCCCGAAACGTTGTGAGAATTACATTTAAGATGAGAACAGTAGTCCGAAGAATGCAAATAATACGAACAATCAGTCCCCATCTCAAAAATTCAGAAAAAAACAACAACTGATAAATGCATTTAAAAAGTATTCGACGTTATCAAGGTCATGAAAAAAAAAACAACATAGAAAGGTTCAAAAGTATGTCATGATTTTCGTTTAAAACTTCTGCCTCTCTCCATCACTAGTCAAGAGGTGTTTTGCCCTCTTCTGACTTAATACAGAGCAAATACTACACTTTGATCATACTTGGGTTGCAAAAAATGTATTTATCTCAAATTTTACACTAAAAAAAATTTTTTTTATATATAAATTATGAAAGTATGGTACAATGTCAAAATTAGGTTGGAAAGGTGAGCACCAAAATACCTCATTGGTTCTATGAGCACCTCCCCAGCATTTGTACGTATTGTAATTATAAAAAGTATTTATATATGAATTTTTATGATGAGTTGAGGTGAGGATAACTGAAAAAAGGCTATAAAAAGCTACTACTCCAGAAAATATATTTTAGTTCGAGTTTCGGACAACATTTGATGAAAATTATCACTGTAAATGTTAATATCCTGACTAATTTTCTTTTATGGTAACCGAAAATGTTCTGAATAATAATAAAAAACAAACATACTGTGTATTATTCGTGGGTTGTGAAATTTTTTTAAATTGTTTTTTTTTTCTACGCGCTGATGAATCCCAAGGTGTTCAAATTATATTGGATGAACTTTTATTAGGTTGAGAAAAAAGTTCTTCGATATTTTCAATTTTGATTTCAAATGATGTATTTTTAAATAAGCTTTTGTTATAATACCTTTACTTTATATATCATTTTAAAGAGAATTTCTCGCTCTATCTAATCGTCTAAATTACAATCGTTTTAAAACAATGACTACTTTTCAGAACGTTGAATACAAGATGGAAAAAGAAACAATTTCTTATTTCAATCTAAGCTAGGCCGAAAAACTGCTGAAACAGCTCGCGATATCAACGAATCGTTTGCCCAAGGAACCACTACTGAATGCACAGCACAATGGTGGTTTAAGAAATTTTGTGGCGGCGACGAGAGTCTTGAAGATGATGAGTGTAGTGGTCGCACATCGTATGTTGACAACGATCAATTAAGAGCTTTAGTCGAAGCCAATCAACGCCCAACTGTTCGAGAACTTGTTTCTGAATTTGACATAATGTATATGACGATTTTCAATCACTTAAGAGAGATTTGAAAAAAAAAATTGATAAATGCTGCCTCACGAATTGAGCGACAATCGAAAGAAACGCCGTTATTTCTTCCCTTTTACGCAACAAGAACGATTCGTTTCTCGATCGGGTTGTGACTTGCAATGAAAAGTGGGTTCTTTATGACAACTGCCAATGCACAGCTCAGTGGTTAGACGCAGAAGAAGCTCCACGACACTTTTCGACCAAAAGAGAGTCATGCAGACTGTTTGGTGGTCTGCGACCGGTCTCATCGATCGCAGTTTTTTACATGTAGGCGGAACTATTATGGTCGAGAAGTACTGTCAACAAATGGATGAAATGCATCAGAAACTTCGACAACAACACCCAGCATTAATCAACAGAAATGGCCTAATTCTCCTCCACCACAATGCTCGACGAACGTTGCTAAACCGACACTGCATAAGTTGAACGAATTGGGCTACGTACCTCCGCCTCATCCATCATACTCTCTAGACTTCTTATCTACTGACTACCACTTTTTCAAGCATCTTGACAACTTTTTGCGTGAGAAATGCTTCAAAAACCTAAGCGATATCAAAAACATCTTCAGAGACTTCATCGCCACCAGAACGCAAGATTTTTACGTTACTGGCATAAATACACACGTTTTGCGTTAGCAAAAGTGTGTTGATTCTGATGGTACTTTTTTTATCAATAAATTTTTGTTTGAGACAAGATATGTTCATTTGAATTTAAATGTCAAAAACTATCAAAAAAAAACTTACTTGTCATCTGACTATATATATATATATATATATATATATATATATATATATATATATATATAATGTCCTCTTAAGAAGATTAGAGACACAAAGTCAGGTACAGGTTTGATAAAAGTGTTTCTGTGAAACGCAGCGAATTCGAACCCAACGCTCCTAGTCTTCCATTCCGTATCGTTAACCATTTAGCCACTGTTAAAGGCGATTGCGTGTGTGCTGCGTATACAAATGGCTTCATGAATGTTACGGTTAACCGACGTCGAACTTGATGAGTAATCTTAGATTTATTTCTGGTAATTAATTATTCTTGTCTTGTTGCGTATGATGCTGAATATATTTTCGTATTCGTTTCATGCCAAGGTTATCTTCTTCCAAGAGAGCAGCGGAATGCATAGTTCTATAGTAATTACCTTACATTCTGAATTTGGCAACATTCTCTGGAGAAATGAAAAACAAATATCTGGTCACAAAGAAAGGCCTTACAACCACATAGATTTCTATCGCTCAAAATGACCGTTATCGACATCGAGGGTTTATAGAATTGTAATAAATGATGCTGTTATTTTGCTATCTTATTGGGAATTATCTCCCCTGTTTTAAAACTATAAATAGTTATTTCTATTTATATATGTTATTGCACACCGAGTAAAGTTTCATAAGCTACATAATTCCCCTTCTGTTTTTATTACAATAATTAGACCCTGCGGATTTAGAAGGTTCGTCCAGTACACACACATATATGTAAAAGTGTAAGTATTATATCAGAACTGATCAGAGTTTCGACATTTCCATGTCTTCATCGGGACTCTCAAATAAATCCTACAACCATGAAAAAAGATTTTTTCCTAGAACTGCCCTCATGTGGAACACTGTTCCATTGGACTGATTCCCGGCCGATTACAATACGGTAGTCTTCAAGCCCAATGTAAACAAGTTATTGTTGATCCGCCCTCCTAAATAATCTCAATTCTACCCAATCTACACCATTAACGATTACTAAACTATTACTTTACATTGATTAACCTCTTATCCTCGAGTGGCCTTCGGGCTTTGATAAGTGGTATCTTGTAAAATCAAAATATCAGAAAAGAAGTTAAAAATAAAATATTCCCAGAATACAGCCGGAAAGAGAAAAGAGAAACAATAGGGGACAACAGACGCCATATTGTTTCTCCTCGGAGTTTTTGACAGCCACTCTCCCCATTCCAACATAATCAACGGACAGGTATATTTAAGGTTTATTCATTCCCCTCGTACTCTCTCCACACGAACATCCAGAGCCAGCGCACATTCATTACCGGCCATAAATAAATTTTACATGCACTATGTAACATGCAATAAACAATTTAGATACAACTAGATACTCGTGATATACTCGCAGATAAATCTGCATTCATAACAGTAGAGCAAACTAGAATATAATAATATGCGTGTGTGGTAGGAGTAGTAGTAATAGTAGTAATAGTAGCAGCAGCAGCAGTAGTAGCAGTAGTAGTAGTAGTAGCAGTAGCAGTAGCAGTAGTAGTAGTAGTAGTAGTAGTAGTAGAGGTTAGTGTAGTTCCAATGAGAGAAAGCGTGTGTAGTAGGAGTAGTAGTAGTAGTAATAGTAGCAGCAGCAGCAGTAGTAGCAGTAGTAGTAGTAGAAGTAGTAGTAGTAGTAGTAGTAGTAGTAGTAGTAGAGGTTAGTGTAGTTCCAATGAGAGAAAGCGTATGTTACCAACATTTATTAATTTTTTAAAATTTGTTTATTTCTTAATATTTTACTTCTTTTTTTTTTATAAATTATTTAAAAAAGTTTTGGTGTTTACATTTTTTTAAGCTACACAAATTTGGGCTAGATATTGTTTTTTTTTTTTTTTAAACTACAAAAATTGGAGTTAGATATTGTTTGGAGAAAAATATTGTCGTTTTTAAAACATACTATAGTTTTGAAAAAAAAAAAATAAAAGTTGAGGTTCAATCTTATTAAAAGCTCTCATATACGTCATCAGTACATATTGGGTTGGTATCTAGTTCTCTCTCTCTCTCTCTCCCTCTCTCTCTCTCTCTCTCTCTCTCTCTCTCTCTCTCTGCAAGAACTGTGACACCAAGGTCAGAAAGTCGGGACTGACAAGTCAGTGCCCCCGAGGAGGGGCACTCTTACCTGCAAAAAAGTGCCTGGTCAGCCCTGTCGGCATTCCCCGGTAAGGGCGCCCCAGGCGATTAGCAAATAACTAACCCTTTCTCAAAGAGAGAAGGCAACGCCTAGGAAGGAGGACCCCTTTGAACTACACAGGAACAACATTATACCGCAATCACCAGGGAGCAGGTCATAAGAGGAATGGTCTTATAACTGTTGATTTGTGGAGGCCGAGTATAAAAATCCCTAGCCGGACTTAAGTTCGTTAAAGAGTGTGAACTATTTGCTTGATATCTAAGAGTGACGAAAAATATCGAATATAATTTAGAAAAGTTGGTTATTTTTGTTTTTCCTCTGTCTTTTATGAGTGTGTGGTGTATATGCACGATTAAGCTAGTGTATCTGTCCTGGTTTGTATATGTCTGTTCTATTCGGTCAGAAACGCTACCATTATCTATTCTACTTTGATTTCATTCAAAAGTACGCAGTGCTTTATCCGTTACGCCACGCTTACGCAAAGATAAAGTACTAGCTGAAATTTAGTTTTAAGTGACACTCTTTTGGAGACTGAAGTTCGATCCTCAGTGTGAGCGATACTTAAGATAAAATTGCGAATTACTTAAGACTTCTACTTGGTCATGGCTGAAATTTTCACAAATCTTTCGGGAAATTTCAGTCATGATCCGGTACACAACAGTGTTCCCAATAGTCCAAATAATCCAAATTATTAATTCTCATCTCAAAAATTGATATGCTTCTGAAAAGGATATATTTGCTGGAATTAGCTGAGTGGTCTTGACTTACTGTTTCGATCAACGTATTAGTCTTATTAGATAACTCACACCAGTGGTTTCGAGGCAAATTTGGAAACCTTGCCGGAGGTGTGAATTACCCGAGGAGATCAACATGTTGATCGAAACAGTAATTCTATTGTTGTAAACAAATGTAAATTTGTTTACCTAAATTGAATGTATGTGTGTATATATGTATGTGTGTATATATATGTATGTGTATATATATATGTATATATTTATATGTCAGGTCATGTCATATGCTACTGGTACCATGTAACCCAGTACTACCTGCCTCATGGTCGGGTCACCGGCGACTAAACTGGTTCCCCCACCAGACTTGTTTGGTGAGGAGGGTGGCTAGTCTCCCTGGAGGATTAAAAACAAGACCTTCCAAAGGGCGAATGAACCCTTTTTCGGGGTCAACGGCCAGCTAGCACCATGTGTGTTTGTGTGTTGGGGTGGAGAGAGCTCCTGTAAGCCGTGGTGAAGGCAACCTTTCTAGGAGAAGCATATCTCTGATTTAAAAAACCATAAAGCGGGAGACCAGTACCTGCATTAAGCTGGTCTGCAGTTTAACTTGTTGCTGGCTATCTTGCTCTTGCTCGTTGCTGGATCTCAACATTTTGAACCGAGAGAGAGAGAGAGAGAGAGATTTAGCTGTCGTACAAAGCTAAAACTCTGTAACATCACCTGTGTATAGATACTCCCTCATGCATTTGTCTATAAAAATGGTCCTGTGGCGATGGAAAAGTTATGACGCATGGAGGCTTGAAATGCTGGAAACATGTAATAATTGATCTCAATGACCGTCTTCAATATCATGCCTGCTTGAGCGTGTGAATTCACCAGTAGGACTAAGAAAAAAAAAAGTCATTTTGGGGCTCATGGACATTAAGTGTCTGAGGGACTGGCACTCGTCTGACAAGACGTTGCAATCATCATCATATTTATGTGTATATGTGTGTGTGTGCGGCGTGCGTGTGTATGTATACGAGAATCATTCCAAATTTAAAGCCTCTTATATTTTAACTAACAAACTTGAAGAGCTACGAAGACGGGAGTCGTACTATCGAAACAAGTGGCCTTTTGTGCTCCAGAATTAGTCACCACATAGTTCCCGCCATACTCAATGCACGTTTGCCATAAAAATTCAATGACACGTCACTGTCAATATATGTATTCGAGAGATGGAACTTTCAGGTTAACAATGTCATTAGCAATCCTTTCTCATCCATTTAGATAAAATTTAAAAAAAAAGAAGACATTACTTTTTGGAACGCCCAATACAAAAGTTTTACTTGAAGGAAAGATATTATGGTTGAAATTGCAAGTGATCAGATTCACAGCTCGCTGGGTGTGGGGTGGGGGGGCACAGAGATGATTTTAACAGATGTATTTAATTCAGCAATAGTTCTTTGTTGTTGACGGAATCACAGTGTCTGGGGATAAATCGCCTTGTTCTATCACAACACCTGAGACCGAAATATCCAGTTGGCTCATATATGAAAAAAAAAAGATGTTAAAATAAAAGACGAATGCGTGTTTATTTCTATGCACATAAATGTGGGAATAAACATGAACTAAAATTATCAGACAAAATGAAAAATCAGTTTATAAAATCGCGCATAAGAAAGGAACTTACTAATCGAATGTAATGACGCGATCACCACTAACACTGAATCAAATTATTTTAGTCGATCTGTTCGCCCATATACCAAATGAATATGGCCTAACAGTTCGACCGAAATATCTTAATCCAGTTTTAATGGTGTGTTTGTGTTCTTGTTTCTACTAGACTGTTGCTTTTTTTATCTACTATTCCAGAAATTGATTTTCAATCTAGATAAATATATCCGTCTCGCGACAAACGTTAGCGAGTAAAAAACTGACAGCTGAAACCGTTTTAAGCGTTTAAGAGAAATGGAGAGAGGCACAAACAGTCTGTACGACAATCGTTCGCCGTCTAAAATGAACTCCGAAAAACAAAAAACAAAAAAACAAACAACCAAACAAACAAACAAAAAAAAAAAAACACTTCACTCAATTTCCTTAATAAGACGTTTCTTTTCCGTTTTTTTTTTCTTCTTTTTATACCGATCAATAATTATTGGAATTCTTTTCGAGATGAGTAATTTGTATATTTTTATTTATATATATATTGCGGACTATTATCCTCATCTTTTATAATTGTTATTTCACGACGTTTCGCCCAACTATTCCTCTGGGTTTTAAATGCCCAATAGTAGACAAGTAGCAAATAAAAATTCGATACCAGAGTTTCCAAAGTTTGCTAGCCTGGGGGTCTGCAGAAGATATGTCGAATCTGTCCAATCGAATAATTTTATCCATGAGATAAAATTTAGGTTGAAAACCTCCCAACGTTATCGACGCAAGGCATCTACTTTCAACACGTCTACAACGGAACAACAAGTCCTTAGATCAGTAGATTCAGGCTTTAAATCGTCTTGCCGCTGTCTGTTGCTTCAAAGATGTTCCTGCTGCTACCTACAAGGATGTAATAATGAAATGTAATAAGTCTTCAGACGTACCTCTCCACCGTACTGTATATCGATACTATGGCTGACTGGGTTAGCTTCCGTACATTCATATCTGACCTACCTCTGCATTCCATGTTTAAAAAGGATGTGTCCTCTATAGTATCAGATCTGACTGAATGGTTAATTGTAGGCATAGACCGATTCATACAATCCAAAAAATTCCAACAAAAACCTAACAGCCAGCCATGGTTCTCCCCTGAATGTGCTGCTGCCATCGCGCACAGAAATCACTTTTTCCATAGCTACCAACGTAATACTGAGACTAAAGCTGCTTTCAGAAACGCCAGCAACCACTGTAAAAGAGTAATAAAAAATGCAAGAGAGCTATATGCTCAGTCTGTTAAATCCAAAGTAGCTGAGCAGCAGCTCGGTTTCCACCAGTTCTGGCAAATAGCAAACAGGATCTTCAACAGAAGCGTGCGTTCTATCCCAACTATCATCAATCGACCTGAGGTCATCTTGTCAGCATCAGACAAGGTCAGACTGTTTGTCAAGAACTTTGCAGCTAATTCTACCGTATGCGGCAATGACCATCAACTCCCTGTATTTCCTCCTATAACAAGCAACATACAAATATCTGTGCGTGAGGTCGCCAAACTAATCAAGAACCTTTATTCCAGTAAAGCAACTGGCCCTGACGGCATTCCAGTTATAGTGCTGAAAAAGCTCCAACCAGAACTTGCCCCCATACTTACAAAACTGTTTAAGCGTTGCCTTAAGGAGAAGTGTTTTCCAACACCGTGGAAAACCTCATCAGTGACATATCGAAGGCCTTCGATAAGGTATGGCATAAGGGCCTACTTCACAAGATTTCCAGCTACGGTATTACTGGAAATGTTTTCTCAATTATTAAATCATTTCTCTCTGATAGGTTCATAAGAGTAGTGGTTGATGGGAAATCAGAGGCCCACAGTATTAATGCTGGAGTCCCCCCCCCCGGGGTCCATCCTGGGCCCAACTCTCTTCCTGATCTACACCAATGATCTCCCAAAACACATACTTAAATCATTCGTTGACATCTATGCTGATGACACGACCATCTATGGCAACGCATCAAAGGCCGTAAATGGCAAAGTTCTCTATAATTCTCTCTCCTCTGATCATGAACGCGTGGTACAATGTCGGAAGAAGTGGCTGGTCACTTTTAATGCATCCAAAACCAAGCTTCTATCTTTACATCATCAACGCTCTGATCCCCATCTGGCATCAATTGAAATGGATGGATCTCGTCTTGGGGAGGCTCCATCTTTTGACAAGCTTCTGGGTTTGACCTTTACTCCTGATCTGAAATAGAACACGTACATCAAATCTGTTGCCAGGGACGCTGGGAAAATGGTGGGATCCTTCTACCGCTTCAGAAGATATCTCACTACTGATGCAATTCTCTATCTGTATAAAAGCCAAGTACGTCCAAGGATGGAGTACTGCTGCCACATCTGGACAGGAGCTGCCAAAACAGCCTATTCTGCTTTGACAGAGTACAAAATAGACTTCGTGGTTTAGTGGGGTATGCCCTTTTCTCTTCCCTGCAACCTCTCTCCCTCAAAAGAGACGTTGCCAGCCTGTCTTTGTTTTATCGTTATTTCCATGGCAGGTGCTCGTCTGAGCTCACATCCCTCGTCCCCCCTCGCCAATCTTTCATGAGAAACACCCGTCTGGCTGAAACTACTGTCAATAATTTCCCCCACTCTTTATCTGTGCCTAAATCAAAACATAGATTCCATGAGCAAAGCTTCTTTCTTAGAACTGCACACCAGTGGAACTCTCTGCCACTTGCCTGTTTCCTACCTGACTTACAACTTGGACGTCTTCAAGTCCAACATAAACAAACTCCTGAAAAACCGTTCCCTTAAGTAAGACACTCTATCAAAACCTCCCAATACTAATGATTACTACAATACTATCTCATTGATTACTGTACACGCAATAACCCTTATCCCTGAGTGGCCTTCGGGCCTTGATAAGTGGTGAACCCCATGTAAAAAAAAAAAAAAAAAAATCTTTCCGCGAGGCCTTTATACGTGGCCTACGGTCTTCCGTAATACGTTCCAGAATTCTGAAAAATGATACGTTGGATCTCAAGGAGGCTACTCAATGTGCTTAGGCATTAGAACAAGCTCGTTTTCGTGCGTAGTCCTACGTCGTTCAAACTGAACCTACTGCCGTTGCTACTCCAACTTGCTATGATTAAAAACGTACTCCCTGACTCTGTTGATTCTCGTATGGAGTTTGATTCTGTACTGTCTACTGCCCTTCTTACTCACGACAAATGCTACAACTGTGGTGAGAAACGTCACCGTAAAGCTGATCGTCGCCATTGTCCTGCTCGAGATAAAATATGCCGAAATTGATTCAAACTTTGTCATTTTGCCAAAGTTTGCTGTTCTACAAGACTGACACCTTCACGTTCTACTTCGTCTGTTATAGTAGCCCATGTTAATGACGTTGATAATTCTCCTGTTACTAAAATGGTAAAATTAAAAGGTAAACCACTTACAGCCCAGCCAGGCAGCTTCGATTAATTTGTTAGTGTTAATCTCGTTAAAACCTTGAACCTGTCTACTCGGAAACTAGACTAATTTCTATGGCATCAGCCGTCCTTTCCCTCAAACAATCTGAATATTGCACTGACAATATTACATGAAACGGTTTCGAGTATAAAGACATTGACTTCACGATACTCCCTAATTCATGCACGGATATTATACCCGGAATACCTTTTTTTTTTAAATGTATTACTTTCTTTTGGCGGGTCGCAGGATAGCCTAAAAATCTGTGCTGTTACTAAAATAAATTGTGCTCCCGCTAAATATTCAGAAATTTGACTCCTTATTGCAAACCCATTGCTACTAAGTCCCGCTATTACAGTGTTGATTAAGCTCAGTTCATTGGAAAAGAAACTCTTAAATTAATTGAGAATGATATAATCGAACCAAGTTATTCCCCATGGCGCGCTCAAGTTGTAACTTCATCTAAAAGAAAATAAAAATAAACGATTAGTAGTCGATTTCTCCCAAACTATTAACCGTTTCACTTTGCTTGATGCATACCACCTGCCACGAATCGAAGATCTTATAAACCAAATAGCGCAGTATCGCATTTTCAGTATAATTTTCTCTAAGGCATAATATCAGATTGAAAATTGCCCCTCCGATCGCCCCTACACGGCTTTTCAAGTTAGAAATCTTCTATATCTCTTTAAACGAAAGCCCATGTGTATCACAAATAGGGTTTCTGCATTTCAACGTTTCATGGATTCTTTTATTTTTGATAACAGATTGTCTGGAACCGTTTCTTATTTGGACTACATAATTTGCAGTAGGACCAAGGAGGAGCACGACGTCGATTTGTGGCGTTTCTTAAAGGCTACCTCTACAACCTCGAAAAGTCAGTTTTCACTTCGTTCTATTATATACTTGGATATTGTGGGGAAAATAGAAACGGGCATACAAACGGCCTACCTGTAAATCGCCCATGCGTCTGCCTGTCATGCGCGTTGGACAGGAAAAAGAGAAACCAAGATGGCGTCTGCGATATTTAACAGAAATGGTCTCATGTGATCTCGCGAGATTCACGTGGGTGAATGTAATATAAAACAGGTCACTTGTAGGAGTGGGGAAGTTTTTTTCGTCGTACAGACGGTTACTCAGTGCATTGGAACGAGTGAAGGAGGTTCCAGTTCTACAGATATAAAATTTGTAACGGAACTCTTCAACCCGATTCTAAGCGTTTGAAACCTCTTTTGTAAATGCGTTCCCCTTCCGACTCAAAATCGTTAAAAAGGTGTATTGGTATGTTTGCTTACTATGAAAAATGGATACCTAATTAGTCATCCAAAATTCGCTCACGAGTTGAAAATAAATAATTTCCGACGCCTTCCATGATTGTAAACTTCAAAGAGCTCAAGAAAAACATTGCTGAACCTTCTGTAAAGGTTATCGATGATGAATTGCCGTTTATTATTGAAACCGATGCCCCAGAAAAAGCTATCGTAGACACTCTCTTACAAGCTGGGAAATTTGTAGCGTTCTTTTCCGGGTCGTTAAACTCCCGAAACGCAATTTCATAAAAAAAAGAAGCCTATGCCATCGTAGAACGTGTTCGTAAATGGGGAGACCTCGTAATTGGGAAACACTTCACTATTATTACGTATCGGCGAGCTGTGTCTTTTATGTTTCCACATGCTAATCGCGGAAAAATTTGAAACGATAAAATTATACGGTGAAAAATGGAACTTCTTTTTTTTTTTCAGGATATAAAACACCGTCCTTGGAATGAAAATGTTGTCGCTGATAAGTTATCGAGAACATGTGGTACTGCTATTTCTACTTTGGTGAAACTAAAATAAATTCATAATTCTTTAATACATCCTGGACTACAACACTTTTGGCATTTTCTAATCATATTCAATCGATGAAGTCCAGCACGTGACTTCTTAATGCCCTACTTTTGGCAAAATGAAACCCCAGTTTCTTCACTCCCATATTCTGATCCGTTCTACTACCCCGTTTCAACGTCTTTGTGTTGATTACAAAGGACTTCTTCCGGTATCCTTGTCAGGTTGCCTTTACGTACTTACTGTTGTTAACGAATATAGTCGATTTCCTTTCGCTTTCCCTTGTGATTGCTCTTAAACCGCGATACAGTGCCTGATGACCAGTTTCTATCTTCAGACTTCCATTATTTATTCATTTCGGTTGAGGAACTTCGTTTATGAATTCGAGCAATTTTCGCTACAACTTTGGATTGAATTCAGTAACACTATTGCCTATAACACAAGAGGTAACAGCCAATATGGGAGCTTTAATAGAATATTATTGAGCACTATCTTATTAGCTTTAGACAAGAATTGATGGTTACTCATTAATTATTGTTAGGATGTTCTATATGCTATTCGTTCTCCATGTACAACCACTTATACTACACCTCACGAACGCTTGAAAAACGCTCTCCCACTTGCACTGCATTGCCTGTTTGTCTCTGTGAAAACAATTTGGTAGGATGAGCAAGAATGACCCTATTTTTGAGGTAGTGAAACTGCTTGGACCCAACCCTACATACGTGAGAATTCGACATCATGATGGTCAGATTCGGTAAGATTAAGACATTTGGCCCGTTTTACACGATCTCAGGATCCTGGTGAAAATCCATGTCCGGATCGACTTCAAGATTCTGCTGGAAACGTTGACCTCGAAAATCTGCCTGGTGCAAGTCCCGAGAATCATATTTTCTCAGTCTCTTTCGACTTCTGATTCTTCCGGTGGTGAGCTTCCTCTCCGCCGGTTTAGCAGAACTCTTAAACCAGTCCAGTGGATTTATAAACTTTCTAATAATAATCTTTTTCAAGTGTGTGTGTGGGGGGGGGGTTATAATTTTCTTATAACTTTATTATTAAAGTGACTTTCTCTTTATTTGCATATCTCCTCTCACGTGGTCTTACCGTTTGCTTTTTATTTATTTTCTTATTTTAATACTTTATTTTTTTATTTTATTAACATGCATTCCTGGCCCTTTGCCACATTTGTCGTTATAAAATTCAGTTGAATAAAGCCTTGGGCAAAGGTCTTTCTGCTTGCATCTTCATCACATTACATGATGGTAAATCAAACATAATTAATGTAAAAATGATAAAAGTATAATTCGATTCCTATTTAATTTAGCGTACTGCATTCAGTAGGAATCCGATCCGCAATTCCTGTCGAGGTTCGAATCCTATTCGTAGCATCATATTAAAATTAATAGCGAGTGCTCAGCTGTCGTACCAGTGATGTTAAAACTAAATAGTTCTCAGAAGCCAGATCGTTGGTATATAAACAGGCTGGGATACTGACACAAGGCCACTTAATATGGAGGAATTAACGCCTTTTTGTTGTTACGTTTATCTTAAATCCCCATTTTTTTTTAGCAACCCCCTCCTTTTCGGAGATATCAAAAGTGGCAGAACGAAAGATCGGTTTATTTCGAATAATGCTACGGTGGGTATTACAAATGTAATGCCTCCCGTTCTTTATTCCATCCGAATGAATCAGGGGGGCTGCAAATTGCATTTTAATGATGATTGAACTCATGTATCAATGATCTGAAAGTTTCATCTCTCTGTTGCAGATCTTAACGGCGTAAGATCTTAAAGCAACCCCCATGAACATGCGTCACAAGTAGAGATGCATCATCATATTTCTCTAATCAGAAAAAAAGAAAAAACTAATATCCACTTGCGCTTGATTAACGTTTACGAAGAAGATGCAGTTGATGTCAGCACAATTAGCACATGGGATCGTAGATTTCAGAGTGGCGAAAGATGTACCAGTGACAAAGCACGCTCCGAACGCTCATGCACAGCCACCACCCCATCCATCGCTGGCAAAAGTGCATTGACAATGGTGTTGACTGCGTAGATCAATAAAGTATGAAGCAGAAAATGACATTCGTTTTAATGGTACCGTTCCAGTCTTCGTAGCTCTTCAACTTTTGAAATTTTTGGAACCACCCTCGTATGTTAGTACGGAAGGATAAGGAAAGACACACGACTATCTTAAACCTCCTCTTCCTCGTGCATTCGTTAATAAACTGACCGTAGTCGTCACTTTCCCAGTTAATAATAGCCGAGAACAGATCTTCATCACATATTTAATTTTTAACACTCATTCCTTTAGAAATCACTTAAGTTTTCTTCGTTCACTTCTTTTATTAGAAATACCCATTACTCTCAAGCGAGATAATCCCAAGTAGTCACCTTATTTTTTTTCGGAGTTGTCCCCCTTTACTATGTCTGTTTTTTTTTCTTCTCATATATAAATAATTTCGATTTTTCCCTCCCTTCCCTTTCTTTCTCTGTTTTCCCCTCTTTCCTTTCCTCTCCCCCTTTTTTAAAAAATTGTTTCCCGCCATATTTTTTTAAAAATCTACTATTAGTCATAATAATTAAGAAAAAAACTACTTCTGCTTAAAAAACAGATAACACGCGATTAACCACACTGAAACCAGCAACGTCTTAGTCTCGTAAATATTAGGTTTCTAAGAACTTACAATTGACTGATGGTTTTAATTAAAAAAAAAATTATCGTAAGTTCTAAATTATACTTCTGGGATTTTCTTACTCACTTTTGTCCTGCCAAAACATGGCGACTTTTAACACTGAAGAAGGTCGGAGTTTACATCGATCGAAACGTTGTGCAGATAACACTCAAGACGAGAACAATTGTCGATTAATCTAAATAATACAAGCATTCGTATCTCATTTCAAAACTGTAGAATTGTAATTTGTTTTACTCTTTCGCAACCATATGCAATAAAAAACATTGATTTGCATTAATATCTAACAACTAGAAACCATCACAGACTATACGTAAAACGATAACTATATGCATGTATGATAATCATTCCAAAAGTAAAGCCTCCTATTTTTTTTATTTAAAAAGTTGAAGAGATACGGCGACGGAAGTGGTACCATTAAAACAAGTGGCCTTTTGTGTTCCAGAACTTTTTTCTACATAGTCACCACCATTCTCAATGCACTTTTGCTATGAATTCAATGACGCATCTCAGATTCTGACGCACGAACATGACAGGAGATGCTTTTTTTTAGTCTCACATTGTCAATATCTGCAATAGAGAGGTGAAACATCCAGGTCACGAATACATAAATTCAGTCATCATAACAATGCAATTTGCAATCTTCTCTGATCCATTCAGGCAGAATAAAAATAGGAGGCATTACTTTTGGAACGGCATTCTTAGATATAATATATATATATATATATATATATATATATATATATATATATATATATATATATATATATGAATGCAATCAGTAGGGATGCGGATTTAGTCAGATAGTGTCGGTGACTATATTTATTTAGCATTTTCAGGTTGTTTTCTTCATCTTGACGTTTGTTATAACAACGTTTAGATTGTTTTGCCCCTCCCCGGGTTGCTTCTGGTGCTTGGCGTCGAACTCAAGCAAATGTGCTGGTTGTCTTGAATTATTTATTTGCAATGAGAAAACAAATACAATATTACAAATTAGGCAAAGGTTTCCACATCTGATGAAGAGCTGCTCAGAGAATCCTTTCCAGCCTTGACATGGTACAAGACCTGCTTCGAAATCTAATAGGCGATGTCCGTTTCTCCTCATTACAGCCTCTTTCTCACAGAAGAGACGTTGCGTATCTATTTTCTATTCTATCATTATTTTTTTTATAGCAGGTCCTCGCCTGAGCTTCAATTTATGCCCTCCACTATAAAAATCTTAACAAATTTCTCTTATTCTCTATCTGTGCCTAAAATTAAACAACAATCCCATGAGTAAAGTTTCTTTCCTCGAATTACTCACTTGTGGAACACAATACTGCTGGTCTACTTCTCATCTGATTATAACATGGTTATTTTCAAATCCAATGTAAACAAATTCTTGATGAGTCGTCCTCTTAAATAGTTAAATTCAATCCACCATTACTGATCATCACAGTGTTGTCTCACTGGCCATCTGACACTCATTAACTCTTATCCTCGAGTGTCCTTCGGACCTTGATAAGCGGTGATTCTATAGTAAAAAAAATCCTCCACAGCAGTGAAGTGTGCGTGTGTATGTGTGTATATTTGAAGGAGTTAGTGGTCATTTTATATCTTCATCCTACTGTTAACTTGGCGCATTTTGACCCCTTCGTACAGTTACTATTCCGTTCTCTCTTTCATTGTTTGTTCATCATTTTTCGTTTTAGTCGTCACCAGAGTTTCGAGTTCAATACTAGGCAAAGGAAGCTTGACTATTGAACAAGTGAACCAAAAGCAAGTCACAAGATTCAAGGAATAGATTGCGAAATTGGTACGCCCTCCATCTGAGCTCTAATAGAAGATTTCGGTTTAAAATTCCATAGCGGTTGTCGAGTTTGACACGAGCCACCTAAAAAATAACAGAGAGCGAAGCAACTGAAAGAGCCAAGATGAGTTAGAAAATTCTAATAATTATTTCATCCGACGGCCAAAATAGCCGTTTACCTATAATAGTAGCAGCAGTATCATCTAAATTTTAACCATTTCTCACCATGGTAGAGTCTGTAGCAAAGTGCGACTGTCAGAACTACTCGGCTAACAGTGTTCTGGTGAAAATCCCGAAGGCGTCAACATCAAAATCTGTCGTCATCCATTCTGTCTGTTTGTCTGTCTGTCTATTGCAGATATTGACAATGTGAGACTAAAAAGAAAACATCTCCTGTCATGTTCGTGCGTCCCCCCCTCTCTCTCTCTCTCTTTCTCTCTCTCTCTCTCTCTCTCTCTCTCTCTCTCTCTCTCTCTCCCTGTGAGAAACAGCGATGTGTTAGATACAGAACCAAAAATCCATACAGTGAAAGTAGCAATGAAGCTTCTGTACCAAACCTTCATGAGTTCTGGACCAAACCTTCTCTGACTTAGTATGAAACCGCTGAGTCTTACTAGAGTGGGTAGATATTTACATGCTGTTGGTTGGTTGTTTTTGTTTTACGGCATATCAACCCTTTTCAGGTCATTTAATGCCGAATCCAGAGGTTTTGAATAAAAACTTTTAATAGACTATATTTGTTTTTTGTTTTTTTAAGTCGCTTATAATTTAACCCATAGTTGGGACTCTAACAGGTACTACCACTCTGGGTCAGTGTGAACCTGGAAGCAATGGCAATTAAAAGGTGGCTCCACACTCCCCAAAGCCCGCAAGCTGGGGCCTCACCACCGGATAAAGTTTAAGGTCATATCCAGAATCATTTACATGCTGTCCGCCTCAGCATGATGTAACACATGTCAGAAACTGGGGATGTCAAACCAGCGCGCTTAAAAGAGTGGGGTGCACTTTGGCCTAGCAAAAATTGCCTGGGCATCCCCATCGGCATTCCCCGGTATGGGGCGCCTCAGGTAACAAGCAATAAACTTTCACCTCCCGAAAGGCGAACGACAAGGTCTGGGAAGATGGACCTCTTAGGCAACACAGGCGGCATATTACAGTCTGACAAGTACTAGACCAGTTCCTGGCCCCTCACCCCTCGGGTTGATTGTCACGAACGGATACTTGACAGGTACTTTCTACACAAGTCTTCAAGCAGGTAGAGGACTAATACTCATAATTCAAAGAATAATCTGAGCGTATTACTAGGGTAGTACTTGTGTGGATATTGTAAGTAAAAATCTACAACTTTGCAGGTTAATAAGTAACTGCGACCAAAAAGGACTTCATGCAGAACAGACAGCTCTGGGGCACGATCTTCCTGACACCTATACCTATTGTCTAACAAGCAAAGCAGTAGCAGAAGCAGCAGTAGTAATAGTAGTAATAATAAGTAAGTAAAAAAAGAAGTGCAAAACCCTATATACTGTTTTTTGTTGTTTGTTGATGGAAGAAACATCTGTGCTATAGGATTGAGAATTGAGATACGATACTGAAGAAGAAGAAGAAGAAGAAGAAGAAGAAGAAGAAGAAGAAGAAGAAGAAACAAATAAACAAACAAACAAAAACCATAAGAGCCGCTCGGATGAACTCTTTCTTCGCTTCTTTAACCTTCACCCTCAAGACAGAGCTGAGAGTGGAAGGGCGGAGTAAGGCTTATTTTAGATCACCTCCCCACCCCCACCTCACCGAGCCCACACCTCCAAGTCAAGTGCATACTTTTATACACGTCTGCATAAATGCAGGATTCTTTACAACTATTTTTGCCCTATAAGCATTTATCAGCTACGGAATGCCCAAATACCGATATGTTTTTCTATCTCTCCTGAAAACTACTCCAGTCTAATATTAGTAAAAAAAAAAAAAAATTTAACTTCTGTTCATCCAAAAAGGCTACTGAAACGTAAGGGGCTACTTTGATAGGATCAAGTGATATAAGAGTTTGTTTTTATTACATATTTCTGAATGTTAGTATGGACAGAGAAACAGGGAGTAGAGAGGGAATTTGAAAGACAAATGGTCCTGAGGGAGCAGTTATTAGCATAAAGAATTTTCCAGTATCTAGAGATTTCCACAGAGAAGCGGTGTGGTTTTGCTGCAAGTCAGGCGAAGTGAAGGTATAAACGTTGAGAGGAGGCATACAAGTGCAGTACGTTTATCGGAGCACATTCAAACAAACACGGAGAGACAGCATAGCAGCAATGCAACAACGACTGAATCAAACAGAATAGCAGCAAGGCAACAACGATTGAATAATAGGAAGAAAAAGAAGAAAAAAAGAGGAAGCAGAAGACGAAAAAGATGAGGGAAAAATCTAGTCATAGAAAGGTCAGAGGTTGAATAGACAGATAAGGTAGAGTACCATACAGACCTCTACTAGTGTTGTATATCGGGGCATCAAAAAATATATATTGTTTTGTCGAGGTATTCTGTATAACATGTCTTATTGAATATGCACAATATGTTTTTATTCATATAGACAAATATTACATAGTTGCTACACTGAACATTCTAATGTTTCGGAAGGCTCTTCGTCAGGCAACAGACATAAAGTTTATCCGCTAAAAGCCTTTGTTTTTTAAGAAACTAATGGCACCGGAACATTAGTATGTTCAGTGTAGCAACTACTTAATATTTGTGCATATAAATGAAAAATATATTATACTCTGCTCTTTTTATTGGGCAATCTTAATAACCTCGTGATAATAATTGCGTTTTATCTCTTGAATAACTTTAATTTGGTACATGTACATACATACATATACATATATGTACCTCTCTCTCTCTCTCTCTATATATATATACGTATTCATATACATGTAAACATATAGATGTACATGTATGTATATGAACGTGTAGATGCCTGAATGTACATATACATCTTATATGTATATACGCATATATACATATTTATATATGTATATATATATGCATATATGTACACTATATGTATATATGTACATATATATGTACACTATATGTATATAAAGACAATCATAGGTACCTGATATGCATATATATACAGATATGTACTTAGATACATATATCTGCATGTATGTATATATATATATGCATATATGTACATATATGTGTATATATGCGTATATATACATATATATGTCTATGCATATATATACATAGATATGTATATGTATGCATATACATATATATGTATATGCATATATACATATATATATGCTTATATATATACATAAATATACATATATATACATGCACATGCTTATATATACAGATACATGGACATGCAGATATATACATATACATGCATATATATATATACATATACATATACATGCATATATATACATATACATATATGTATATATATTCATATATGTACATATATGCACACATATGCACATATATGCACATATACAGATGTACATATACATAAATATATATATGTACATATACATAAATATATACATATATATACATATACATAAATATATATATATGTGTATGTAATAACATATACACGCATATATATATGCATATACATGTATATATATATTCATATATACATATACATACATATATATATGCGTATATATATACATATAAATTCATATATATACATATACATATATATACATATATATACATATACATGCATTTATAAACATA
>NC_136517.1:53149074-53161574 GCF_053919585.1 Euprymna scolopes
TTTCGCCCGAAGTGATCAGGGGGGAGTGCAAATTGTATTCTTATGATCACAGAACTTATGTATTTATGACCTGCAAGTTTCATCTCTCTGTTGCAGATATTAATGGTATGGAACCTTAAGAAAGCTACACCTGTCATAGACATGCGTCAGAAGCAGAGATACGTCATTGAATTCCACCCAAATTGAACTGATCAACATTCACCAGTGCCTGTTAAATGTTTACGAAGCCGACGCAATTGATGTTAGCACAATTAGGAGATAGGTTCATCGATTTCAGAGTCGGGACAGAGACGTGAGTGACAAAGAGCACATAGGACGCTCATGCACAACCGCAAGTTCATTGCTTGCAAAAGTGTATTGAGAATGGTGGTGATTTTGTAGAAATTATGGAACATAAAAGATCACTCGTTTTAATGGTAGCACTCCTCTCTTCGTAGTTCTTCAATTTTTTATTAATAAATTTGTAATATCCCTTTCTTAGATAGCACGGCCTTATTTAACGTGGCCGTTACGTTCGAATCGTATTCGTTACAGTTTAGACCTCACACGGACTCCCACGCCATCTGGTACCGTCAAAAAGGAACAACCAAACAAACAAACAAACAAAAATTCGACTCGGCTTCTTTTTTTTTTTTTTTAATTGTTCATTTCGTCTGCCAGGAGATTAGCAAAACCCAGCCATCTCGCCACCAGCTTACAAGTCACTACGGGGCCACACGTCCATCTCACCCGGCCGTAGCCAGCCATTTCTTGTCTTCGACTTTACACGTCCATTTATTTCGACGAGCACTTTGCTTCTCCCCTACCACGTGCTGTCCTTTGTTCTTTTACTTGTGAAGCAAACCCGCGCACACTTGCTAATTTATGTGCTCAAACGCTACTGCAGTTGCTCATACCTTCGCTAGCCATCTATCATTCGGCTGCTACTGCTACTTTCACATACGCTTCTTAACGCTGCCAGTATCCGTGCGTTTTATCAGGTAAACGCAATTCTCCGAAACGCAACGCATTAGTAGTGTTAATAAAGCTTTCTTTACATGCATACAAAAATTAGCCCACAGCAGATTTTTTAAATTATCTTAAAAATGAAAGAAACGTTCCAAGAATTCAATATCAGCAGTGTTCTTAGTAATTGTCTGTATTTTTGAGATTAGGTTTTTTCATTGATTGAGATTGTCGGACTGACTTCCTCATCTTGGTTGTTATCGTCACAACGTTTCGGCCGTTTTGCCCTCCGGCCTTCATCAAGTGTTTTTTGTTGTTGTTGTTGTTGTTGTTTGTATCGAACTGGGGAACCGTTTGTTAAGAGTCGCGAACTCAACCCTTTATTATTATTACTCCAGCTAGGCTCTGGGACATAGTTGCTGATTCTCTGTTTTGAATGTTACTTTTTCACTGCCTTCGTTCAGGATTGAACTCAGCACCTTTAGGTAACTGTAGACTTTGATACAACGTCTAGGACCACTCGGCCATATGTCACTAGGACTTTTTTTTATCAGCATATTTTTCACCAGCATTATTTCATAGTTTGCGTTATAAAAATGTATTATTCCAAAGCCATGAAAGGTCTGATAAAATTGTTCCTCGGATTTTGTTGGTGGTGACGTTCTGCCAGAAGTCGATTTACCTCTTTTGCACGTCTCCTATTGGTTCATAAACTGATAAGCGCCCAAAACGCGAATGTTACTTCTGCTTTGCACCCAGAACCCGAATTTTACTTCTGACTATATGACAGCTGCGTTGTTTCTACTTCGTGCCGCTATCTTCGCTGTAATGAATGAAAACTGGCATTTTAAAAATGAAACATCCTCATCTATATAATAAAATAAAGCCAGTCGTTTTCCGAATCGTTGTCATTAATAGTTTTGTTCCCACAAAACTCAATGTTTGATTTTACCTAATCAGTTTATTTCGTGGAATTTTGTAAATGTTTTCAACAATGAAATAATAATGTTCCATTTCTTTCATATCATATTTAATCCCTGTAGGAATACATTTCAGATAGACGCCACATTAACTAGATATCAGTAACATGTGAGATCTTGGCGAATTTAAAATGCTTGAAACATATGAACAGCTCGAATAGCTACGTTGATAGTGGATCAGATTGAAGATCTAAATGACACAGATTCCATCTCGGCTTTCAACTTTTGGAAAACTAGCTTTAAAATACTCAGCAGCTTCTCCTGTCATTGCGGTATTAAAGCAATTTGATTACAACCAATAGTTAATAACCAAACAATTTTAAATTATAACTGTAATTACGTATATTCTAAATGGCATATCCTAGTGTTTTTTTATAATTTGTTATATTTTCTCTTCGTTCCTTCTTGAGAGGACTTCTCTTCAACATATGAGCCAAGTACGTCCAAGGATAGAGTACTGTTGCAGGATCCAAGGATGGCGTAATGGGCAGGGGCTGCTAGGAGCAGACTGTACTGCCCTGACAGAGTTTAAAATAGACTTTGTAGCCTAGTGGGATGCCCTTTTCTTTTTCCTGCAACTTCTTGCCAACAGAAGAGACGTTGCGAGTCTGATTCCGCTTTATCGTTATTTTCATGGCGAGTGCTCGCCTAAGCTCCAATCTGGCCACTCCCTGGCTCGACTTTCATGAAAAACATTCGTCTAACTGAAACCGCTATCAATAATTTCCCGACTTTTTTTTATCTTTGTCTAATGTCCCGTTTTCTGCTTTCAACTAATTACAATATGAGTGTTTTCAAGTCCAATGTAAACAAGTTTTGATTAGCCATTCTCTTAAGTAATCCAATTTACCCAATTCCCACTACTAACGATTACTATAACATTTTCCTATTAACTACTGTACACTCATTAACCCTTATCATCGAGTGGCCTCCGGGTCTTGATAAGTGGTGACTCCTTTGTAAAAAAAAAAAAAAATATTTAATCTAAAATTATCGTATTGTTTAAATTATTCGGATCACAGTTTTCATTTTTACTGTTATTCTCACAATCTTTCGACCTAAAAAGGTCTATCTTGTCGCACTCGAGAATCTTTCTGCTGAACTAAAGATTCCTGCTGTCACGTGGCATAGTGGACGGAGTACTTGGTAAAATTAAGCTGTAAATTACTCCTTTCTAACGGTTGAAGGTTCAATCCTCAATGAGGGCGACACTCAGAATACAATTGCGAATTAATACTTAGAACTTCTGCTAAGCTATGACTAGCTGAACGAGACCATGTTACGCCCAGAGATTAAATAAAATGTTCCATTCAAAATTGCGCGCAGATTCCCGAGTTCGAGAGAACGATTCTCGAATTCGACACCTGAAGAAGACCGGAGATACACCGGTCAAAATTTTCCGAAAATAACACTCAAGATGGAAACAGTGACATTTACAAAACTTGACTTAAACTCATTTTTTTTTTTAAATAAACGAGAATTTCATATTTTTATTGTCAATCTATGCTATATGTGTTGTGTCTGTTTGCTTGTCCAGGGATGCAATTGATAAACAAAGCCTATACCAAGATAAAATCGATAAAAAAATAACCAGATTTTCTTAGCAAACATAAATTAAAAATTCTAAACAAATTAATTTATTTTTGAGCATTCACCATTAAAGTACTTGTAGAACAGGCAGGGATGCAACATTTTTTTAAATTATCATTGTTTCAGTGGAGATGCCAGTGGTGAAGTGGATGGCGACGAACTGACGACCTTTGTTTATAAGGTTGTGGCAACAGTACGGAGAGACAGAGGAATAAGCGGCCACGATTAGCGTGTGCCCGCTGTAAGGAAATAGTGGCACGCGAACCATTTGAGTACGAAGCAAGAGTGATTATGCGATATTAGGCACTGTTGGGAGATAAAAATGGCTGAATAAAAGGAGACAGATGATTTTACTCTAGAGTCTATTTTATTTGGGACGTCAACTTAATCGCATGTGCCATGACTGGCGTTATTTATTTTTCGTGTTGACGAAAGGAATTACCACTACTGTTGATATTACGAGCGCACGTTGTTGCTGTTGTTGACGAAATGGGATCGCTACTGCCGCTGCCAATGCACAAAAAAAAAATGGAAACATTGTGTTTATTTATGTGGTTTTATGTCAGGTTGGATCAACTCTACATCATACTAAAAGTTGGACAAGCTTTGAGCATGAGAACGTTTCAAATTTCGAAGTTGAACATTTTCGACTTACAAGTTATTTTCCATTGCGTTTTAAAACACAAACTCGGTCAGTTTTAATGATGAACCAATAAATCTTCATTTTTATCCATGTTTTCACGGACAATTTTTCACATAAAATGGTTGCCAGTGATGTGGATATAAAACTACAAAAAATGTTGCAATTTTTTGTGGTTAGGGTACTTTGGCGTTATAGTGACTAACATAACACAAAAAGATATGAGCTCTCGCTTGGTTTCAATAAAAAAGCGGGGCAATGTTGGCAGCTGGTTTGGCTGCCCCATACCCAGCATTACAGTCTTCAAAGGAAGAAAAATTAAAAAAAAAAAAAAGCAAATAGACCAACTATCAAGGTCTCATGTATGATATGAAAATAAACTGGAATCTTAGGGAGATATCAATCATACAAGTTATTATATGTGCTACATGACTTATTAAGAAGAACCTGAAGTCCTACCTAACTAATATTCCTGGTGAACCAAGTTCAAAAGAGATCCAGACAATTGCACTTAAGGGAATAACGAGGATACTAAAAAGAGTTCTCGGTTGGTTTCAATTCTTTGTATCGCCGGCACTGTGGACTGAGTTATCAATCTCCAGAATGGTATAAATTATAAATTAAATTTACTTATCACTTTATCTGTTATGCCACAGGTCCCTGCGGCTGACTCAAGAAAATTATGCTATTCCAGTGGATTAAATAAAGGGTTCCGTTGGAGAGTTCGTGTAGATCCTATTTTCTTGTCTTTTTTTTACATAAGCATCACCACTTATCAAGGTCGAGAGACGCATCGAGGATAAGGGTTAAGCGTGTACAGTAGTGAATTGGACAATATAGTAATCGTTAGTAATGGAAATTAGGTAAATTTGTTTACTTAAGTGGAACGGCTCATCAAGAACTTGTTTACGTTGGACTTGAAGACAATCAGATTGTAGTTAGCTGGGAAGCAGGAAAACGGAAGGCAACTCTACAGGCGGGCAGTTCTAATAAAGAAGCTTTGTTCATGGAATCTATGTTTAGGTTTAGGCACAGATAAAGAGTGGGGGGAATTATTGATAGTGTTTTCAGCTAAACGAGTCTTTCTTGTGAAAGTTTGGCGAGAGGGGACCATAGATTGAAGCTCAGTCGAGCACTTGCCATGAAAATAAGGATAAAGCAGAGACAAGCTCGCAACATCTCTTCTGTAGGAAAGAGGTTGCAGGGAAGAGAAAAGGACATCTTCTACGAGGCTACGAAGTCTATTTTGAACTCTATCAAGGCAGGACAAGTCCTTTCTAGCAGCTCCTGCCCAAGAGTTCGACAAGATACACTTGAAGAAGGTCAGAGGTAAAGGTCAGAGGTTACATTGACCGTAACGTTGTGAAAATAACATTCAAGATGAAATAAAAGTCCGAATAATCCAAATAATACCAACTAGCGGGACCTGTGGCAATTCTGCAGGTGACTCATTCATATGCAATATATTGATGTTGGCATTCTGTAAATGTTCAGCGTAAATGGAGACGCTCTAATATTATTGTGTCTTTTTTTTTAACTGCAAAACTATTCATCTTAGCTGCAGGGAGGCCTGGCGTAGCTCAGTTGTAAAGTACGCTTAAATATGATATTTTAATTCTTGCAGATTTCGTATATATTATTATTGAGTTAATGTTCTATCCATTTTTATATATTATAAAGTTGCGATTTCAAGAACAAAAAATATCTATATGACCTGGGTTCCTCAGTTTGAATCGAAACTGAATCCCAAACTTATGAATATATATATATATATATATATATATATATATATATATATATATATATATATATATATATATATATATAACTTTCGTTCCTTCAGCTATAATCGAAACTGAAACCAAAACTTATGAAGAATTCTTGATAAAATTATTTATAAAAAAATAGATTACGAAGGTACTATTAGCTAAAATCGAAACCGAAACTAAGACTTATGAAAAATTCTCCATAAAATTATTTTTAAAAAATAGATTATTGGAGTGCCATTAGCTATAATTGAAACCGAAACGAAAACTTTTGAGGAATTCTTGATAAAATTATTTATAAAAAAAAAGATGACTTAAGTGCGATCAGCTATAATCGAAACGGAAACCAAAATTGTAAAAAATTTTTTAGTAAAATTATTTATAAAAAAATAAATGACTTGAGTGCCATCGAAACCGAAATCAAAACTTATGAAGAATTCTTGGTAAAATTATTTATTACAAGAAATGAAAGTACATAACCATTAAATGACCCGAATGTAAACGTGACACAGAAAACAACAGATACGTTCTCGTATCAATATATAGATTAATAATCAATCATCATCTAAAATCTTCACACAAATTGATCTTTTATGATTTGTTGTTTTATACGTTTGAAATATAAAACAAACAAAATAAAGCTGAGTCGGTCATTGATAGTATAGTCCGTCGAATTATTTTGAAACAACCGATTTGACTCCAAGAGAACAGGGGAAATATATAGATTGGTATTAGTAAAAGAACACACAGAATAAATACAAAAACGCGAATTAAAAATGGGTTGAATCATTTAAGTATTCAATCTATATATCTATAAAAGTGAACGTGTCTGTCTGTCTGTCTGTCTGTGTGTCTGTGTGTGTGTCTGTCTGTCTGTGTACATTTCCCTCCGCAATAACTCTGTCAATTTTTAGTCTATAGACTCGAAATTTGAAATACCGGGTACTGAGATTTAGGAAAATCGATGTGACGGGTGTCAGCCAGAAATTTGGCTGTTAAGGGGTCAAATTTCAACGATTTGACCTTAAAGAACTCTACCAAACTCCTCCGACAATTTTGGGTCTAGACACTTGAAATTTTAGATATAGGTTCCTTGAATCTGGATCTAACTTAATAAAGTAATTTGAGCCCGAAACTATAAGTTTTAAGGGGTCATAATAGGGGTCAAAGTTTTAAAAAATTAACCATTTTTTTTTTTGTTTTTTTTTTGCTTTTTTTGCACAGTATACACTTCCAAACACCCGAGCAAGCCGGGCACCCCTGCTAGTATGCTAGAGTAAAGTACAGTAGAACCCTGAGATACGGTGGCCCAAGGATACGTTTTTTTTATTTTTTAGGTTACGATGTGGAATACGATGTTTTTCAGGCCCATGGTTACGGCATTTGCTCGATTATATATATATATATATATATATATATATATATATATATATTAGATATACATATATATACACATATACATATATTTATATATACACATATACATATATATGCATATACATATATATATACATATACATACAACTATACACGCATACATATATATATATACATATATATACACATGTACATACATGCATACATATATATACACATATATATATGCATATACATACACATACATACATACACATATACATGCATATGCATATGCATACACATACATAATATACATACACATACATACACACACACACACATATATATATATATATATATATATATAACTACTTCATTTACTCACATAAAATTAATATACGAAAGTATAGATTTATGCGTAAACCTTAAGTATTTACTTCAAAAGTGCTCAATACGTAGGTAGAGCTAGTTAGTAATTTATAAAGTATATATGGCGATTAAGCTTAATCGCCATATATATATATATATATATATATATATATATATATATATATATATATACTGTACTGTACTGTACTTTGTTACTAGTTTTTAATACCATATCCCTGGGTTCTACTTATTTGTACTTGATCCAACCTCCACTATTTTACAAGAACTGGATGTGCTACAAATTCGACGAGTGAGGGCGTGGTCGTTTGAGTTCCAAGTCAAAATTTCCTTAGTCCATCGACAATTTAGTACGAACCAGAGCTTTTTATTAGGTCCATGAGATTGCCCCTTCTGAGGAGGGTATTGCTTGTAAGGGTGGCGTAGGACTGAGGATAATAATTCTGAACTTCTGCTTGGATCACTGTTCTGGTCGTCGGTCTCAGAATGCCATTATCCGAGGCATTACCCTCTTCTATGTTGAGTTTATTGTTGATCGCCTCATGCTCCCTCACGGGAGAATTGTGACGAAGAGGGTCGTGGTGAGTTTTTAACTCGACAAGAGTGGCCTCTTTTGTAGGTAGGCGGTTGTGTCTAACTTTGCCGCAGTGGGGGGGGGGGCAAGTTAACAAGTTCATATTTATGGATTTTGCTAATCGAAGCAACTTGGAGACTGTGTGTGGGATTGTGTGTGGGATTGTGTGTGGGATTGTGTGTGGGATTGGACTCATCAGAAGAACCAGTTTCATGTAACGGAGTATTTACTTTCTGTTAGAATTTACTGGCCGTAATTGAATCATGATGTGGGATACTTATCTGTTGTCTCCAGCTGGGAAGCTGCGAAATTGTTGGCTTATCTTTGGATTTTTGGTCGTTCATCTAATATCATAAGTGAAGGCAGTTGTATAAAAAAAGTACAAGAAGGGAGTCTCGACGTTGCCCGGGATCGAATGAGGATTAACTAATGTTCCACACTTCCAATACTTTTATCATCATCATCAAAATCGGAGTAATCGACTATCTCTTTCAATTAAATCGATTGATTGCCTGAGCCCCACCGCCGTGCACGGAGAGAAAACTTCTCATGCTTCCCTGTAGTGACTTAGTCCGCAATATGTTGTAGTCTACATTGCACTGTAGAGAATTACTCTTAATTTTATAAAATTATTTTTATATAATGGCTAGAATTATTGTCTAAAATAGAAAGGTCAAATATCATGGTTCAATTATGCTGTAAATAGAAATATTCATTTTGAACGGGCCCCTGTCATATGAAAGAACCTATTATTGTTTCTATACGCCGCGCCCTTCAGCTTGTGCAGTGATAAAACTTCTCAATTGCACTAATGATGTTAGGCTTATAAGGGCGTTAACTTTGGTCAGAATCGGATTCATTTCTTTCATCTGATTTTTCGATTTTTATCAGAAACATTCCGATACAAAACGTATCTATGAACATTCCATATATACATAACATTTGTGGGAATTATTTTAACAAATTGGCCCAGCCAATTCGGAGTCCATAGGGAACGACTACACACACATACACACGCAGAAATTGCATTTTGTATATAAGTAGAGATGGTTTGGTTTCGTTTGGTTTGGTTTTAACTACGTAATGCAAAATGAATGCCGATGCTCAAAATGAATAAACATTTTGACCCCTCCCTTTGCTTAAAAATTCACCAAAAATACGGGAAATTAACCAATTTTAATGAAATTTTCAGTGCTTGATTGATGATTTTTTTATAAACATGTAAAATAATATGTATTCTTGTTGACGCCTCTGTGGTAGCGAGAATGATTTGGGATAAAGTCTCAGCCGATTGGCCAAATGTTTTAATGTCTGTCTTTTTAATTGGTAGTCTACGTACCAGTGCCATGAAATCAACTGTTGTCATTTGAGCATCACATGTTACATTTCATATGTCCTGGGGACGTTGGTTGACCAATTCTCTTGATAGGGATGTTTTATCTGGTTTCTTCAATCGTATTCCATCTTTACCTCCAGTAGTCAGGAAATGAGATGTGCTTGTCAACTCATACTTCAGAAGCTCCAGCATGCTGTATCCTCTTTCTCTTGCATAGTCAATGTATCTTATCGTTTCTACTGCATCATTTTTTTTGCCACAGATTTCTGCCTAATGAATGAAGTAGAAGCATGCTGCACGAAAACAATCTTAATGTTGGTAAGTATTGTATCATGTAGATGCTTCTCCTTATTCTCAAGTCTCATTGTAACAAACTCTTGATAACTTTTCTCACCGGTTGCCAGGCACTCTAGCAATCCATCAACTACGTCTTGAGGTATATCAGCTCCAGTTGAGATATTGTGTAATCTGGTGCAAGTACTGAATGGATTATTAATGGGTTTTATGTAATCCGAAAGTTTCCTAACACGTTCATAGCCGATTTTCGTAGAGGCTGGATTGAACTCGTGGTGTAGACTGAGTTCACTATCATCTTTGTCCAAATTACACCATTAAAGCAGTTGTGCTGCATAAAGATCTTTATCATGATTTAAGAGATCCCATAAACCTACTGATTCCTTTTGTCTTGTTATTCCAATGATACCTCCTGCAACCTTGGCAGGTTTGTTGTAACATTTTTCAAGTGCCATGTCAAATCTTACTGCGTTGCCTTGTCGAAGAGTGTGGTACATCACCCATCCACCTTGTGTGAAGCATCTGTAAATACCAGGGAACTTCCTTTCTTAGTCAGGGCAATCTTCAAAGAAGAGTGTAGCCCATCTGCTATAGTTTGTTCGACCAAATCCAAAGAACAAGGGCATTCACCTACGAACGGCTGAAATGAACATATGCCAATTGCCTTGTCGGATAGAATGTAAGATCTCTCAGGATTGGATACAGCTAGTCTAGAAACAAGTTCCAGTACCCCACATTCTCATTAGCATTGCACTCTGTTTCTTTCCATTCTGTGAAGAACTCCAGGTCCTCATTTAAAAGCTTTCTTTCGTTCTAATCTCTCTAAACTCTGTTTGGTTAACATCTAATGCCTGTTGCATTCAACTTTCCATGGTTTCTGTGTGTCTGTCTATTTCTCGGTGATCTTTGTCTTTCTCTAACTGAAATCCTTCAAGCATTAGAACTGTCATGACCTCTGATATCAGACTCATTGACTCCTTGCTTTTATAATAGTGACCCCCTGTCATGACGCTATTCTCTACAACAATCTTCCGAAAAACTTCAGTCTCAGTCAAAGCCAGATCTATATTGTTACAGCGAAGATACTTCCCGAGGCAAGCGATTACAATCTTCTCCATGTGAAATGGTACCATTTCAAGTAATACGTTAGTCCCATCCAATTCTCCTTCAGTTGGTGACTTTAAAACCGTTAAGGTGTCGTGTGAAATAGTTTAGCATAATTAATGTGATGCAATGATATCATTAAAAATATTTTATAATTAATTTAATGTGGTGCAATAATATCATTAACATTATTTCATTCAAATTTTACAATGTTCAGATTAAACGGCAATGAAATCTTACCATGTTACAATGTCAGCGAGCAGTGATTCAAATTAAAATTATTTTCCATCAAAGGACACTGTAAACTTAAAAAAACTGATCACTTACTAAAACAAAACAAAAAAACTAAAAAAAAAAACAAATAATATAGGATGTATTTGGTATTTTCATCAACACTCAGTAGCAAAACTCTCGCGGCAATAGCGGGATTAGTCATGTCATGTCATGTATAGTGCATCCATGTAAATTACACGGAACATAGGTTCGAAATGTGTTGAAATTAGTTTATGGCAAATATCTCGAAAATAATTGGTTTTAGGACATCATAAGGTATTACTGACCCCCTATAATATGGCAATTCCGGACATTTTGAGTGGTCATATGACCACCTACGCCCGACAGTTTCAGAGATACAATGCTGGTAGGTGTTCGTACTTCGCTAAAAAGGGGCGTGGCTATTTCGCTAAATCCGCCGTCAGTGGCAGATGTGTCACTAAGCAAACATTAATCAGTGACCTTCAATTAGTAGATTTCTTATAAGCTTAGCTGCACGCATAAAAATGCACACATAATCATACCAGTTATTATAGGTGCCACAGGGCTTATGAAGAAGAACCTGAAGTCCTACCTAACTAATATTCCTGGTGAACCAAGTGCAAAAGAGATCCAGACAATTGCACTTAAGGGAACGAAGAGGATACTAAAGAAAAGGTTTCTGTTGGTTTCAATAAAAAGCAGGGCAGTGTTGGCAGCTGGTTTGGCTGCCTTATACCCAGCGTTACAATCTTCAAAGGAAGAGGAAAAAAACAACAAAAAAAAAAAAACAGCATGATCTACTAGAGTATTGTATATACAAATGTATTTATCATTTCAATAAGTTCCAAATGAAATCTAAAGAAATACACCATTTAACCCGAGAAGAATATGGCACCGTTAACTGAAAAGAGGAATGGCGGGAGGGATGGACAGCAAGGAAGACAGTTAGCCAGCCACCCACCTACCCCTTCCCTTTTCTCTCTTTTTTTTTTTTTTTTTTTTTTTTTTTTTTTTTGCTTGTAGGTAAAAATTCTAGACATGTCACAATAAATGTTTTTCGTCAAGTCATCCGTTGGTTTTATTAAAGAATTTTAATTCATTACTGTTAGTATCGACGAAAGTATTGCATGTATAAACATAGACTTTTCTTAATAATCGAACACTCTGCTGGGGGTCCTCCTCTCCAACTAATCTTAACCCACTCCTCTATACACGCACACCTGGGAAGTTTTTTTTGTGCTTGTTAAAATACAGTTGACAGATCGATAAA
>NC_136517.1:53166574-53186574 GCF_053919585.1 Euprymna scolopes
ACTCGCCTCGAATGTAAGAAACTCGGGGTTCGAATCCCGATTCCGGATATGTTCAACTGATGAACCTAAATGAAGGCGAAACTTGATTGTTAGATTTCCAGTTTGTTAGCTGTCATGGATCCTGTGAGCTGCGACTTTTTTAAACTTCGGAAATAATATATATATATATATATATATATATATATACTTGTTTATTGTTATATAAACATGCTCACATCCCGCTGCTACAAATAGCCACTTGTTTCAATCAAACAACAGATATCATCAGGCAGCGACTTGACTATTCAAAAGTTCAATGAATAACCATTATTCATTGAACTTTTGAATAGTCAAGTCGCTGCCTGATGATATCTGTTGTTTGATTGAAACAAGTGGCTATTTGTAGCAGCGGGATATGAGCATGTTTATATAACAATAAACAAGTATTATCAGCTCTTTTTATTGAGCACTATCTAACAACCTCGTTGAATTCATTAGTCCATTACTTTTGAATATAAAAAAAACCGAGTATATATATATATATATATATATATATATCCACTTATCAAGTGTCTCCTTTTCAGATTAAATATGTTTTTAACTCTTTTTCAAAGTGTTTTTTTAACATGTTTTATTAACTGTTTGCTCGTATATATATATATCTATATTTTTATAAAGTAATAGGGTTCGTGTGTTTCTGTCTGTGTGTACAGCTCTCCATCATCAACGAAATATAAAGGAGGTAAGAGGGTAGATCTCTCCGGGTAGAGAAACATTAGAACCCATTTTAGGATGTTTCTGTTATAGGAGATATAAGAATCTATGCCTAATTTCTTTATATACTAGTCTACAAACCACCCCCGTATCGAATGACTTATGCTCATTTGCATATCACATTATATTAAATCTCTTTAACTAATTACCTCGACCTTATTACATATTGGAAATATTCTAATCATTTCAACTGTACTATTTACAAAATCTATTTAACATTTAATTATTTAATATATTTTCATTTAATTTTATATTCGATTTATTTCACTTTACGTATATTATCAAAACAATTCATTTGCGAGGAAAGCTTTATGTTTTGGGATTGTATTGAAAATGTAATGGAAATTTCAATTTCGTTCCGTTTTAATCTTTTATATTTTACTTGCCAATATTATTGAAAGAATACAATTCAACTATCGTAATTTTATATAAATAAACAAAAACAAATATTTTAAAATAAAACTTTATTAAAAAAGAAATAATTTTATTTTTAAATGAAAAAAAATCAATTTAGTAAAATAATTGTATTAAACACCCCCAGCCTTGTCAGCAAACCTGTAAACCTATAAAAGTTAACATTTCGAATGTAAACAGTGATTTTTCGATTTTGTTAGCGCTTGCCGCAATTAAAGACAAATAAAACGGAACTAACTTTATTTCCATTCTATTTTTTAAACAACCCCCAAAACATAACGCTCTCTTCCAGTTATAGCCAATTTTTTTTTAATTAAATAAAACAGGTCAAAATAAACAGATAAGCGCATTTTCTTTTACATTTTTCTTACAACCAACGTTGTCATTTTAACCAACTGCAGGATACCGTTACTTTTGTGGGGTTGTTTTGAAAATGGCACGGAGATTATAATTTCGTTCCAATTTAATCTTTCTGGTCGAGCCTATTTCGAAAGCCTGTCTTATCATAGATTTGAACTACAAATAATTTATTACATTTTGATTATTACTATCTTAAGACTTAAAGCTTATATTTATTTCATTTTTCTATTTATATATTGAATTAGTTATTTCCAGTCTTATTTAAACTTAGTGCTTTCTTTAAACCGGATGAACCTTTTATAAAAATATGAGTTTAACGTAAAGAACACGAACAAGGTTTTATTCAACTGAATTTCTTCCAGTTTACTAACAAAATATATAAATTTAAAAGAGATATAAATAATAAAATAAAAAGGTTATGTAATTTAAAAGAAATACACGTACTCACAAAAGCAGAACTTTTTTTACACATTTTTTTCTTTAAAACCATAACAATGAGACTAACAATTACCTAGATCTTAGTAATTATTTGTTTTAATAGAACTGTTTTAATTGTACTGTTTACTTAGTTAACCTAAGTTGGTATTACATTTATTTTACATTTACTTTTTTTTTTTAATTATTACTTTTAGACTGTGACGTTTACACCCGGAAGTAATGAGTCACACGTAGGTCGCTTTTATTCATTCCTTTTGGTCAAGATCAAAGTGTAGTATCTGTTCTTCAGATGCTGCACTTCATTTTCTTGTTCTCTTTCGGTGGAGGAGAAATCCTTCACGACTGAGACAATTTTTATTTTTGTACCTTTTCTCCACGTTAAAAAACGACCCTGGTGTCTAACTCTGTCCCGTGGGGAGGCATAGTAAATAGGTACAATATAATTGTTTATAATTGTACTATTCAGAAATATTATTTATAGTTCGTCCATTTCAGTTAGTATACATTTCCTTTACGCTTAATTAATTTACAATCATTAATATCGTTAAACAATTCCGTTTAAAACCGAAATTATGCCACCCAAACGAAGTAGAAACGAAAGTGAGGAAGAAAGAATGGAAAGATTGGAAGCTAATAGACTAAGAGTTGCTGCAGTTCGCTCCAATGAAAACAATCCAGATAGAGAAAGACGTCTAGAACTTAACAGGATACGTCAAAGAGAAAGGAGAGCAAGACTGTCAGATTTGGAAAGAGAAACCCAACGTGAAGCTGACAGAACTAGACATGCTGTAAGGCGGTTAAATTCATCACAAGATGAAATTCAAGAAAGGCAAAGATATGCACTGGAAAGAGAAGCAATATTACGATCGAATGAATTATATGAGGTAAGTAGACGTACACAAGGTCAGTTGAGAGTGGCTCAACGACATCAGAATGAATCGGAAACCCAACGAAGCTTTCGCCTATACCAAGGGCAACAACGAGAGGCTGCATGGAGAGAGAGTATGACTTTGCCCCAGCAATTGACAGAAAACGAGGCAGCTAGACAACGAATGACTGCTTTGAGACACCATGAAATAGAACACTGCAATAGAAAAGGATTGCTCTACAACAAAAATGACTCTCTCACTACAGCTGATATAGGAAAAATGGACAAAGTATGTAAACATTACTCAGCTGTAAAATTTAAAGGAGAACCCCCTGGTTGTTGTTGTTCTTCTGGCAAAGTTGTGCTTGATAGCTTTCCACCACTGCCTCAGTTGCTTCAAGATTTGCTCTCCGGCAATGGTCCCATCTCTAAAGATTTTCTGCAAAATCTACGCAGTTATAACAATTGTTTTGCAATGACATCATTTGGTCACAAAATTGTGGCAGTACATGGGTGGAATCCTTCTTTTAGAATTCGAGGCCAGGTTTGCCACCAGATTGGGAGTCTTTTACCACCTGAAGATGAAACAGCAAAGTTTATTCAAGTCTACTTCTTGGATAGTCTGGAAGAGGAACTACATAATCTGGGACGTGACAGTAGACTCAATAGAGACATTCTCCAAAGTCTGACTGAATTTTTACATGAGAACAACAGCTTCATTTGTCAGCTGAAAACAACAAAGGAGAGGATTGAAGAAGAACACTTGGTAGAACATAAAGTTGTCATAAGGGAAGACCGAAGGCCGCAAGAAGAGCATCCACGGCGATTCAATGCTCCAACAACAACGTATGAGATTGGAATATTAATGGAGAATGAACCAACAGCTAACCGGGATATTGTCTTGCGTTTTAGAAATGATACATTAAAATGGATCTCCGAACTACATCCCCTCTACGATACTTTAATGTACCCGTTAATGTACCCCTATGGTTCTCCATCTTACAACATCTACATGAAGGCATCCAATGGGCGAAAAGTTACCCAACAGCAATTTTATTCGTACCATTTAATGACTCGGCCTGGAAACTATTTTCTCTGGTACCGAAGGCTATTTCAACAATGGCTGGTGGATGTGTACTGCAAGATTGAAACAGAACGTTTACAGTTCCTGAGGCGTGAGCAACAGACCCTGAGAGCTGACAATTATAGCAACTTGAGAGATTCAATTCTTAGGGAGGATGGGAATCCAGAACAGTTTGGTCAACGAGTTGTTCTTCCGGCAACTTATACAGGAGGCCCTCGATACATGTTTGAGCGTCAAAGTGATGCCATGGCATATGTTCGGCGAATGGGCCGAGCCGACCTCTTCATCACGTTCACAACAAATCCAAAGTGGACAGAAATTACAGAAAATTGTCTTCAAGGGCAAGACCCTCAGGATCGTCCAGATATTGTTGCCAGGGTTTTCAGGCAGAAGCTAAAAAAGTTACTTGAATTTATTAAAAAGGGAGGATTTGGCAGGTTGAGGGCTTTCCTGTACAGTATTGAATATCAAAAAAGAGGACTGCCGCATGCACACATCCTCACCTGGCAGGCCCCAGAGGACAAACTTCTACCAGAAAAAATGGATCTCTGCATATCTGCAGAGATCCCTGACAAAGAGGAAGATCCTGATCTTCATGCTAAAGTGATGGCACATATGGTGCATGGACCTTGTGGACCATTTAATCCAAAGTGTCCATGTACGATTGACAACAAATGTTCCAAAAAATACCCAAAAGAATTTCTTCAGTGTACCGAGCAAGGCCAAGACTCTTACCCCAAGTACAGGCGAAGAAAACCAGAAGATGGAGGCCAGACTGGTACAATAAGGATGAAGAGAAATGGTCGGTATGTTAATCAAGAAATAACAAACCAGTGGATTGTTCCGTACAACAAGGTCCTCCTTCAGCAGTTCAACGCTCACATTAACGTAGAAATTTGCAGCTCGATCCAAAGCATCAAATATGTCCTCAAATACGTGAATAAAGGATGTGATCAAGCAGTGTTTGAACTACAAAGAACTGATGGAGCAGCTAACCAACAAGGCCAAGTACAAAGTCACATTGTGGATGAGATCCAGCAGTTCCAGAATGCAAGGTATGTCGGCAGTTCAGAGGCGGCCTGGAGGATATTGGAACATCCCATCCATGAACATTTCCCCCCAATTGTACAACTTTCTGTTCATCTTGAAAATGGGCAGCATGTCATGTTCTCAGCTGATACTGCTCTGGAACGAGCCCAAGGTCCACCGCCTGCCACAACTTTGACACCATTTTTTCAACTCTGCCATGAGGATGACTTTGCAAGGGGTCTCAAATACGTAGAAGTCCCTGAGTTTTACACTTGGAACAAATCGACAAAGAAATGGATGAGAAGAATGCGTGGGGTACAAGTTGAAGGTACTGAAAATGATGATGTATGGAAGGCACCATGCATTGGGAGAATCTACACGATTAGTCCAAAAACAGGGGAGTGTTATTTCTTACGCCTGTTGCTCAATGAGGTTGCTGGTCCAACTTCATTTCAAAATTTGCGAGCATACAATGGTCAGGTGTTTGAAACATACAGAGCAGCGTGCCTTGCTCGAGGCCTTCTAGAAAATGACCATCACTTGCATCAAGCAGTAGGAGAGGCAAGTGCCACTCAATCACCTTCAAATTTGCGAAGCCTATTTGTGATAATTTTAACAGCCTGTGAGCCAAGAAATCCTCTTGAGATCTGGATGGCTTTTCGTGATGTAATATCTGAAGACATTCTTCACAGATACAGGCAAGAAGTTAACAATCCAGAAGCAGATTTTAATGAGGACATCTACAATAAAACTCTTTGTCTAATTGAAGAAAAAGTTCTCCTTATGTGCGGTCAACCATTGGCAAGCTATGGATTACCTGCACCAACGCAAGGGAGAGATGAAAGACTCGCGAGAGAGTATCAACGTGAAGTTACTTATAATCTTGAAGAACTTTCCCTACAAGCAAAAAATATGCAAGAAAAACTGACCGATTCTCAAAGAGAAGTTTACAATTCATTCATGGCAATGTTGGAAGCACAAGGTGAAATGAACAAAAACATGATGTTTCTTGATGCTCCAGGTGGTACGGGCAAGACTTTTGTAATCAATTTGATCCTTGCAAAGATTAGATCCATGAGAAAGATTGTGCTTGCAACAGCATCCAGTGGCATTGCTGCTACTCTACTACAAGGTGGCCGCACTCTTCACAGCACTTTTAAAGTACCCTTGGATACTCATCGAATGGATCAGCCAGTTTGCAAAATTACTGGTAACTCAGCCTTGGCAAATGTAATTAGAGACACCTCTGCAATCATTGTAGACGAAGCCCCAATGACGCACAAGAGTGCTTATGAAGCAATTGACCGAACACTGCAAGACATCACAGGAAACAAGAATCCCATGGGTGGCATTCCAACCTTATTTTGCGGTGATTTCCGTCAAATCCTCCCAGTGGTTAAAAATCGCACAAGGGCTAACATTGTCAATGCAAGTTTGAAACAATCCTATCTCTGGAGGCACGTTATAGTGAAGAGACTGACTACTAATATGAGAGCCTATATCTCTGATAACACAGCTACAGCAGACTTCTCAAAATTGCTTCTCCAAATCGGTAATGGTCAGTTTCCTATCACTTCTTCACCTGACACAATTAAGATTCCACCTGCGCTTGGTAAATGTGTCGGTAATCAGAAGCAACTGAAAGACAAAGTGTACCCAGACCTGCAAAACAATGGAAAAATCACCGGACTGGCTTGCTGAGAGGGCTATTATTTCGCCATTAAACAGCAATGTGAATCATTTGAACAATTCAATAATGAATGAATTTCCAGGAGACACAAAGCAATACAAGTCAGTTGATTCGGCTACTAATGAATATGAAGCTGTTCACTACCCTGTGGAGTTTTTAAACTCTTTGGAGATATCTGGAATGCCTCCACACATTTTAAATCTCAAAATTGGATCGCCAATCATGATTCTTCGATCCTTGGAACCGCCAAAAACAACAAACGGAACCAGATGTGTTATCACCAGATTGCACACCAATGTACTTGAGGCCACCATTTCCTGTGGTCCCTACAAAGGCGAAACCGTTCTACTGCCAAGGATCCCCTTAGTTCCATCGGACTCAGAACTTCCATTTAAATTCCGGAGACTCCAATTTCCTGTGAAGGTGTGTTTTGCAATGAGCATAAACAAAAGTCAAGGTCAGACATTTAACACCATTGGCGTAGACTTGACATCAGACTGCTTCAGTCACGGTATGTTCTACGTCTCCATCAGCCGGACAGGAAGTTCAGAAAAACTCTACATTCTGGCTCCAAATCAAAGCAGCAGAAATGTAGTTTACCCTGAGGCTCTTCAGTGAAAAGTTCGAGAAATGGATATGAGGAAAAACTGACATGATCTGATTGTGGTAAGTTTTTAGTATTGAATGTGCAAGATAAAATTTAAGCAAGAGTTGAAAATTACTTCAATGAAAAATTTACTATGTAACATCAAGTAACCTTCCTTTTTGATAAAAATGTTTTGTGAAGTTCCTGATTGAATTTCAGTCACTACAAGAGGTAGTTAAAATGTTAATCACCTTATGCAATCGTTGCTCTTACAACATCAACTTACTGGAAAGGTGCCCACAGATTTTGGTACCCGAGTGCGCAACAAAGCTCCGTGCGAAGCACGGGTATCTTTGCTAGTATATATATATATATATATATATATATATATATATATATATATATATATATATATATATATATACTAGCAGTTCAGCCCAGCTTTGCTCGGGCTCTATGTACTGTTCATAACTTTATGTGCCTATGTATGTATTAAAAAGTGTGCATATGTACGGTAATGTGTTTCTATATAATAGGCTTCCTTAACTATCATAGAGAAAAGTTGGTAAGAAACGCAGAGGTCCATTTTTTAAAACTTTGATCCCAATTTTGACACTTTACCATTTATTATTTTGGGTACAAATCAAGTTAAAATGTAAGACTCATGTCCAAGTAACCTAGATCTTAAATTCCAAATGTTTAGACTCAAAATTGGCGGAGGAGTTTGGTAGAATCTGCACAGGTCAACTCTTTCAACATTGACCTCTTGACAGCGAAACATTCGCCCAAAAACTCATCAAAAAGCTTGTTGCATGTCTGAATACCCTTTATGTAAAATTTCAAATGTTTGGACCCAAAATTTGCTGAATAGTTCGCTAGAGACCGCAAAGGTCAAATCTTTTGAACTTTGACCCTTTGGCAGCCAACTTTTCTGCAAAAAAACCGATTAGAATACACTTTATGTAACATTTCAAATGTTTAGATAAAAAATTAGCCGAGTAATTTCATAGAGAGTGTAGAGGTCAATTTTTTTTACTTAAACCCCGATTTTGACCCCTTAGCGTTTATTGTTTGAGCTCAACTTAAATTATAAAGTTAGATCCATGTCCAAATAACTTATATCTAAAATTTTAAGTATTAGACTCAAAATTGGCGGAGGAGTTTGGTAGAGTTGTCAAAAGTCAAATCGTTGAACTTTGACCCCTTAAAAGCAAAATTTATGGCCGAAACCCGATTAAAAAGATTTTCCCGTATGTCAAATTTGGAGTCTGTAGACTGAAAATTGACAGAGTTATTGGTAGGGAAATGTACACCAACAGACACACAGACAGACACACACACACACACACACATTTTCACTTTTATATATATATATATATATATATATATATATATATATATAAGCATTTCAGCCCAGCGTTGCCCGGGTGTTTGGATGTGTATGTTGAGCAAAAAAAAAAAAAAAGTGGTAGTAGGAAACAGGTTCGAACCCGTACCGCAAAGGAGGAAAAGAACGGGGTAAAACCTAACGTTTATGCTGTTACGACCGCCGCCAAACCGGAAGCGACATTTTTAAAAATTAAGGCAAGACAATCTAAAGGAGAGGGTAACTTTTAAAAATATCGGCGAAAAAAGTGCCCCCCCCGTAGAAAAGTGCCTAGTTGAAGGGGAAGATTTAATGTTTTTAGCCAATTTTTCGATATTTGTCGTATGAAAGGTAGAACTTTAAAACGATACTAATCTTGGTAAAATCCGTCGCCTCTATTGAAAGTTTAAGGCAGACATGCAAACAGACGTACATGCATACATTTATATATTGGTAACTAAAAATTGTCGACCCAAACTGATGAAAAAGCTTGCCCTATCTCTGAATACCCTTTACGTAAAATTTCAAATATTTAGACCAGAAATTGTCTGAGTAATTTGGAAGAGACCGCAGAGGTCAATTTTTTTTTAACTTTGACCCCTATTATGACTCCTTAAAATTTATTGTTTTGGGCTCAAATCAAGTTATTAAGTTAGATCCATGTCCAAGGAACCTATATCTAAAATTTCAAATGCGTAGACCCAAAATTGTCGGAGGAGTTTGGTAGAGTTTACAAAGGTCAAATCGTTAAACTTTGACCCCTTAATCGCCAAATTTCAGGCCAAAAACCGCACATCGATTTTTCCAAATCTCCGTACCCTGTATATCAAATTTCGAGTCTTTAGACTAAAAATTGACAGAGTTATTATATAGGGAAATGTACACAGACACACACACAGACACACACACAGACACGTTCACTTTTATAGATATATGCTAGACACATGACGTACCGTCGTGTAAAATTTCATAAAAATTGGCCCAGCCGTTTTCGAGTCCATAGGCAACGAACTCACCGACACAGACATACAAAGTTTCTTTTATTATAATAGTATAGAAGAGATAGAGATTTTTATTATTTAAAAATTGGTTATGTTTCTGGAAACCTAATAATTTTTCATCAAGACAGAGAAACATAAAATATATTGCATTCATTTATAATCATCTATTGCGTGTTTTCATATATCTATCTACCTATTTATATAGCAATTTTATATAACTTGCACTTAGTGAACATATTTTATTCTATTAGTAAATAACTATTTACTGTGAGTATTTTTTATTCATTTAATTATTTGCTTAACTTTATATTACCTACATCTAATAATGGCATTCATTAAATGCTTAATTAGTGAGGTTATTGTTGTTATGGTAAACATATACTAACTAATAATTTTCAGTTTCTTTTTTTCTTATCTGAGATTATAATAAGTTCATTTCGGTGTATTTATGAAATGTATATTGTTAAAAATATATTTAACTAATACCCGCTTCATTTTTTATTATTTAAAAATTGGGTTTTTTTTATGGAAACCTAATAATCGCTAATTTTTCATTAAGACAGAGAAACATAAAACGATACAACGTGAGATTTTTTTTACATGGTGGTCTAAGAAAGAAGCTTTGTTCATGGAATCTATGTTTTGATTTAGGAACAGATAAAGAGTGGGGAAATTTACGCCTTCCTCAAGATGCTCCATTTCAGTGCGGATACCCTATTGTTCCTATTTAGGGATCTATGTATTTGGATAACGAAGTGTCGCTCTTCTTGTTTAAAGATTCCTGTACTTTGACTCCAAAATAAGTGCTTGTCTCTCCTATGTAAAATATTTTTAGAATAGGACTTTATCTTCATAGTATACCGTTCCTATGCACTTGTTAAAATATTTGTCTTTATCTCTGCAATTACACTCATCATTCCTGTTATTATAACTCTCTCGTACTTTGTTAATTCTATTGTTATGACTACATCTATTATTTAAGTTTAGAACTAACAAATTAAATTAAGGTGAAGTAAATCAACTATTTTTCCAGTTTCTATTTTTTCTTGTGATACATCATTTCTGCTATTATATTCCACTTTAATGTTTATACAACTGCTGTTTTGTAAAGTGTTATTATATCTTTTACTATTGTTATTAAATATTTCTTCTGTAGAAGAATTTTTGCCAACTCTATGGTTGATTGATATTAAAATATGTTTAATAAGAGAAGTGTTAGGAATTAAAAAAGAGGAGAAAATATAATAAAGCAAGAGGAAAAAAGTTTATCGATAGAGCAAAGGTATAGGAAGAAGCACAGATATAAAGCTAAAATAAGAATTTAATCAACGTGTGCCAGTAACAAAAACAAACGATCAATCAGTATGTTTTAGAGTTCGTTTTAGGAGTGGCAATTATCTTTGCGACGGTTTATGACAGAGACAATTTACGGACAGTCTTGCGTTTGCGACGGTTGGGGACAGTTTTGAGTTTAGGACAGTTTCTAATTAGACACAGTGGAATGCAGGTTAGGGCTCGGAGCACATTGTAGTGTGTTGCTCGGAGTGAGATGAACTGACGGCAACTAATGAACACGCCTTCGGCAGGCGACTATGTAGTTGTGGACCTTAGCGTGACGGTGTCACACATACACAGAGTACAACTGATATTTGCAAAATGTGTTGGAGTTTGTGTTGTCTATCTTTTATTTTTTGTACTTGTGGACCCGTACGCAACCACATGGCGGTCGCAAATATGAGAGACGACGACATGGTCAGACGAGAAGAAAACTACGGACACAACGTTTCACTTTTATAAATTGTTTTTGGTCATATTAGGCGTAACATCTAAAAAGTTGTTAATACCTGTTGTAATTGCTATTTGGACTCCTAATGTTTTTCTGATTTTGTGTATATCGTTTTTTCAGCTTTAGAATTAGTAGTATTTCTAACTATAGATATACTATCATCTCTGTATAGTCCTATATCCTTAATAGCAATCACTCTAGACTTAGTTAGCTTATAAAACAAAGGACCTACTTAATCAAACATCTTTGCGGAAGGCCATCGCCACATCAAAGAATCTATGGAGTCTTTTTTTAAATCTATTTTATTGAAGATCCTTCGTAGAGAATTTTAGCAAGGAAATGCCGAATTAAAAGATTAAGAAAAAATACAACCATTAAACCAACAGTGAGGATGGAGTAAACCAAATAATTTTCTTGTTTCGATTTTATTTCTTGATTCTACTATCGATTCTGCTATTATATTCAACTTTAATGTTTATGTAACCACTGTTTTGTAAACCGTTATTCTATATTTTATTATATGAGTATTGCTTATTAAGGTGGTCTGACGGCATTTCAGAAAACAATTCTTCGTTAGTAATAAGTGCAAATAACAAAGATTGTGGAATAACTCTTTGTTATTATTATTACTATTATTATTATTATTATTATTATTATTAGTAGTAGTAGTAGTAGTAGTAGTAGTAGTAGTAGTAGTAGTGTCAAATTCTCTCAGATTGTATAAATAAGCGAATATGGAAGGCTAATCAAATTGAGCATGTTTTGCACAGTAAGAGATCATCGGTCTTTATGTGATCATTGCATTAATACTGATGAGTTATTCCTGAGAGAGGGAGAGAGAGAGAGAGACAGACAGACAGACAGACAGAGACAGACAGAGAAAAGGAGTGAGAGAAAGAAGGAGAGATGAGGAGAGGGAGAAGGGACAAACGCATTAATTGAGGTGGCTTGTTCTCTGTTGGCTGAAGCATAGTCCTGTGCAGTTCTAAAAGGTCCACCAACCCAGGCTTCACCTTCTCTCCTTTTGTGAAGGAGTTAGTTTCAAGGGGTGCTAAACTCCCACTTCTCACTCTTTGAGAAGGGGTTAGTTTATTGCTAATCCTCTGAAGCGCCCCTACCAGGAAATGCATTTTTCCAAGCTAAAGTGCTCTTTCTCTACGTCGCTGGCTATTCAACTTCCGCTTCCCTGACCTCATCTCAGATTTATTCGCCATAGGAGAGGGATAAAAATCGAATTCGTCTACAGCAATTATTCTTCAACTACGATTTCTGTATAACAATATATTTAGCATTACCAGAGGATGTTATTGAAATGACATTGCATTCCTCTCGATACTCACGGTTCGTTTATTTCGGAGACGAGATTCACTGGTCGTATTTCGCTGGTGATGTGACAGTCGAAGCTTCTATGTCTTTTTCACTCTATCGCTGTTTTCCTCTTCTCACAAACGTTATTAAAAAAACAAAGCAAAAGAAAATGGAGCATCAACAAATACAATTGGGTTTTAAAAATCTCTCTTCTTTTATTAGTTTTAAGCGTGCATATTTACGCGCACAAAACAACCTCCACCTTTCCCTCTCAAAGTGTTGGGAGGAAGCAGCTGTCCAAAAGCCCCTACTACCCCTCTCGTAATTAAGACAAAAAGAGACACGATTTTCTCTACTAATGTGCCGTATTCGTTTACTGTGCCAGTGATGTTACAACCAGAACACGTAGATTTATTCTAATCTTAAATGGAAAATCCCGTGCCACCTATTTTTTTTTAGCACCACGTGGAAATTTACCAGCCCAATTCTATTCTTACACAAAAATAAGAAACAGCTACCCCCAATCCCAGCCGCCTTCTCCGGTGGTTCAGAAGAAAGAGACCCGATTATCTTTACGAATGTGCCTCGTCTGCTTACGTTGCCAGTGACGCCATAGCTAGGACATCTCGTCGTCTTCTAATCAGAAATAGAAAATTCCATTTTATCTAATTTTTACGCCACGTGGAAATTTACCAGTTTAATTCGTACACACTCGTTTCTAATATTGTTAGATATGTTTGGGAATATTATTCGCTCTAATGATTAATCTTAGGTAAAAGATTGAAGCTTGGTTTTGGATGCATTCAAATTAACCAACTACCCTTTGTCCCCATTGTACCACGTGCTCAAGGTCGGAAGAGAGAAACTCAGATATTTCTCAGTGTTTGTCTTTGAAGTGTTGCCATAGATAGTAGTGTCGGCTGCGTATATGTCAACGAATGAACTTAGGATGTGTTTTGGGGGATCATTGAGGAAAACAAAGAAAAGAGTTGAGCCCAGGATAGATCCCTGAAAGACACGAGCGTTAATACTTTGAGTCTCGAACTGTTGTTCAACGACGACTACTATCGGAGAGAAAAGATTCGATAGTTGAGAAGACATTTCTAGATATTCCATAAATGGAAATTTTGTGAAGTAGACCTTTATACCAAACCCTATGAAATGCCTTTGATATCTCAAGAGCTATTGCTTTAGAGAAGAAATCCCTGTCGATAGATTAACTGACCCTTTGTGAAATTACAGTCAGTACATCAGTTGTAGATCTCACAGGACGGAATGCATATGCTTGTCAATGAGAGGGTTGTTTTTGCTGAGGTGGTTGACAATTGCTTTATTTAATACGGATTCAAGCAACTTACAACACACGGAAGGCAATTGGTTTGTATTGAGACGCAGAAGACCGATCTCTAGTATTTTTAAATAGTTCCGGTTGCAGCTTGAGTACTGTGGCTAGAATGTTGTCAGTACTTGTTGCTTTGTTGGCTTTGTTAGATGTTGATGAAATCACTTGAAGCCTGTTGATGATGTTTTGGAGAGAATAGTCGCATCTGTTCAGGAACTTGTTTGTTATTCGCTAAAACTCATGAGAACCAAGTCTCTGTTCTTCTACTTTGGTATTGATGGACTAAGCATATGTGTTTTCTATAATCCTTTTTGCATTGATTGCTGGCAGCTCTAACGGCGACTATAGTTTCAAAACATCAATTACGTTTAAAGCAATTGAGGTAGTGGTTTCTATGCGCAATAGCGGAAGCACATCCAGGATTGTACCATGGCTGGTTGCTCGGTTTCTGTTGGAATTTTTTGATAGTATGTAGCTGTCTATGTCAATGATTAACCAATAAGTTTTTTTTTTGGGGGGGGGGGTTACAAAGGGTTCGCCACTTATCAAGACCCGGAGGCCATTCGAGAATAAGGATTATTGAGTGTACAATTGTCAATGGGATAATATTGTAGTAATTGTTAGTAAAGGAAATTTGATAAATTGAATTACTAAAAAGGGCGGTTCATCAAGAATTTGTTTATGTTGGACTTGAAGACAACCAAATTGTAGTCAGCTGGGAAACAGGCAAACGGGAGAGTGTTCCACAGGCGTGCAGTTCTAAGAAAAAAAACTTTGTTCATGGAATCTACGTTTTGGTTTAGGCACAGATAAAAAGTGGGGAAATTATTGACAGTGGTTTCAGCTAGACGAGTATTTATCGTAAAAGATTATAGAGGGGGCAGAGATTGGAGCTTAGACGCGCACTTGCCATGAAAATAGCGATAAAACAAAAACAAGCTTGCAACGTCTCTTCTGTTGGAGAGAGGTTGCAGTGAAAAGAAAAGGACATCCCCCACTAGGTTACGAAGTCTACTTTGAACTCTGCCAAGGCAGGATAAGCTGCTTCTAGCAGCTCCTGTCCAGATATGGCAACAATACTCCATCCTTGGATTATCTTTTATATAGATAGAGAATTGCATCAGTAGTGAGATATCTACTGGAGCGGTAGAAGGATCCCACCATTTTTCCAGCAACCTTGACAATAGATTTGATGTACGTGTTCCATTTAAGATCAGGAGAAAAGGTAAAGCCTAGAAGCTTGTCAAAACATGGAGCTTCCCCAAGAGGAGAGCCATTCATTTCAATTGATGCCAGATGGGGATCAGAGTGCTGATGATGTAAAGATAGAAGCTTGGTTTTAGATGCATTAAAAGTAACCAGCCACCTCTTTCCCCATTGTCCCACGCGCTCACGAATGCTATAGCAGACGTATTCAGGCGCATTCTTTTTAAACAAAGAGCGTAGGAGTAGTTCCAATATGAACGTTCAGAAACTGTCCCATTCCCCCATCGAGTTTCAATATACTGTAACAGAACATTGACGCGTTTGTGCAAATGCATGCGAAATGACGTCACCGATAAAGAAAAAAACTATAAAAAGGAGAAAGAGCACGTTAGAGAGGACGATCGAATTAGAGATGTGGAGGACTTTGAGAAGACAATCATAGCAGTAACAAGAGAATGACGAAAGACGAAGAGAATATCGTTGTACAACAAAAAAAGCAGGTTGAAGTTCTTTTCTATTCTTGGTCTCCTTTGCGACTGAGGCTACAACGTGTTGGTTCCTGCACAACGTTATATTACTAATATAATGTAATATAATAATATAATATAATATAATAATAATAATATAATACAATACTAATACTGTTCGATGGAGAGGGATATTTGGGGTTTTGTTATACTTTGTTTTTATCTTTATTGAGACAATCGAGTGATCAGAAGATCCTAGTAGAGACAGAACTGACGATGCGCAAGGTTCAGAACATGTTGTTAAAAAAAAGACCAAAAAGACTTATAAATTGTTCGTCGGCATCAAGTACCCGAGTAGGTTCGTTTACAATCTGTGCTAAGTCATAAGCAAAAGAGAAATCATGACAAAATCGACAGTCTTTATTTGCTTTATTTGAGTGGACTAGCCGTTCAATATTGCGAACATTGGAATCTCCAAAGGCGTGAATGTTGACTTAGGGATGAACGGACAAGGTACGATCATTTTGCTTAGTAATACTCTCAAAGATAACAATTCCATCGTTCGGTTTTGGTTTAATTAATTAATTTGCATTTATTTATCTAGACAAGGGTAACAACTCCATTGATAAGAATAACCTTGTTAGCAAGATATGTTGTTATTATTATTATTGGCTCACAAGGAGCTTTCACACAGGTATTCAGGGATCTTTCCCTGAAAATAGCCTGTTGTGTTCACTGGAAACTGAGTGACAACAAGTCTCCCCAGCTCTCCAGTACTCTCCACCTCTTTCGATAACATTTGCAGATAAATTTGCATTATCGCAACAGATGCTTGCCATTGATTTCTCGTTGGCAGCAACTATTGGTCTTTGCTGGGATTTGAGTGGCAATAACCCCCCCCCAAGATCCCAGTTCTCTTCGCTCTTATTACGCTGAGGTCTGGTCAATTAATCGATCTTTCCTTCCTCCTTGACTCTACTTGATTGTTTGGTCTCGGTGCTTTTTTTTTCTGGCGGGGGGGGGGGGGGCAATTGGGTAGAGTTTGGTTAGAGAACATATAGATATGCGGTTTCAGTGTTCTTGGTTCCATGTAATTTTTCAGGTTTTGCCTTTTCAACATTTTGTCTGGTCCGCATTTGTTGCTCCTGTGTGTTAGTTTCCACATTCAAGGATATTTCTTAATATTTCAGCTGTTTTCATTATTGGTGTTCGTTGTATTTTTCCAGTCATTCCTTTGATTCCAATTTCTCCCATTCTCTTTTCAAAGTTTTTCGGGTTGTTCCAAGTGCTCCTACTATTATAGGTATTATTTTGATTTTTTTTCATCTTCCACATCCCTTTATTATATTATATATATATATATATATATATTATAGATTATATATATTTTTTATATATATTATATATTATATATATGTATATTATATATGTATTATATATGTATATTATATATATTATATGTATATTATATATATATTATATATATATTATATATATGTATATTATATATTTTATATATATGTGTGTACATGCACATTATATATTTTATATATATGTATATATATATTATATATATTATATATGTATTATATATTTTATATATATGTGTGTACATGCATATTATATATTTTATATATATGTATATATATATTATATATTATATATATATTATATATTTTATATATATATATTATATATAATATATATTTTATATATATTATATATATAATATATTATATATATATGTATAATATATATAAATTTAGATATATTTATATGTTAACATACACATGTAACATGTACATGATCAACTCTTAAACTAATTAACTGATCATTATGAATTTTGTCATGGCTGCTGGGTGTGAGGGGTCAGAAGTTAGTTCAAAGCGGATGTGAATATGTGGAAATTCAGATATCTCAGATTTTTGTAAAGTGTATTCGCGTGTGTGTATGTATTAGAAAAAGGGATGGGACCAGAGAGACTAGTGGGGGGTGCAGAAAAGAGACAGTAGGGAAGAGATAGATAAACATTTAAGTGTTCCACATAACCATGGTGGGGGTCGCGTGCACGTGGGTCTTAAGAAGCCTGCATTTTGGTGATTAGATATTTTTCAGGGAGTGGGAGAGTTCTACGTAAAAATTGGCTCTAAAAGTAGATGACAGTTTTACACTTTTTTTATATATGAATTTGTTCTCAGTTACTTCTCTTGCTTTTTTTCCAGCTTTCTTTATTAGTATCATATACTTCGTTTCGTCCTTCACTGGCAAAAGCACTTACAGGTGATCCCTGGAATCTGAGTTCGGGCTGAGATAAATCTTATGCCACAGTTATAGAACAATATCAAAGATATCATATTTCTGATTTTTGTTTTTGATTTTTTTAGATGAGGAATAATAATCTATATAATATTCTGCTGATTCCGTACTTAATTAGTCCGTACGTTACGTCTTGAAAAAGGCCAAATACAATTATTGAAGGCCAAACTTCGGTGTTTTTTAAGACCTAACCAGCGTAGTATACACACACCCGCCAACTCCCCATGGTAAAAACGGCTTTTGGAATAAACATCCCAACCTCCCCATGTCAAGAACAGCTTTCGAGGTTAGGGGTATTTATTCCGAAAACCGTTCTTAACATGGGGGGTACTACGTTGGGTTAGGTCGTAAAAAATGCCCAAACTTCTTTTTCTTTTTTTTTTTTTAAAGGCTATATTCGCGAAATTCAGTTTTTAAAAGGCCAACCTGGCAACCCTGGACAAGACTGTGAGAGTGACCTCCCTTTGATGTAGCCTCCTTTCCGAATATAATTATAATAATTCATGATCATTGTTGTAATGATGTGAGAAAGCCACTCGTAGTAATTTTGACGTATAGCGGTTCTTTACAAAAGAAAAAAAAAGTCAGTGAAATGTTACGTAAAATATGGAACATTCAAAAGAAACAGGGCAAAGAAGAGCACTATGTGCCAAGGGGTGTTGGATTGAATGAGTAAATTAAAGATTATCTCTTACAATGTGATTTTATTATTTGTATTGAACTATGTAGCACAATATTACTTTATGATTATTTATTAGTACTTATTAATTTATCTTATTTGAGTCAGTTTTATATTTAAAATACAATGGACACTATTTTTATAGAAATTTTAACTCATATTTGCTACGTATTATTGATTTTTCTATCCCAAAACCAATTTTTTGCGCTATCCAGAATAATATCAACTTTATCAAAACATATTTGAAGTATCAAATGTATTTCTCATTTTGTGTGTAACATTGTCCAGGAACCAACACGTTGTAGGCTCAGTCGCAAAGCAGACAAAGAATAAAAAAAAAACTTCAACTCGATTTTTTTGTCGTTGTATTATACAACGACCGTTATTTCCTCAGTCCTTCGTTACCGCTGTGACGTCCCTTACGTCATCGTCTTCTCGAACGTACTTTCGAACGTCATCCATGCCTCTTCTCAAACGTGATCTCTCTTTTTTGTAGTCTCCTTTTTCCTTACCGTGACGTCATTTCGCTCACAGCTCAATATTTGTATATAGTCGTACGCATTACGTTACACGTGGAATTTCTGCGGGCGCTGCTAGTTTGTAATATTTCGCATCTTCAGTGTTAATCTCACAACGTTTTGGCCGATGTAACCCCCGACCTTTTCCGCAAAGGCCGATGGTGTAATGGATTAAGTACTAAGTAAAATTCAGTTCTAAGTGACACTCTTTTGAAGGTTGAAGGTTCAATCCTCAGCGTGATACTAAGAATACGATTGCAATTTATTTAAGACTTCTACCCGATCATGGCTGATGGAACAAGAGCATGCTACCTCCGTGAATATAATAAAGTGTTATTTTCAAATTTTCGTGCAAATTTCAATATTTGACAGAAAGATTTACGAGTTAAACAAAATACACCTAGAGAGGGTCGGGAGTTACAGCGGCTAAAACGTGAAAATTAAGGATGAGAATGGTAAACCGATTAATTCATGAGTTGCAATAGTTTTGCTATTGTCTGGTGTATGATTCTCTAAGATTGGAAGGTTCTTTGTATAGACACTGCCGATAAGATTTGACCAATCATATGAAGCCACACTCTGCTCGCAACCAATAAGAAACTAGGATCACTCAATAAAACATGCTGGGTATTTTTATGATACCCGCAGGAGTTTTTTGTGCCGAACACGAGAAGGAGTTATCTCTCCGTCTGCAGACTTTTACAATCCGACATTTGTACAGATCAACTACCAATAAAACAACAGGCTCCTTCAGTCTTTGACAGACTATGGATACCCATGTAGGGGTTC
>NC_136517.1:53191574-53196574 GCF_053919585.1 Euprymna scolopes
GAAAAGAAAGAAAGAAGGAAAGACCGAAAGGAAAGATAAAGATAGGGAAGTACCCCCACCACCATCACCCATAAAGCAAAAAGACAACGAAAGGTAAGAAAGAAAGAAAGAAAGAAAGAAAGAAAGAAAGCAGAAAAGCACGTAAGGAAAGAGCGAAACGGAAGTTGTGTTTGTGTAAGTAAGTAAGTAAGTAAGTTTGGTGCGTTTCACGTAAATGTCAATTCAGGTTTTCATTAAACTTTAACCACGCGGGTTATAACGAAATCGAAGTAATGTAATTGTGAATTCAATTCCAGGTAACGGATTGTGTTCTGTTTGAATCTAATTTTATTATAATAAATGCTTTATAAATTGTGTTTATGGTTTATGCTAAACAATGGCAAAGTAAGCGTGGTTCGTTTCAGTGTAAGTCCAGTCCAGTTTTTAGATAAATTCTTACCGGTGATCGGTTTTAAATGTCTCCTGTGAATGTTCTGGTACGGTGTAAGTGAGTGACGGTGGTAGGATGAATTTGTTAGAGAGAGTTTACTTTACTACTTCCATTAAATGTAACCGATTTTTACAGTGGACTCTCACCAGAGAGAATATAGGAAACTGTGATCAGCGAGATCCTTGATATGTAATAACCCTATAACATACGGCAGATGTCGTGATTCAGTTTGTGTATGATACGGCTGCACCAAATGTATACAGGTGCAGTCCTATAAACGTCAAAGTCGGAGGGGAAAAATGAGTTCATTTTATTTATATAGAGATTATGACAAAGTAAATAATCAAGAGTTCACTTACTTTTATGTCTTTGGGAAACCTTTTAGAATATTCACATGTATCTTACCACCTAGGTGATTAAAGTCAATAAGATACCCCGCAGAGTTCGCAGTTAAATTAAATGGGTTAAACCACTCTTGACAAATTTTATATTTCATTTTTTTCGCACCGACCTGGTCTCGCGTTGTTTGGAGTGGCCATTTCTGGAATAATCTTCTGTTTTATTGCATTTTTATTGCAACAAGTAAAACACACACACACACACACACACACACACACACACATCTCATAATGAGTTTATAAAAACCTCGATAAAATACATGAAGAATGAACGTTTAGAAGATTATCAAATTATAAAAAATAAAATTTTATTTACAGTTAAAATCACCCCAACGAGATTCTACTTTTTTAGGCGATTATGTGTGTACACACTGAAACAAACAAAAACAAAAAATTATTGTAGAATTCAGAGTGGGTTGAGTTGCACATATAAATGTGACATAAAATGGTCCCCTCCTTCCATGCAGTTCTAACTTTTAGGGCAGTTAACCAATTTTTTGACAACTAATCATTAGTCTGACCGACAATGTCATAAAACAACATGTTTATTTTTCGCGTTACCATCCAAACTAAGGGTTAGTACTACGAAAAATGGTGTATTTTGTATGACTATTCACAATGGCATATTTTATACTAAATTTCGACCAACATTTTGAAACAAACAAAATTGACTACATCCTTAAAACACTGTCTGGTCCGGAAGGGTAATCATTTTCTGTTAACTTTATATGCAAAACTGACTTTTTGTTGTTTGATTTATTTTTTAGTATCGCATTTGTATTCCTCGTGAATTAGCATAGGTTGCAGAATTTTAATGACGTCTTTATTTCTTTTCCAACAAAAAGTTATAATTGCAAATTGGCGAAAAAAGAGAAACCAAGTCGCGATAATTAGTTCAACGTTTTTAACGTAATCACACACAAAAAAATTTTTCACCGTAATCTTCTAAAAAAATAGAATCTTATTTGAGGGGGGATAATGGAAACTAAAGATCTTAATCTACCCATTTGTTATTACTAGCAGCAGTAGTAGTAGTAGTAGTAGTAGTATGTTTTTCTTTTTGCAATAAAACAAATAAATCTACGAAAATAACTGATCAAATTTAAGAATTAGGATACGAAATATGAACATTCTTTCCCAGGGAGGAGTCAGAGAATAGTTTAACCCCCACCTCCAAAATTCCCACGTTAAGAATGGTTTTCTAGGAATTTATTTATATAGGAGAAGAAAGATTTTGTAAACGTTTCTCATTCTACACTTTGCGCATACAACCCGTCGACTATTTTTCATTGTGAAAAAAAAAAATCAAATAACATTAAGGACGAACCTTGCAAATCAGTTTTGTTTTAAAAAGAAATCTTCGTGTCTCGTAACTTCGAATCAATTACAAGAAAAAAACACTCGAGAAAAATATTTAAAGAGATTTACACGTACGCCCCTACCACCCACCTTTACACGGGGTTTTACGGTAATTAAACAAAACTTCTTCAAGCAACAAACATCTCTAATTGAATATTGAGAAAGTTTAAAAGAATCGAAATCGGTACCACCAATTACCGATACTGTTCTAAATTTCCGATTTCGATACGATTCTCGATTCCGATTCTTTAAAAATTTTTCAATATTCAATTAAAGATTTTTTTTCTTTTTTTTTTTTGTAAATTTTCAAATTATTACATAAACCTCTGGGTTATTTCCGCGTGTATTTTATTCTCAAATGTTTTTCTTGTAACTGATTGAAAATTATAAGACAACAAAAGATTTATTTTGATTTAAAACAAAGCCAGATTGTATCAGTTCGTCGTTGGTGTACAACATGCTACTTGAAAGTTTTCATAAACAGTTGAAAATAGTCGACGATTGGTAGGCAAAATGAGAAAACTATGTAAGAACAAAATATTTAAGAACACCCCTCTCATTGTTACGAATGAATTTCTTAATAATAATGTTACTATTTAGAAAATCATTTTAAACATGGGGAGGGCTTGGGCTTTGTTAACTATTCGGTGCCATCTCTCTATGAATGAAGTTAAAGTTTTATTTTAATTATATAAATTTGGTGGGTTATAAAACTGGTTTGGTTTGCTGTAAAAAAAAGATGCAAATAATAAAAATAATAATAACGACAATAATAATAATAATAATAATAATAATAATAATAATAATAATAATAATAATCGAGAGAGGTGAAGAGTACTGGAAACTCTGGAGAGACTTGTTGTCACTCAGGTTCCAGAGAACACCACAGGTTGTCATTAAGGAGAGATCTTTGATGAACTGTGTGAAAGCTCCTTGTAAGCTAATAATAATAATAATAATAATAATAATAATAATAATAATAATAATAATAATAATGACAAATTAGATTAGATTAACACTCTCACCTAAATCCCCATTCCAAAATGACATATTATTTTTATAGGTGACTAGCGGGGGGGCGGCGTTGCTCGGGTGCTTGTATGTGTGTGTATGGTGGGGGGGGTAATTAATAATCCTGCTTAAATATTATAAAAAAGACGATGTAAAAAAAAAATCCAAAACCAAAACGGAAAAAAATTGGCATAAATAAACCTGTGTATGGGGGGGGGTGAACTAAAGAATAAGCGAAGTAATAAAAAAAAACGTTTGGTCGGGAGGAGGGATTGAACCCGGAAGCTTTGACGCGGAGGTGGAAACCAATGCCAACTACTTAACTGTCTCGACCACGAGTGAGAGTAACTGATTAGCGTGTTAAGTTAAAGCTTATAAAGCTAAAAGAGGTTTGATTGACAAGACGACGCTAAATGATGTCATCGCGCGATCGTTATTTTTAGTTTTCACTTCACCCCAGATGATGGTGGGAAGGGGGGAAAGCAGAGCAAAAGCCGAGAACCCAACGTTTTTCACTGTATTTATATTAAAATGCAGGACGAACCGGGGACAAAGCGAAATAGCGCGAATCTCATAAAAGTCGACGTAAATAAATCTAGAGACGACCTGCGTTCCCAAATCCTACATATTATGATATAGGGCCCATATAAACAGTTGTAAGCGATAGTAACGAACCCCGGAGCGTGTGTGAGAAAAGCCTTTTGAAGATATACACGAAATGGTCACACACATTTTGCCTTTTATATATATAGACTAGCGGGGGGGGGGGTACCCGGCGATGCCCGGGTGTCTTGAGGTAAATCGAAACTCCGGGGGGGGGTAAATAATAAAAAAAATGTTTTGGTAGGTGAGTGTATTAGGATCGAACCCGTACCTTTCAGTTGGAAATTAATGTGTGAAAAAAACCGTGCTAAGTTAACCATTGAGCCACGGCGACAGACAACGTTAAGCAGGTTCTTTAACTATAAAAACAGGCGTGCGCAATAAAAGTTAATTCTGCTGCTTTCATTTGACCTAATTAAGAAGGTCAAATAGAAGTCACGCAGCGTTTGGGTTTGTTTACCCAAATTCAACTGTTTCTTCCCCCAACAGATGTTGGGGAGGGGGAAAGCCGCTCCCACTGATCAAAGCTGATTGCTTCTGGACGTTTTTCCCGGCGCAATGCCGAGAACGTCCGTTTGAGTTTAGTTTCAGTTTATTTATACTAAAAAGCCCAATCAACACGCGAAAAGCCAAAATAGCAATAATTTTGTAAGTCGACGTGAATAAATCTATAAGCTACATGCGTTCCCAAATCCTACATATTATTATCTAGGACCGATATACACAGTTTTAAGCGATAGTAACGACCCCGGGAGCATGTTCTTGAAAAGCCTTTTGAAGACATACACGAAATGGTCACACACATTTTGCCTTTTATGTATATAGATTACGTTTGATACCCTTTAAAAAAATTGACGGAAAGAAAAGCAATCATTTCAGTATTTAGAGTGAAAGATGAGTTTCGAATATAAATTTAACGTAAAAAATTAATCATTTCTGGGCCATTCTAATTTTTATGGATATAAAATAAATTGTTTCTCACCATTTTAAGTTAGATTGGCATTAATAAGTAGACCCCCCCCACAAAAAAAAAATAAAAAAATAAAATAAACGCCCATAATTTATCTCTAATAGAAAAAATATTTTGTTTTTGGTTAACTGCCCTAACACACTAGAATGTGTCAGGAAAACGAAACATTTATATGTGAAACTTATCCGCCACTTTAAATTCCTAAATAAATCGTTTTATATATATATAT